>NC_036853.1:20234531-20330425 GCF_002910315.2 Salvelinus sp. IW2-2015
CTTACAATTGGCAGTCCTCACAATTATTAGAGCTCGGACTTGTTAGAATTCACTTACCTTCTGTGCATTTGGCGTTGTATCAGCTTCTTTATAACAGAGAATGATATATGACGAGAAACCAACAATAGTAATGGAGCAAAACAACGTCTGAAAATGTAGTGCTTGAATACAATGGTTAAACAGCAACAGGTGGGTTCCACCTAGGGTTTATGACAGGGCTGGGGCCAACAGTAGACTGATGAGGCCCAGGGGAGAGACCATTAGCAGAGATGGGTACTGAGGGACACGTTACGGCCCCTCTTACTAATCCATCTCAAAGACACGCGGCAGAAGACAGAGGAGAAGGTTGACAAACTGCAGAGAGAAGAGAGAGAAGAAGAGACGCAGCGAGAGCAGAGAGAGAGAGAGAGAAGAGAGAGAGAACGAGAGAGAGAGAGAGAAAAGAAGAGAGAGAGAGAAGAGAGAGAACGAGAGAGAAGAGACGAGAAGCACGAGAGAAGAGAGAGACGATAGAACGAGAGAAGCAGAACGAGGAGAGAGAACGAGCAGAGAGCACGACGAGAGAGCACGACAGACGACGACGAGAACGAGAAGAAGAGAGACCTAGACCGAGAGAGAGAGAAGAAGAAGAGAGAGAGAGAGAGAGAGAGAGAGAGAGAGAGAGAGAGAGAGGTTAGAAGGGTTACAGAAAGCCAGAGAGAGTGGGGGTGGGGAGACCAAAAAAGCGAGAGAAAACAGCTAGTGAAAGAAAGACGTGCTACATATTTCTTGTGGTTTGTATCTGGGTTTTGACACTGCATGAGAAATGGCACACACCCATAGACTCTCCCTCGCCCTGCTATACACATGTAGTCTATATATTTGAACACACTGGCAGCAAAACCATCACCGTATGTGACTAATATCCAGATATTTCTATATTTCTTAATTCTATTCTTTTACTTTCAGGTTTGTATGTATTGTTGTGTATTGTTAGATATTACTTCACTATTGAAGCTAGGAACACAAGCATTTCGCTACACCAGCAGTAACATCTGCTAAATGTGTTTATGCAACCAATAACATTTGATTTGATTTGATACACTAATTACAGATGCTTCTAAAACAGAGAGAGAGAGAAAGGGGGGAGAGCGAGCGAAAAAGAAAGAGAGATAGGAGAGAGAGAGAAGCATGGGGGGAGGAGAGAAACAGATAAATCATTATTGGCACACTTTCACATTGACATAAAAAAAATTACACATCCATGTGAAAAAGGGAAAGAGAGAGACAGAGAGGGAGCAAGAGAGAGAAACAGAACGAAAGAGAGAGGTGTAGCTGTGGGGTGGATTGTACTGTGTCCCTGTTAAGCCCATCTGGGCAGCATGTGAGCAGCTAGCTAGTGGGTTCGGGAGGTTCTGGGAGTTTTATGGCAGCCTGGCTCTGGGGTTTATAGCTTGGCTCAGCCTCACCCACACTGTTCAGATGAGAGGCAGCCTGCCTGGCCCTGACTGACCTGGCATGCACACAGCCATTCATCTGATGGAAGGAGAAAAAACAAATGGATACTAGTATGCACTTTATTTTACATCAGGAATATAACATTTCACCACAATCTTGACAAGAGATTAGTTGGGCACTTTGGTTGGTTTTCTGCCCCCTCTCTGCCACCCTCCCCCTTCTTCATTTCCAGCCCTCCTGCTCATGCTGTTGGTTGTGGTCTCTGTGGTCTACTAAACCCATAACCCCTAATGATGTTACGTAGCCGTTGGTGACCCGGGCCCCATACTACCCTGGTGTTTCCCCACCTTAACGGCCTTTAGGTGAAACTGATCTCAAAAAAACAAATTCTCTGGTTGAAAACGGCCTATGTGGCAGTTAGTCCGAGACATGTATTCCTGTGTTAAATGCAATATGTGTTACATATCCGTCATTCTCATTGAAAGCAAGTCTAAGAAGAGGTAGATCTGTTCTATGTGCGCTATTTCTTAGGTCAGTTAGGATCACCACTTTATTTTAAGAATGTGAAATGTCAGAATAATAGCAGAGAGAATGATTTATTTCAGCTTTTATTTCTTTCATCACATTCCCAGTGGGTCAGAAGTTTACATACACTCAATTAGTATTTGGTAGAATTGCCTTTAAATTGTTTAACTTGGGTCAAACGTTTCGGGTAGCCTTCCACAAGCTTCCCACAATAAGTTGGGTGAATTGTGGCCCATTCCTCCTGACAGAGCTGTATACAACTGCAGTCCAGGTTGTAGGCCTCCTTGCTGCACACCGCTTTTTCAGTTCGTGCCAACAAATTTTCGATAGGAATTGAGGTCAGGGCTTTGTGAATGGCCACTCCCATCACCTTGACTTTGTGTCCCTTAGCCATTTTGCCCATAAACTTTGGAAGTATGCTTGGGGTCATTGTCCATTTGGAAAGTACCCTATTTGCGACCAAGCTTAACTTCCTGACTGACTGTCGTTGCAATGTTGCTTCAATATATTCCATAATTTGTTTCCTCATGATGCCATGCCTATTTCGTGAAAGTGCACAGTCCCTCCTGCCACGCAAAGCACCCCCACAACATGATGCTGCCACGCCGTGCTTTCACTAGTTGGGATGGTGATTTCTTCGGCTTGCAAGCCCCACCTTTTCCTCAAAACATAACAATGGTCATTATACCAAACAGTTCTATTGTTTCGTTTCATCAGACCAGAGAAATTTCTCAAAAAGTACATCTTTGTCCCATGTGCAGTTGCAACCGTAGTCTGTTTTTTTTGGCGGTTTTGAAGCGTGGCTTCTTCCCATGCTGAGGCTTTCAGGTTATGTCGATATAGGACTTGTTTACTGTGGATATAGATACTTATGTACCATTCCTCCAGCATCTTCACAAGTCCTTTTGCTGTTGTTCTGGGATTGATTTGCACTTTTCGCACAAATGTACGTTCATCTCTTAGGAGACAGAACTTCCTTGAGCGGTATGAGGGCTGCGTTGGTCCCATGGTGTTTATACTTGCGTACTATTGTTTGTACAGATGACCGTGGTACCTTCAGGCGTTTGGAAATTGTTCCCAAGGATGAACCAGACATGTGGAGGTCTACCATTTTTTTTCTGAGGTCTTGGCTGATTTCTTTTGATTTTCCCATGATGTCAAGCAAAGAGACACTGAGTTTGAAGGTAGGCCTTGAAATACATCCACAGGTACACCTCCAATTGACTCAAATGATGTCCGTTAGCCTATCAGAAGCTTCTAAAGCCATGACAAAATGTTCAGGAATTTTCCAAGCTGTTTAAAGGCAAAGTCAACTTAGTGTATGTAAACTTCTGACCCACTGGAATTCTGAGTGAAATAATCTGTCTGTAAACAATTGTTGGAAAAATGACTTGTGTCATGCACAAAGTAGATGTCCTTACTGACTTGTCAAAACTATAGTTTGTTAACAAGAAATTTGTGGAGTGGTTGAAAAACGAGTTTTAATGACTCCAACCTAAGTGTATGTAAACTTCCGACTTCAACTGTATAGGAGAGTGGATGCTTGCAAATGACTATGGCTTTAGTAGAGCACTTCTCAGTGTCTTTGTTCATGGGAATGCATGGGCTGCTATATTCATCCTGGCAGTTGAGTTTTATACTCACCCTCGTTGGCCTTCCTTTGCTCTCCATCTATAAACGCACCATTACAAAGCTATTATAATCACCTATTTGTAACTGTAATGACTGTTACTGGCTCATTATGTCTGATGATAAGTCATGATTGCTGTGTGCATGAACACACACACACACTGATTGCTGTGTGTAACTGCTTCAGGGCTCCCTTGCAGAGTAAAGCCTCCAGCTATCACTAGGTCAGGTTCAGCTTTGGGAACCCGCACCAAGGTACATTCATACACACAGCACATGCTAGGCTCCTAATTTCCTTTCATCGTTTCCCACAAAGTTAATTTCATTTTTCTCTTAATGTTGTTTGAGGTGTCAAGCCTGGGTTAGATTGTATTTTTGATGCAGATTTCTCTTTGTTTGAACTGTACATATGAAGGGGATCGTGTTTCCTCCAGTGGGGGGGGGGGGGGGTGTAACGGGGGTCTCCGAGAGGAGAGGGGCAGAGGTTGTGTTGCTCGGTAGAACCCCTTCATCTCCTGACAGACACATTTGTCTCGAGGGGAAACGAGAAGGATTTGCAGAGTCCTGGGGATGGAGTTGGGAGCATAGAAAGGACAAGTTATTTTTCAAATAAAGAGTTATTTGTGAAAACTGCAGGTGATCAGACACTCACACAGACATACACAGAAAAATATGGATTATGCTGCGTATTCTGCCATTGAAGCAGGTGTCATGTAGCTGTATATTGTTTCATGTCACCAGATGCTTGGGAATGTTCGGCTCAGGGTTCGATTGATTTAGTAATAACTGTCACTGAGGTACTCTGAGACTGCTGATCTACTGTACAACAGGGAGGGGAGAGGACACACATACACAGGGAAGCAGTTAGAGGAGAGGTCAAAGGCTACATAGAACACTCTGTATACACCACGCCCCTCCCTGTGCTCTCACTCACCAGTTACTCTAAAACAGATGAGGGAACTGAAGTTATGAAAAGAGGTCAGAATAGCTGTTTGCCCAGATTAGTTAGCATCTTTAAAGGGGATAACCTTTCAAATCAAATGTTATTTGTCACATACACAGATTACAGCAGGTATAAAAGGTGCAGCGAAAGGCTATGTGCTAGCTTCCACAACAATGCAGTACATCAGTCAAATACAATAATAACAATAGAAAGAGTCAAGTCGAAAAGAACAAGTAATAGAAGTAATAAGAGGTAGTATGCATAGTAATAATGGACTGTATTACACTGTATTAACAAATATAGAGTAGGTAGTGGAATACATATGATAGAACAGCAACGTTTACTGTGTGTGTGTACGTGTGTGTGAGTTCTGAGTGCGCGTGGGTGCTTGTGTGTGTTGTGTGTTTATCAGTGTTTGTGTGTAAGTTTGTGTGTAAGGGTTGAATGTGTGGGTAGTCAGTGCAAATAATCTCTAAAGTGCAGATAGAGACTATATGCACCTCAGAGACTACGGTGCATGTCTGTGCAGGTCTTCAACGGTCTGATGGCCTGGTGGTAGTAGCTGTCTCGGAGTCTGTTAGTCCGAGATCCGATGCTCTGATACCGCTTGGCAGATGGTAACAGCGTGAACAGTCTGTGTTTCGTGTGACTGGAATCCTTGATGATCTTTCGGGGCTTCCTCAGACACTGCCTGGAGTAGATGTCCTGGGCCGTCCYCACAACTCTCTGTACCACTCTCTGTAGAGCCTTCCTGTTGATGTCAGTGCAATTGCCATACCAGACGGTGATGCAGCTGGTCAAGATGCTCTTGATTATGCAGCTGTAGAACTTCTTGAGGACCCAAGGGCCCAGGCCAAAGTTTTTCAGGCGCCTGAAGTTGAAGAGGCATTGTTGGTGGTGTGATTGGACCATGTCAGGTCATCTGTGATGTGCACACTGAGGAACAAGCTTTTGACCCTCTCCACAGCAGCCCCGTCGATGACAATAGGGGCATGCTTCCCCCCCGTTTCCTGTAGTCCATGATCATCTCCTTGGTTTTGTTGACGTTAAGGGAGAGGCTGTTTTCCTGGCACCACTCTGCCAGGGCTCTAACCTCCTCCCTGTAGGCTGTCTTGTCACCGTTGGCAATCAGGCCCACCACTGTCGTGTCGTCAGCAAACTTAATGTTGGTGTTGGAGTCGTGCGTGGCCACGCAGTTGTGGGTGTACATGGAGTACAGGAGGTGGCTGAGCATGCACCCCTGGGGGGCCTTCATACAGAGGGTCAACGTTGCGTAGGTGTTGTTGCCTACCCTCACCACCTGGGGTGTGCCTGTCAGGAAGTCCTGGATCCAGCTGCAGAGGGAGATGTTCATGCACAGGGCCTTGAGCTTAGTGTCGAGCTTGGAGGGGATTATGGTGTTGAACGCTGAGCTGTAGTTGATGAACAGCATTCTCACATAGGTGTTCCTCTTGTCCAGGTGGTATAAGGCAGTGTGTAGAGCAATGGCAATTGCATCATCCGTGGATCTGTTGGGGCAGTATACAAATTGAAGTGGGTCCAGGGTGTCAGGGAAGGTAGAGCTGATGTGGTCATTGACCAGCCTGTTGATGCACTTAATGATGACAGAAGTGAGTGCTACAGGGCGATAGTCATTTAGGCAGGTTACCTTGGTTTGCTTGCGTACAGGGACATTGGTGGACATCTTGAAGCATGTGGGCATCAGACTGTGACAGGGATAGTTTGAATATGTCCGTGAACAGCCAGCTGGTCTGCACAAGCTCTGAGGACGCGACCAGGGATACCGTCTGGGCCGGCTGCTTTGCGAGTCTTGTGTGTAGCTCATCTGGGAAAGATTCATTGGTGTTTACCGCGCAGCTAGTTTTCCCTTTGTAGTCTGTGGTGATTTGTCGTCCTTGCCACATGTGTCTCGCCACATGCGTTGGTCCGCGCCCTCAGTTTTTTTTTCTGATATTGCTATTTACCCACGGTTTCTGGTTGGGATATGTTGGCAAAGTTGGCTTGGAGCTAGCAACAGAGCAAACATTGTTTGCTCCATCTTGTCTTATCCCCCCTCGCTCTCTCTCATCCCTCTCTCGCTCTCTTCTCCTCCCTCCTCTCACTTCCTCCCGCTCTCTCTTTCTCCAACTGTTGCTAGCCAAAACCACAACACACACTCTAATGGAACAACATGAAAAGGGAGGGGAGGGATGAAGGCTGTTTAAACTGGCTGGGGTCCACTAGGCAGGTACTACACAACACAATAATCCGAGAGAGAGAGAGAGAGAGAGAGAGAGAGAGAGCGAGAGAGATCTTGCCAATTCCAGAGTTCTTGACAGTTCCGGGCAGGCTGCAGCTGGGTCAGTCAGTTTTCCCAGAGTCCTCTCCTTCCCTCCCTCCCGTTTTGTCTTCTGCCTGTCTGACAGGGAGTCTAGTATAAATGGTGTGTTTGTTCTGCTGATTGTTATCTCCTGTTGTCTACTCTCTGTTCACACAGGTAATCACAGAAAATCTCTCTCTGACACACACACACACACACACCCTGCCGCTCCGTTCTGTCCTCTATGGTAACCTGTAGATAATGGTGTCTCCAGGAGCATACCTCTCATTTCTGATGTGATGATTACCGAACAGCTTAGTTTTATACCTCTGAAACCTGACCACACAGGAACATAAGGGCACCTGTGGAAAGTAGTGGAGGAGAGGAGGAATGGAGAGTAGGGGAGGCGAGGAGAAGAGTGGGAGAGGAGGAGGAAAACTGAGGTTAAATGGAAAATGGCAGCATGCCATGTGGCAAAGTGCCTTTCCAGCTGCCTGCTACCTGTTTGTTGAAAAGCCTTTCCATCAAAAACATCTTGTCTCTTAAAACAAGCCTGGTGTTGTGGGCGTGCATGTGCATTCATGTGTGTGTGTGTGTGTGTGTTAACATGCCTGCATTGACTTGTCTTATGCTCAGAAACGGTCATAAACTGTCAAAGGAGAACCTTTCATCCTGGTAATGTTGTGCAACCGAAGAGTTGAAGAGCAGAATTGTTCTGTAACAGAGAGAGAGACATGTCATTTAGAGTTTCCTGCTCAGACGTCATTAAGATAAAGGATCTCCCTATCTGTCACTAACACTTCAAAACTTCCTGTTTCTGCATGCGTGTGTCTGAGCTCAAAGACACGTATTGTCTCCTTATCTCTGTCTCCAGAGGAGAAGGGGAGAGAATAAGGGGTTTGATTAAGTTGTACTAAAACACAACAACTGTGTTTTAACATTAAATTATGTGTGCAATTACAATGCCTAGATTTGCCCACAGTAGCTAAAGGATCACATTCCTTGAGAATCATGTACACCCTTGATTGCTGTTAACTGTCAGTCGTTCARATTCAGTGTTTACAAAAACAGCTTTTAAATTCCTCCGACAAGTTGGCCTTCACTTCCTAGATAGTCACTGCTCCAAGAAGTGTGTATAGGAAGTTGGCCCGTGTAATGATAATCCTATGGACAGACACCTAATTGAAACCCTGCATGTAAGATTCTCCCACATGTCCAGAGGAAAACTACAAACAATGAACGCAGGGTAGAATTATGCCAATATCCACTAACAATAAAAACTCAAGAGTTTTTACAGCGGAATAACTTTGAGGCTATTAAATCCTTTCAGTCTGGAAAACCCCAGGGCTTGATGACATACCAGTAGAGGTATATCAATCCCTTATTGATATACTCAAAGCTCCATTATTAGCTTGTTTTAACTCCTCCTATAGAAATGGCAGTCTGTCAGATACTCAGCAAGAAGGTCTGATTTCACTATTATTAAAACAAGACCCAGATGGCAAATATAAAGATCCAGTCCATCTAAAAAAGTACTAGCAAAATGCATAGCACTCTGAATTAAGAAGGTTGAATCCAGGCATTGTTCATCCTGACCAGACAGGTTTTTAAATGAATGATACACCTGGGAATAATATGTGACCCGTTTCAGGAAACTAGGCGGATGTCGGAGGTCACTACTTCACAGGAGAGCCATTTGAATGTAAATTTTTTTGGTTTGTTGCTAAATGTGTTTTTTTTGCCAGAAATGCCTTCTCAAACATCTGAACTTTCATGTGCCTTAATAACAAACTTGTATGCCATCTGTAAATACAAATACAATTGTTAAATTACGAGCCTAGTTGGTTTAGCCACAGAAAAAYCCAGCAACCTTCCCACAAGCCATGATTGGCTGAGACAATGAGTGGGCTGAACATGCCGAGAGATGAGTTTGGATTGGTCTGCCATATAGCACGCTTCTGTCTATTTGAGCCGGTCAGTATGTGTGGGTAATCATGTCTAATGCGGCTTTTTATTAAATGTATCGCGTAGTAGAACTGCGTAAGTGTTGCTCTCCACTTTCTGGAGGACCACGTTTTTAAATCAGTGGAATTTGAGTATGATAGCTAAGGAGATGGAGAAAACACCTTTCTCCATGACAGGGAGACGCGTCCATCCATGTATACGGGTAAGATAGTCTAGCTAGCTACATTTTCAGATATGATATTTTTCTCATTTTGACAGAAAGTGGTTTCTATTCAAGTTAAAGTGTACTGTTAGCCAGCTAATGTTAGCTGGCTGACTAACTTATATATGTATGATCTTATTATTCATATCTCAGAGCCATTTGCATTGCTAGTTATAGCCTAATGTTAGCTAGCTAACATTGAACCTGGTTGGTTAGCTACCTGCAGATTCCTGCAGGGTAGTAACATCATGATTTGGGATTATGGTTCATTGTTTAGCTACATGTCTTAACAAAAGTAACCATTTCGGGTGCGTTCATAATTTCAGTCTGGCCATCTACTCCGATTTCAGAGCACTCTCGTCTGAGTGTGCCAGAGTGCAGAATAACTGATGAATTTYCATACGCTCAACACCCGTTGAATATGGCCGGTGTCAGTAAACGTCAGCAAAAAAGCGTAATTCAATTGTTCCCAGCAGCACAGTCACAGTCACCAACACTCTGGATTTTATTTATAAATGCCTGGATTAAAAGAATGTTGGTGAGTCTCTTATAAAATGGGTAAAAGTAATGAATAGCAACCCCAGGTGTAAAATAGTAAATAGCGGCTACTTCTCAAAGAGTTTTGAATTGTCAAGAGGAGTTAAATAAGGGTGTCCGCTGTCACCCTATCTATTGGTTATGGCCATCGAAATGCTAGCTATTAAAATCAGATAAATGAACAACATTAGAGGACTCAAGGTTTATATTAAGTCCGCAAGCTAGATCCCTGCAATGTCTCATTGAAGATCTAGATAACTTTTCTGGACTTTCTGGACTAAAACTTAATTATGATAAGTGTACAATATTATGTATTGGATCTTTAAAAAAATACAACTTTTACATTACCCTACATTTTACCTATAAAATGGGCTGACGGTATCACAAAATATATAAATAAGCTCCTCACAATGAATTTCAATAGAAAACTAGTAAAAATAGAAAAGATCCTGCAACCACGGAGTGGTAAATACCTGTCTATTAGTCATATTTCAGTTTACTCACTTACTTATGGTGCTGTCTACTCCTGATGATTATCTTTTCAAATAATATGAGCAAAAAATATTTAGCCTTTTCTGGGATGCTTAACCAGACAAGATAAAGCATGCCTATCTATGTAATGAATATGAACTGGGTTGGTTGAGATTATTACATTTAAAAGCACTAAACCTCTCTCTAACACCTTCATTTATACAAAAGTTTTACTTGAACCCTAAATGGTTTTCAAGTAGATTACTAAGAAAAGCTCATCCATTGTTTAGCCGTTGTGCAGATTGCCATGTCCCAGTTTTGATTAATTGAAAATGAAACCTTTTTCAAAGTATCTATTTTTTAAACAAGCATTGCAGAGCTGGTTGCAATTTCAATTTCATCCCCCTGAAAAGATAGAACAAATATTACAACAAATATTATGGTTGAACTCAAATGTGCTGGTTGATAAAAGACCTGTATTTATGGAAAATATGTTTGAAAAGGGTATTTTYTTTTTAAATGATATTGTCAATTGGAATGGTATACTTATGTCTTTCATGGAGTTGTATGAAGGTCTGCTCAATCCAAGATTACAACCATTTGATTACAGCATTACCCCAAAAAATGGAGAAGGTAGGTGGTAGCGGGAGGAGGTAGGAAACTGGTCTGTCTGCTCAATATAAAGGATAAAAACTAGCGGAGGAATAAAAATATCATAAATTGGTAAGTATACCAGTTTCATTTGAGGACCCGGATGTTGACAGCTATACCATACTGATCTCAAAATAGCTGGGAAGAGATTTTTGATGTACAGATTCCATGGTACAGGGTGTATGAGTTGATTTATAAAACGACAAAAGATTCAAGACTTTGTGCTTTTCAGCTAAATTTATTGTACAGAGTTCTTGCCAACAACAAAATGTTGAATATTTGGGGCATACAATCATTGCAGCTCTGCAGATTTTGTTGTGAGGATACAGAATCAATAGACCATTTGTTTTGGTATTGGCCTCAGTTAGCCTGTTTCTGGTCTCAGACTCAGGAATGGCTGAAAAAGCATAACATTAATCTAAAATTGACACTAGAAAAAGCATTGTTTGGAGATCTGGAGAGACCTGGTCAGTCAATTACTAATACTCTTAGTAAAATTATTTATCTTCAATCTGTGGATTCTATTTGATTATATAGCTTCAAATTGTATGTTAAACATCAGCATAGTTGAAAGATATATGGCGCGTAGAAATCCGAAGAGGGTGACCAGCAGAAATAGGTGGAATGGGTTGAGGGAAGCTGAGGGTTGGGATGTGGAATTGGAGACAAGTGGGAGTGGAGCTGCTGGGCGGGGGATAGAATGACTGTCAAAGATAGTGCCATAAATGCATTCAAACATATTCAGTTGTCCTTGATGTCTTTTGTTTTTGCATTGTTGTTCTGTTTTCATTGTTTCTCTTTTGTTAAATTTGTTGGTGCATTGGGGACGAGGTCTTGGGGTAGGGAACGGCATTATTATTTATCGGGGGGGGGGGGTCTCGGATAGTTGAGGGTCAGCTCTCGGGAAACTGTGGGGGGGGGGGGGGGGGGGATCTTGGAGGGCTGGTGTCCATGGCGGTTAGGAGCTTGGCCGGTTAATAGGTCCGCTGGTTCAGGTCCCCGTTTTGACCTTGTGGGAGATCTGTTGACGTGCCCTTGGGCAGGGTGTTGACCCTGGTTGCTTCTGTGGGTCGCTCTGGATGGGAGTCTGTTAGATGACTATTTGAGCATGGTTATTGATCAAAACCTTAGAAAACCATTGACAAAGTACAGTCTCAGTGAGCACAGCCTTGCAATAGCAGGATAAATAGATAACTACTAATGGCCATAAATATTAATCAATGGACATCGGCGTAATATGGAATAATACATCTAATCAATAATCATTTTAGCAGCAGTGTAGGTTGTGTCTGAGTGGGTAGAGACCTGTGGTTGGGCATAGAGTCAGTGTGGATAGTCTGTGAGCACAGTAGTTGTTATCCATTTACATAGAAGCTGTTTAGGAGTCTGTGTGTCAGAGCCTTGATGTACTAGTACAGCCTGCTGGACAGCAGCATGGAGAACAGTCCATGTCTAGGTTGGCTGGAGTCTTTGGAAATATTTGTGGGTAAACAGGGAGTACAGGAGGGGACTGAGCACACACCCCTGGGGGGACCCCGTGTTGAGGGTCAGTGTGTAGGTGTTGTTGCCTACTCTCACCACTTGGGGTCGGCCAGTCAGGAAGTCCAGGATCCAGTTGCAGAGGGAGATGTTCAGTCCCAGGGTCCCGAGCTTGGAGGGCACTATGGTGTTTAACGCTGAGCTGTACTCAATGAACAGCACTCTCACATTGGTATTCTTCTTGTCCCGGTGGGAGAAGGCAGTGTGGAGTGCAGTGTTGTGTTCGAGACCACCTTGTCAGGTTTTGGCCAGGACTGTTCAGGTTTTGGTCACTAGATGTCCCCATTGCACCTTTTTTGTACCTTTTCTTTTTCCTTGCTCTAATTATTGTTTGCACCTGTGTGTCGTTCCCTTGTTAGTATTTAAACCCTGTGTGTTCCTCAGTTCTTTGCTCAGTGTTTGTATGTTAGCACCCAGCCCCAGCCTTGTTGTAACATATATTTCTCTTATTGGATTTTCCAGAGGTTCTCTGGTTTAGTGCTTGTGTATTTTTGAGTAGTCTTTTGAGGTTTGTTTTTCCCTGCTGTTTTTACCACTTTGTGGAGTTTCTTTGTATTTTTGGAGGATATCCATTTTGTGCCTCTTGGCTTTATTTTTGGACGTGGTGGATTTATATTCTTTGCCTGAAGATCTTGTCCTTTTATTAAACCACCATCTCTAGTACTGCTGAGTCTGCCTCATCTTCTGGGTTCTGACGACTATTAGTGACTGTTTCTCTCACCGGGTCCTGACACACCTAAAGTGAGACTGATTCAAGACCAAGACCAGGGCAAATTCGAGTCACAAGATCAAGTCAATACCGATACCAGAAAAAGTCCAATTCAAGATCATGGTTGTAATTGTGTCAAATCACCATCGTAATAATGRCCAGTATTTCTGTGTTCATATTTCAGAACAACATATGGATTCTTTAGACATTCAGAATGGTGAAAAATGCTGAGGGCAAATAGAGCCACTCTACAAATGTGACCGATTGTTTCGATTTGTTCTTATGTAGCAAAATTTTAAATGGTGTTTTTTACATTGAGAATAACACAGTGCCAACGCGGCCTGCTACCAAGGACTGTGGGCTCTCCTTCTCCGTGGCCAATCTGAGTGAAACATTTAAATGTGTTAACCCTTGCAAGGCTGCCAGCCCAGACGGCATCCCTAGCCGTGTCCTCAGAGCATGCGCAAACCAGTTTGCTGGTGTGTTTACGGGCATATTCCTTGTTCCTGTACCCAAGAAGGCAAATAGTCATTAAGTTCAGTTCTATCTCTCCGTAGCACTCACATCTGTCATCATGAAGTGCTTTGAGAGACTAGTCAAGGATCATATCACCTCTACATTACCTGCCACACTAGACCCACTTCAATTTGCTTACCGCCCCAATAGGTCCACAGACAACGCAATCGCAATCACACTGCCCTAACCCATCTGGGCAYGAGGAATACCTATGTAAGAATGCTGTTAATCGATTACAGCTCAGCATTTAACACCATAGTACCCTCCAAGCTCATCATTAAGCTCAAGGCCCTGGGTCTGAACACCGCCCTGTGCAACTGGGTCCTGGACTTTCTGACGGGCCGCCCCCAGGTGGTGAAGGTAGGAAACATCACCTCCACTCCACTGATCCTCAACACTGGGGCCCCAAAAGGGTGCATGCTCAGCCCCCTCCTGTACAACCATGACTGCTTGGACATGCACGCCTCCAACTCAATCATGAAGTTTACAGACGACACAACAGTAGTAGGCTTGGTTACCAACAATGATGAGACAGGCTACAGGGAGGAGGTGAGGGCTCTGGGAGTGTGGTGCCTAGAAAACATCCTCTCACTCAACGTCAACAAAACAAAGGAGATGATTGTGGACTTCAGGAAACAGCAGAGGGAGCACCCCCCTATCTACATTGACGGGACTGCAGTGGAGAAGGTGGAAAGCTTCAAGTTCCTTGGCGTACACATCACTGACAAACTGAAAAGGACCACCCACACAGACAGTGTGGTGAAGAAGGCACAACAGAGCCTCTTCAACCTCAGGAGGCTAAAGAAATGTGGCTTGTCACCTAAAACCCTCACAAATTTTTACAGATACACAATTGAAAGCCTCCTGTCGGGTTGTATCACCGGCTGGTACGGCAACTGCACCGCCCGCAACGGCAAGGCTCTCCAGAGGGTGGTGAGGTCTGCCCAACGCATTACCGGGGGCAAACTACCCGCCCTTCAGGACACCTACAGCACCCGATGCCATAGGAAGGCCAAAAAGATAATCAAGGACATCAACCACCCGAGCCACTGCCTGTTCACCCTGCTATCATCCAGAAGGTGAGGTCAGTACAGTATTACTCATCTCATATGTATATAATGTTTTTCTATACTATTCTACTGTATTTTGTCCGTTCCGCTCTGACCGCTCGTACATATGTATATAGGCATAATTCATTCCTAGTTAGATTTGTGTGTATTGGGTATATGTTGTGTAATTTGTTAGATATTACTGCACTGTAGGAGCTAGAAGCACATGAATTTTGCTACATCCGCAATAACATCTGCTAATCACGTGTATGTGACCAATAACATTTGATTTGAATCAGTCACAGGGTAGCATGGCCCTCATTAATCTCAGGGATAAACAACCTGTGTGTGTGTGTGTGTGTGTGTGTGTGTGTGTGTGTGTGTGTGTGAACACAAGACTGACACAAATTTGTTGACTGTGTGTTTATGTTTACACGGATTTGAAAATAAACATGAACCAGATTATATCTCTAATCAGTTTAAGTTTTAATTTTTTTTTTAAATGTGAAATCTCCTGAGGTATTTGTGGCATTCTCTGTCTTCTTGCAATTACATTGCTTCCAGAGGTAGAACAGTCTGCCAGAGAATGTGAGCTTACAGTAAGTCTGATCACCTTATACCTGATAGTGACTTTAGCATTACTGTACATGATATCATAGACTAAACACCATCAGTATGAGAAATAAAGATTAACAACACACACAAATGTATTTCTTGTAAGGGTTGTGTGCACAAAGAAAATGTTACAAAAAACTCAAGGAACAAACAACCCACAAACCCATCACACTCAGTACCCCTTGCTTCCGACCTCTGAACCCTGGATGTAGCCCCAGTGGATGCAAGGTGTAAATGGGTCACGGAGCTGGAGTCGTGTGCCCCTGTGTGTGTCAGCTGTGTGTCCCTGTGTGTGAGCTCCATCCTGGCCTCAGATGTGAAAGCACTGACTTACAGTATACTGTAGACCTGGCAGACATCACAGAGAGGTCATAGTGCCTGGAACCTGAGCTTTGTGTGTTTCTGACAGGGCTCACAGGGTCGATGGAGGGAACGTGACATGATGTCAGTAACTAATGTAGCCAGCACAGTGACACCAATACACTCTCTCCTCACCCACTCCTCACCCCACTGGTCCACACCATCCTCTTCTCCATCAACTCACTAACTACTCCTACCTAAACAGCAGCTTACTCACCCCTTTCCCTCCCCCCCCAACAAGTCCTACCTAAATAAACATGTGTAGAGGCAGCCACCTCACCTTACCACCCCCTTCCCCGTATCTAACTACAAACCAACCTACCTAAATAAATATGTGAATGGAAGTGGGGGTTAATGGGGCCAAGTTTGGGGAGAGAGGGAGAGGGATGAATGGAAGGAGGGGAAGGGAAAGGTGGGGGGCCCTGGGGAACTCATTATAACCACACAAAAGGGACATTAACAAGCTGAGTTATTACACACACACACACCTTTGGCAGTGAGGGCCTTGATATGATTTGAGTTCTCAGGACTTGAACTAGACAGCAGAACAGAGACTTATGTCCTAGCCATAGAAAGCTGATGCCCTCATAGGTATGCTGTGTCAGTTACACTATGATATCCTGCCCTATCACAGGCCTCTCATGATCCTGTATTCAATAAAGAACTCTTTCCTTTTATAGCATTCCTCTCTTTCCCTTTCTCTCTCTCAACTTTGTGATGTTTGTTTACCAGTGCATGTTTTATGATCATGGTTTTAATTGATTGTTCCCTGTCAACCTCCTCCAACAATGCTGCATGAACATAAACAACTACTAAAGCAAAACATGTGCTTCGTTCTCCTCCAGCTGGGTGTGTGTGTGTGTGTGTGTGTGTGTGTGTGTGTGTGTGTGTGTGTGTGTGTGTGTGTGTGTGTGTGTGTGTGTGTGTGTCGGTGTGTGTGTGTGTGTCGGTGTGTGTGTCGGTGTGTGTGCACGTGCTGCTTGTGTGTGTGGTGCCTATGCACGTGACCCTTAGGGCATTTTCACACAGTTTTGAGCTAAGCCTATAGTTCAAATCGGGGTTAGAATATTTGCTACATTGTATTATTTTTATTTGGTCACATTTTAGTCTGTCAAGCAAACAAAAATTGCTAAACAAAACCATGTGCCCTATGATTATCATTCATGAAGCATCACTTGTGTCCCAATCTTCATATTTGGTGTTCGAACAACATGCGGGAGGAAACAGCACAATAGCTTCTCTTACTGCACGTGAATAGGCTATATTCAGAGCCTYTCCCCGGTATAACACTAATCTGCCTTTACTCAGAAAATATAGAGATATGAAGTTATGATGCTGCGTGCATCTGTGCGACTCTGGTTATTTTCCTGTGTTTGGACAGGACTTCGTTCTCACCTGCAGAGAACTGCACCACAGTACGAATTGAATCGTACCGAAACCACCCTTTTTGAGCAAACAATGCATGGCACCTTGTTACTCCAGATAGCAAAAATGTCCTCCTGTGTGCTATTTGCCCAAGGCTATAAATTCCTACCGCCAGCCGGCGAGTGGAGTTTGCGGACATGATTTGCATCTCTGGCGGGTAGCCCCCACCCAAAGGACAGCTATAAGCCCTTAGCAGGCCGCTTTTGCATCCCTGGCGTTTAGCCTCCACTCAGAGGACAGCTATGAGCCCAAGGCAAGCCATCTAGCCATGAGTTCATTTTAAGGACAATAGCAAGCAATTTCTGTCATCTCAAATTGAACATGTCTTCTTCCAGCTAACCACAGCTGTTTTTGTTGTTTCTATAAATACCTTATATTTGTTATGACTTTAAATTGATTAGATTTATTTGCTAATTTTAAAACACAATACAACCACACGTGGACATAATGCATTTACAACAACTGAAAATGACACATAAAGTGATACACCTAATCATTTACAGTTTAAGTAGATTAATGATAGCCTACATTTATTCCATTGATTTAATATACTATTTTTTTGAGGCAATACAAATAGTTCCTGTCTAGCAATAAATGCCAATCCCTAAACCGCCTGACACACTTGAAGAAAAGTGTTGATCATGGCATGAACGAGTGTTACACACAGTGTCCCCACTGCAACACATAACAATTCTACTGTTACATCCTTCATTTTGTGTGAAAGTGTGAAATCCTACCATAATAGCATAATCACACAACTGTATAGTGTGTCACAAAACTGTCAGAATTACTCAATTAATACTGAAAAATTATATATTCACTTCCAATGACATAAAACAAAACAGCTGTCACTTTTCTATTCCCTTTGTTTTATTATTGACAGTGACTTTTCTGTCTGTTTTGTTTTCCAAGTCTTTCGGTTTTTTGTGTATCACCTGCATGTTGTGTGTCATCAGTAGCACTATCTGGAGTCGAAACAGTCTCTGTTTGTCCCTACAGTCCCAGGTTGACTTTGCTCTGTGGTTGGGTTATGATCCCCACTGAGATGGTGACGATTCCTCCTCAGAATACCTCCAGTGTCAAATTGAACTTGGTATGATCTGTCATCCACAGATTTCAGCCCTGTTGCTTTTCTCCAGAATGTGTTCTACAGGTTGGATTCTAACACTTTCACCTTCTCTTAATGTTCCCATGTCCTTAGCATCTGTCATAGTAGGTTACTTTTTTTTGTTCGTTTTCTATCGGTCCTTGGCTTGTTAGTCTTCTACAACCAGAGATAAAACAATCTCTTATGGGTAGAAGAGTTTGAGTTCTCTTACTCAGCAGTCTTTGAGCTGGGCTCACGTTCTTTCCTTGTGAAGGTGTATTGCGATGGTCCAGTATAGCCAAGTAAGGGTCTTTGTCTCTGTTTTGGCTTTCCGCATCAGATGTTTTGGATTCTGCTTTCCCATTACTTTGAGGGTAACCAGGTGACGAGGTCTTGTGTTCGAATTCCCGTAGTATTCCTCGCAAAAAATTCAGCGAACTAAGGTCCATTATCAGAGAAACAGACGTCTGGTATCCCTTGCCTTGCAAAGTGTGATTTAAGCTTGCGGATCAAGGTGGTGGACTTGATCAGTCAGTTAGGTAGTAAAGTTCCCAGAAGTTAGAAAAGTAATCCACTGTAATCAGATAATCTCTGTTGTCAAAGGTAACAGGTCTCTGCCTACCTTTTCTCATGGTCGGCTAGGCAGCTCATGTGGTCTCCTTTTGTTGTTTTGTGTCCCTAGACCTGCAGATGTCGCATTTTTCTAAGAATGTCTTAACCTGTTCGTTCATGCCTTGCCAGTATACACATTCTCTTGCCCTCCTGAAACATCCTTCAATCCCAATGTGAGACGAGTGAATCAGCTTAGTTATTTCACCTCCAAATGTGTCTGGAATAACTGCTCTTTCTCCTCTGAATATGATTCCAACTTGCATACTTAGTTCATCTTGAAACGAGTAGTAGTGTATGACATTGTTTAGTGCATCGATCTTATTTGGCCATTCCGACTGAATGGTCTGTATCAGTGTCTGCATTTTCTTGTCTTTTGCTGTTTCAGAGTAAACAGCTTTGAGCCTCTGATATGTTTGGTTATTAGACCATATTAATGCTCTCGATTTCATCTTCAACTGATCCTTCAGTGGTACTTTCTGGTAAGTATGTTCTGCTCAGAGTATCGGCAAGCAATGTAATCTCAATGTCATATTTATGTAGTCTGAGAAACATTCCTTGAAGTCTCTTTGGTGTGCTGAGCAAAGGTTCTCTCTCATGTACACTCACTCTCCGGTCATAAGAATACTGATGGAATTTCTCCATGCCGAAAACAATTYCCAAACATTTTATTTCTATTCGGTCGTAGCCCCTCTCTGTTTGTGTCAGTGCTCGACTCCCAAATGCAATAGGTTTCCCACCTTGCATCAGGGTAGCATCTAGTTCTGTCTCTGAGGCGTGGCACTGTAGTGTCAGTTCATCTTCAGGGTCATAGCACTACAGTACTGGTGCTTTGGCAATGGTGTCTTTGATCTTGAGGAACACCTGTTTGTGCATCTCAGTTCAGTCCCAAGGATTTTATTTTTGCGTCAGTTGTCTCAGTAACACACAGTTGTCAGATCGGTCACCATTCCGAGTAGTCGTTGTACTCCTTTCACATCCGTCGGTCTTGGCATCTCTCATAACACTCCAACTTTCTCCAGGACGATTTTCAGTCTTTCTGATGTCAGTAGGTGCCCAAGGTATTGAACTTATTTTCTTCTCAGGCAGAACTTGTCTGCGTTCAGCTTGATGTTCTTTTCACTGCATCTGTTCAGGAATGCCCTCGGTTTCTCGCTATGGTCTCTGTTCACTATCTCCAGCATATCACCCTCTCCCGTAATAAAAATATCATATGCGATGATGTGTATTCCATGTAAGCCCTTGAGCGCTTGGCTCAATTTCCTTTGGAAAATGTCAGGTGTTGGGCTAATCCCCATGAGCATCTTTGACCATCTGTGTCTGTCACACGGTGTAGAGAAGGTGGTCAGATAGCTTAACTCTTCTTCAAACTGGACGTGCCAGAAACCATTCTTGACATCACACACTATAAATACAGTTCTGGTAAGATGCCATTTATTGTTGGTAGAGGAAAGTGACTTCTCTTTAGTGCTTTGTTCAGTGGTCTGGGGTCTACACATATTCTCACCTTACCTTATGGTTTCTTTACGATCACAAGGCTGCTTATCCAGTTGGTGCTTTTCCACAGGTGTAATAATACGTCTGACCTGAAGGCTGCTCTGTTTTTCTTTCAGCTGCTTCATAATTGTGACTGGAACTCTTCTTTTAAGTAGTTTCACTGGCTCCGGGCATCTCTTTTTGTTCTCCATAGTCCATTGACCCTCTGTGTCCATACCCGCTGTTGCAATGCTATCCATGCACAGCAAGAATGTTCACAAACTACACTTTCACTAGGTTCGTGGCCTGAACTCCATACTGCCTAGTATTGGCACTGTAGAGCCCTCATCAACCACCATAAACTCTAGACGGTACAGTATCTTGTTTCGTGGATTTCTCAGTTTAATCTTGCATTTGCCAAGTGGCTGTAGTGTGTTCTTGTTGTYAATCACTAGGACTTGGTTTGTTTTCGCAACTTGTGTGACCGGGTTCAGTAGATTTATTGGGATAATATCTCTGCACAGACCATACAAACGCTTCACACCGCGTGGCCGCCGCCACTCTAACCTGGTGGTCCCAGCGCGCACGACCCACGTGGAGTTCCAGGTCTCCGGCAGCCTCTGGAACTGCCGATCTGCGGCCAACAAGGCAGAGTTCATCTCAGCCTATGCTTCCCTCCAGTCCCTCGACTTCTTGGCACTGACGGAAACATGGATTACCACAGATAACACTGCTACTCCTACTGCTCTCTCCTCGTCTGCCCACGTGTTCTCGCACACCCCGAGAGCTTCTTCAGCGGTGTGCACTGGATCCTCATCTCTCCCAAGTGGACATTCTCTCTCTCTCCCCTGACCCATCTGTTCTATCGCCTCCTTTGAATTCCATGCTGTCACAGTTACCAGCCCTTTCAAGCTTAACATCCTTATCATTTATCGCCCCCCAGGTTCCCTTGGAGAGTTCATCAATGAGCTTGACGCCTTGATAAGTTCCTTTCCTGAGGATGGCTCACCTCTCACAGTTCTGGTGACTTTAACCTCCCCACGTCTACCTTTGACTCATTCCTCTCTGCCTCCTTCTTTCCACTCCTCTCCTCTTTTGACCTCACCCTCTCACCTTCCCCCCTACTCACAAGGCAGGCAATACGCTTGACCTCATCTTTACTAGATGCTGTTCTTCCACTAATCTCATTCAACTCCCCTCCAAGTCTCCGACCACTACCTTGTATCCTTTTCCCTCTCGCTCTCATCCAACACTTCCCACACTGCCCCTACTCGGATGGTATCGCGCCGTCCCAACCTTCGCTCTCTCTCCCCCGCTACTCTCTCCTCTTCCATCCTATCATCTCTTCCCTCTGCTCAAACCTTCTCCAACCTATCTCCTGATTCTGCCTCCTCAACCCTCCTCTCCTCCCCTTCTGCATCCTTAACCTCAGTCCCCTATCTCCAGCCGGCTCGGTCCTCCCTCCTGCTCCGTGGCTCGACGACTCATTGCGAGCTCACAGAACAGGGCTCCGGGCAGCCGAGCGAAATGGGGAAAACTCGCCTCCCTGCGGACCTGGCATCCTTTCACTCCCTCCTCTCTACATTCTCCTCTTCTGTCTCTGCTGCTAAAGCCACTTTCTACCACTCTAAATTCCAAGCATCTGCCTCTAACCCTAGGAAGCCTTTGCCACCTTCTCCCCTCCTGAATTCTCTCCCCTCCCCCCTCCTCCTCCCTCTCTGCGGATGACTTTGTCAACCATTTTGAAAAGAAGGTCACGACATCCGATCCTCGTTTGCTAAGTCAAACGACACCGCTGGTTCTGCTCACACTCCCTACCCTGTGCTTTGACCTCTTTCTCCCCTCTCTCTCCAGATGAAATCTCGCGTCTTGTGACGCCGGCCGCCAACAACCTGCCCGCTTGACCCTATCCCCTCCTCTCTTCTCCAGCCATTTCCGGAGACCTTCTCCCTTACCTCACCTCGCCATCAACTCATCCTTGACCGCTGGCTACGCCCTTCCGCCTTCAAGAGAGCGAGATTGCACCCCTGCTGAAAAAACCTACACTCGATCCTCCGATGTCAACAACTACAGACCAGTATCCCTTCTTTCTTTTCTCTCCAAAACTCTTGAACCTGCCGCCTTGGCCAGCTCTCCTGCTATCTCTCTCAGAATGACCTTCTTGATCCAAATCAGTCAGGTTTCAAGAATAGTCATTCAACTGAGACTGCTCTTCTCTGTGTCACGGAGGCGCTCCGCACTGCTTAAGCTAACTCTCTCTCCTCTGCTCTCATCCTTCTAGACCTATCGGCTGCCTTTGATACAGTGAACCATCAGATCCTCCTCTTCACCCTCTCCGAGTTGGCATCTCCGCGCGCCCACGCTTGGATTGCGTCCTACCTGACAGGTCGCTCCTACCAGGGGGCGTGGCGAGAATCTGTCTCCGCACCACGTGCTCTCACCACTGTGTCCCCCAGGCTCTGTTCTAGGCCCTCTCCTATTCTCGCTATACACCAAGTCACTTGGCTCTGTCATATCCTCACATGGTCTCTCCTATCATTGCATGCAGACGACACACAATTAATCTTCTCTTTCCCCTTCTGATAACCAGGTGGCGAATGCATCTCTGCATGTCTGGCAGACATATCAGTGTGGATGACGGATCACCACCTCAAGCTGAACCTCGCGCAAGACGGAGCTGCTCTTCCTCCCGGGAAGCACTGCCCGTTCCATGATCTCGCCATCACGGTTGACAACTCCATTGTCCTCCTCCCAGATGCTAAGAACCTTGGCGTGATCCTGGACAACACGCTGTCGTTCTCAACAACATCAAGCGGTGACCCGTCCTGTAGGTTCATGCTCTACAACATTCGCAGAGTACGACCCTGCCTCACACAGAGAGCGGCGCATCCTAATCCAGCACTTGTCATCTCCCGTCTGGACTACTGCAACTCGCTGTTGCTGGCTCCCTGCCTGTGCCATTAAACCCCTACAACTCATCCAGAACGCCGCAGCCCGTCTGGTGTTCAACCTTCCCAAGTTCTCTCACGTCACCCCGCTCCTCCGCTCTCTCCACTGGCTTCCAGTTGAAGCTCGCATCCGCTACAAGACCATGGTGCTTGCCTACGGAGCTGTGAGGGAACGGCACCTCCGTACCTTCAGGCTCTGATCAGGCCCTACACCCAAACAAGGGCACTGCGTTCATCCACCTCTGGCCTGCTCGCCTCCCTACCTCTGAGGAAGTACAGCTCCCGCTCAGCCCAGTCAAAACTGTTCGCTGCTCTGCACCCCAATGTGGAACAAACTCCCCCACGACGCCAGGTCAGCGGAGTCAATCACCACCTTCCGGAAACACCTGAAACACCACCTCTTTAAGGAATACCTAGGATAGGATAAAGTAATCCTTCTAACCCCCCCCCCCTTAAAAGATTAGATGCACTATTGTAAAGTGTTGTTTCCACTGGATATCATAAGGTGAATGCACCAACTTGTAAGTCGCTCTGGATAAGAGCGTCTGCTAAATGACTTAAATGTAAAATGTAAATAATATTACAGCTTGCTCCACAATCTAACTGAAATATCATTAGTTCTTAGCTAGCTAGCCTAGTTTGTTAACGTTACTTGTCTAGCTAGCTTGCTAACATTAGATGTTTGCTAACGTTAGCTAAACTTGAACTCGGCTGTTGCTAGCTGCTACAGTGTCTTCAGAAAGTATTCACACCCCTTGACTTTTTCCATATTTTGTTGTGTTATAGCCTGAATTTTAAATATATTTAATTGAGTTATTTTGGCACTGGCCTATACACAATACCGCAAAATGTCAAGGTGAAATGCTGTTTTTAGAAATGTTAAAAAATGTATTACAAATGAAAAGCTGAAATGTCTTCAGTCAATAAGTATTCAACCCTTTTGCTATGGCAAGCCTAAAAATATTCCAAAACATGCATCCTATTTGCAACAAGGCACTAAAGTGATACTGCAAAAAAAAAGTGGCAAAGCAACTCACTTTTTGTCCTGAATACAAAGTGTTATGTTGGGGACAAGTCCAATACCACACATTACTGAGTACCACTCTCCATATTTTCAAGCATAGTGGTGATTGCATCATGTTATGGGTATGCTTGTAATCATTAAGGACTGGTGAGTTTTTCAGGATAAAAAAGAAACGGAATGGAGCTAAGCCCAGTCAAAATCCTAGAGGAGAACCTGGTCCAGTCTGTTTTCCACCAGACACTGGGAGATTAATTCACTTTTCAACAGGAGAATAACTTAAAACACAAGGCCAAATCTACACTGGAGTTGCTTACCAAGAAGACAGTGAATGTTTCTGAGTGGTCTAGTTACAGTACTTGAAAATCTATGGCAAGACCTGAAAATGGTTGTCCAGCAATGATCAGCAACCAATTTGACAGAGCTTAAAGAATTTTGAAATTAATAAATGTGCAAATGTAGCACAATCCAGGTGTGGAAGCTCTTAAAGACTTRCCCAGAAAGACTCAGCTGTAATCACTGCCAAAGTTGTACAACGTTTTGACTCAGAGGTGTAAATACTTTCTGTATTTCATTTTCAAAACATTTCCAAAAATCTATAAAAGCACGTTTTCACTTTGTCATTATGGGGTATTGTGGGTTGATGGGTCAGAAAAAAAACATATTTAATCCATTTTGAATTCAGGCTGTTATCACAACTCAGGATATGACCCAGATGAAGGCACAGAAGGCGGATAGTTAGATTCTCAGCATATTTAATATGACAAAGGGGCAGGCAAAAGGCAGGTCGAGGGCAGGCAAAGTTTCGTAAACCAGGTCAGAGTCAGGCAGGTATAGAACGGCAGGCAGGCACAGGATGGCAGGCAGGCTCGGGGTCAGGACAGGTAGAAAGGTCAGAACCAGGAAGACTAGAAAACAAAATCTTGAAAACAGGAGAAACATGATGGTAAATGCTTAAAAAAAAAACTATAATCGATGTCCACACCCCCTTGAAAATGTAATTAGCATAATAAAGAAATCCCCATCAAAATCTGTCAGTTTAAGCTAGAGATATCGGGGGGTTTTGCATTGGATGGATCTCAATCCACCGCATTCGCCGATGTCGCACTTTTGCATCTGCAGTGAAAAAGGTGACAGAGCTAGAGTGGTGTTTGTCAGACCATGAGACATCCCAAAAATGGGACTTGTCTGTAGTCGGTAAAGCCGAACTGCCAACTTCTGTCTGTATTGTCTGAACAGTTTTGGCTACACACTAATATGAGCCCTCCGTGGAAAGGTGAGACTCTCCCGAACACGTACATGTTTTTCTCTAGGACGCCCACAGGCCTCACAAGACTTGTCTGAAGGTCCCCCGGTACCAGTTGAAAAAATGTATGGAAGAATGTTTTTATACTTCAAAGGGTCTTAAAATTCAAAATCAAATAGCTAAATGACACCCCTCCGTTTTAGACAGGGCTTAGTCTGTAGTTACCAAGTTGGCTAGTTTGCTATCTGATTGTGCCCTTGCTAGCCAAGTTACTTAGCTAGCTAGCTTGCTAACGTTAGATGGTTTGCTAGCTAACAACATTGAGTAATGTTATATGTAGCTACATTCAGAGGAGAAAAAAGGCCCTTTATTCATGTAGCTAATCTGGTGTGCCTTTCAAGAAGAGCAATGGCCAGCCCTAGTATTGTATTCACCACAGCACTATGTGGATGTGATAGCCATGGAYGTATGCAACATTACCTTCACTTAGCCACAGATTATCCATTATATTAACCAGATACTTTAGTGTCCGCTCTAACAATGAAAATAAGCGTATTAAAAAATGGAAGGCAGTCGGGAGGAGGCAAGATCAGGTGGGACCAATCTAGCCAATGAGAGGGTAGATACACATGTGAACAACAGACACAAATGGTTTCCACTAGTTACCACTGCCACAAAMTCAAAATGTTGGATATATTGTAAGATTTCAAAAAATAGCTTTTTTTAAATCACATTTTAATTAGAGAAATTGTAAAAATAGACAGGGCGTATGAATTTCTGCCCGTGTTAACTAGTGACGACCAGGCACAACAACAGGCCAATGGTACCAAGTTTGGGCTGCAGACATGAAGATAAGAACTGTTACCAACTTAAATGTAAATACTTATTGGAAATATCTGCCATCGGTCTTTACAGAATGTCATAATAAATGTTTATAAAATATTGGGGTGGGAAATATGTTAACATAGTGTGTCATTTCTAATACTCTTGCATTTTGTAGCTTGGGTTTCTGTCTGTAATGGGTGCCAAGGACCTAAAGTCGACAGTGTGGTGGATGCTACCTTGCATTCTGTCAAACCGTCTTGCCGTCGCACAACCAAGGCCTGTTTCAGGGACTTGTTTCTGAAGACCATGCATCACAGTAACTTTCGATATTATTAAATATTTGACTTGTTTTCTCTACTTTTAAGTAAATTCTTAAACTCATGTGTAATGTCAAATGTAACTCAATGTTCTTTGTGTATAGGAGCCATTCAGAAGAAGCCTGCATCCCGGGATGCTGCGGATGAGGGGGTCAAGATTCAGGTCACCAGTTACTTGAAAGGGGCCTCCGATTGTGAAGGCGGGAGGCGAGGGCGCACAGCGGAGAGGGATCCGCTGCAGTGAGGGTCAACATCAAGTCTCGGTCCACCTGTCTCAAAGCCAAACCACAAAACTGTTCGAACAGCTGAATCCTGGGCTGACTACTACACCCTACCACACAATTACCATTTATTCATATTTTGCAAACACTGAAATCCCTTTTGTCTACCAGAACAATGCAATAGTCATGTCCCCATACTGCACTACAAATGTAAAGTGAATTCAGAAAGTATTCAGACCCCTTGACTTGTTCCACATTTTGTTCACGTTACAGCCTTATTCTAAAATTGACTAAATAGTTTTTTTTTATCTCATCAATCTACACACAATACCCCATAATGACAAAGCAAACAGGTTTTTAGAAATGTTTGAAAATTAAATTTWAAAAAACGGAAATATCTAATTTACATAAGTATTTAGACCCTTTACTCAGTACTTTGTTGAAATACATTTGGCAGCGATTACAGCCTTGAGTCTTCTTGGGTATGACGCTACAAGCTTAGCACACCTGTATTTGGGGAGTTTCTCCCAGTCTTCTCTGCAGATCCTGTCAAGCTCTGTCAGGGTGGATGGGGAGCATCGCTGCACAGCTATTTTCAGATCTCTCCAGAGATGTTAGATTGGGTTCAAGTCCGGGCTCTGGCTGCGCCGCCACTCAAAGACATTCAGAGACTTGTTCCGAAGCCACTCCTACTTTGTCTTGGCTGTGTGCTTAGGGTCGTTGTCCTGTTGGAAGGTGAACTTTTGACCCAGTCTGAGGTCCTGAGTGCACTGGAGCAGGTTTTCATCAAGGATCTCTCTGTACTTTACTCCCTTCATCTTTCCCTCCATCCTGACTATTCTCCCAGTCCCTACTGCTGAAAAACATCCCCACAGCATGATGCTGCCACCACCATGCTTCAGAGTAGGGATGGTGCCAGGTTTCCTCCAGATGTGATGCTTGGCATTCAGGCTAAAGAGTTCAATCTTGGTTTCATCAGACCAAAGAATCTTGTTTGTCATGGTATGAGAGTCCTTTAGGTGCCTTTTGGCAAACTCCAAGCGGGCTGTCGTGTGCCTTTTACTGAGGAGTGGCTTCCGTCTGGCCACTCTAACATAAAGTCCTGATTGGTGGAGTGTTGCAGAGATGGTTGTCCTTCTGGAAGGTTCTCCCATCTCCACAGAGGAACTCTGGAGCTCTGTCAGAGTGACCATCGGGTTCCCCCGATTGCTCAGTCAGGTCGGGCGGCCAGCTCTAGGAAGAGTCTTGGTGGTTCCAAACTTCTTTGTCCACTGTGGTTCTTGGGGACCTTCAATACTGCAGAAATGTTTTGGTACCCTTCCCCTGATCTGTGCCTCGACATAATCCTGTCTCGGAGCTCTACGGATAATTCCTTCGACCTCATGGCTTGGTATTTTACTCTGCACTGTCAACTGTACGACCTTATATAGACAGGTGTGTGCCTTTCCAAATCATGGCCAATCAATTGAGTTTACCACAGGTGGAATCCAATCAAGTTGTAGAAACATCTCAAAGATGATCAATGGAACAGGATGCATCTGACCTTAATTTCGAGTCTCATAGCAAAAGGTTTGAATGCTTATGTAATGTATTTCTTTTTGTTTTGTTTTGACATTTGCATAATATTCTAACAACCTGTTTTCGCTTTGTCATTATTGGGTATTATGTAGATTGATGAGTAAAACAAATAATGTATTCAATTTTAGAATAAGGCTGTAACGTAACAAAATGTGGAAAAGGGAAAGGGGTCTGAATACTTTACGAATGCACTGTATATACTTTCATATCATTCTATGCTGCAACTGCACTATACTTATTCCACTCACTATGCACATGGGTAAACAATGTCCTTAGCCATACTATATATTCTAGTTTTATTATTTACATTTCTATCTTATTTTACTGTATCTGCATGCCTCTTGTACTTGATTTAGTTTATATATTTACAATGTCACTTATTTGATTGCTTTCCTATGTTACTTATTTGATTAATATGTCATTTTTGTCACCGTTGCATTGTGTGAGAAGCCTGCAAGTACTTGACAATAAGATTTGACTTGATTTGTCTTCACCAGTGGATCCAGGTAACCAGGACTGGGCCTCGTTATCTGATATATTTTGCACACACACATAATCATTTACAGTACTTTTCCACATGGACATTACCTCATCCACACTGATCTTCACCACGGGGGCCCCACAAGGGTGCGTCCTCAGTCCCCACCTGTACTCCCTGTACCCACGACTGCATGGCCTCACACAGTTCCAACTCCATCATCAAGTTCAATGATGACACGACAGTAGCAGGCCTGATTACCCACGACGAGATGGTCTACAGAGAGGAGGAGGCACTCTTAACGGCCTGGTGCCAGGTAAACATCCTCTCCCTCAACATCAGCAAAATAAAAGTGCTGATTGTGGACTTCAAGAGGAACCAGACTGGGCACGCCCTATCCTCATTAACAGGAGACGGCCAAAACCTTTGTCGGCGTACACATCTCAGAGGAGCTGAAAGGGTAAAACCATACAGAAACCATGGTGAAGAAGGCATGACAGCAACTCTTCAACTGAAGAAATTCGGCCTGTCTCAGAGGGCCCTCACAGTGTTCTACAGGAGCACCATCGAGAGCATACTGTCGGGCTGCATCACAGCCTGGTACGTCAACGCCACGGCCGCTGACCTATTTTTTAGGCCTACCTACATTGTATATATTTTTTTTTTGGTCCAGTTGGTTTCATATTGCCAAATGTCCAATAAAATAAAATGCCGAAACAAATCCACGTGTTTATGCAAGTAATTTATTTACTGGAGAAAAATGCTCATGTTAAATCCATCTATGACTTTCAGGAAGCATAACTTGTGACAAACGTTATATTACTTTCATTCAATTTGGTCTTTCAACAACATGCAGGAGGAAGCCGCGCAATAGCCCCTCCAAATGCAATGTGAGTAGGCTTGATAGGCTATAGCCCCATCTCCTCTAATCTGCATCGGATGCGCTCATACATTGAGTGTACAAAACATTAGGAACACCTGCTTTTTCCATGACATAGTCTAACCAGGTGAATCCAGGTGAAAGTTCTGAGCCCTTATTGATGTCACTTGTTAAATCTACTTCAATCAGTGTAGAAGAAGGGGAGAAGACAGGTTAAAGAAGGATTTGTAAGCCTTGATACAATTGAGACATGGATTGTGTATGTGTGCCATTCAGAGGGTAAATGGGCAAGACAAAATATTTAAGTGCCTTTGAACGGGGTATGGTAGTAGGTGTCTGGCGCACCGGTTTGTGTCAAGAACTGCAACACTGCTGGGATTTTCACAATCTACAGTTTCCTGTGTGTATCAAGAATGGTCCACCACCCAAAGGACATCCAGCCAACTAGACACAGCTGAGGCAAGCATTGGAGTCAACATGGGGCAGCATCCCTGTGGAACGCTTCGACATCTTGTAGAGTCCATGCCCCGACGAATTGAGGCTGTTCTGAGGGCAAAAGGGGGGGGGTGCAACTCAAGATTAGGAAGGTGTTCTTAATGTTTTGTACACTCAGTGTAAATATGCTGCTACTGACAGAATGTTTCATAGGCTATCAAGTTATGGTATGCTACTGCGTGCATTTCACCAATAATAGGCCTGCAGCGCCTTCTCTGTTTGTTTCCGGACTGCTTTCACACCAGCAACAAACGGCACCATGATATGAATGGAATCGGACCACCCTTTCTGAGTGAACCAAGGTGCGCTGTTTAGTGAGCTCCAAGTGCAGATAGAGTGTTCACACCAGTCCAAACAAACCGAACTTAGGGGGTAAACGCACCTTGGTTCGGTGAAAGCCACCTTAGTTTAAGAGCCAAGAAAGCCATGCTGGTTTCAGTACCGACCAAAATGTCTTTATGGTTTGGAACTGGAGCCCCCCAAACAGTTACCATAGCAACCCAGCAACTACACCCAAACAGTTACCATAGCAACAAATACACACTCTATCCTCTCTGTCCATCTGTCTCTCTCTCTATCTTTCTATACAATATGTATATTAATGCATATGTGTAGGCTATGTCTGTATGCCAGACATGGTGGTCTACCTCTCTCCTTCCAGAAAGTGCTCCGCTAGGGCACTCTGCTCTGTGGCCTGTCTGAGCCTTACTACCTTGTGTTTAATGTCTCCTTTTAATGACAAATTCCTCGTTATGATGATCAGACAGCAGGGCACACACACACACAGTGACAGCTATTTGCGTTGTGGCTGTGATTGTCCCTGGGACATTAGTGCTGGCTGGTGTTTTAAAGTCCAGACACCCTTAGACATTACTCAGGGATACACCACTACGGATTATGTACGGGGGGGGGGGGGGGGGGGTTGGGTGCGGAGTGTGAGGGAGAGTGAATAATAGCACTTACATTGACATTTATCACAGGGTTCATACAGCTAACTAAATGACCATCAGCCATTACAATTTCTAGGAGTAATACAGTGTGTCTACAATGGCCTTCCGTCTGCAAGCTGCTTGGATGAAGTTGATTTTAAAAAGAAAGAAGAATTAAGGAGTGGTAGGCAGAGAAAGAGACTGATTGAACGTGTATATTTCTGTAGTACGAGAGCGCAGAGTGGAGGTAGAGGGAGGTGGAGGCAGATAAGAGTGGTAAGAGTGAGATGGGGGAGGGAGAAAGGGGTGAGAGTGCCAGGCAATCGGGAAGGGAGAGAGAGAGTCTGGAAAGCATCAGAGCAGTGTGTGTGTGTGTTTRCCCTCCCTGGTCTCTGGCTTGCTAACCTGTGGGTCACTGGCAGCTTCAGGTGATGGAGCAACAAGCTCTCAAAGTCTCACTGCAGAATTAGATGTTGATCCACATTCTCCAAACGCCACATTTTGAAGTTGCTTCAAATGTCAACTTTTGAAGCGTTTTTGTTGCTCCTGCTGCGCTGTATCGTTCCATTTCTCTAAACGTTAAACTTCGAAGTTAAGGGTTAAGTTTAGGCACTCATTCCAAATGGTTACGGTAAGGGTATAATTTAGGATAGGGTTAAACTACTGAAGTCAATTTCTGGCACAACATGGGAATAACATCCTCCTACACACACATTCATGCACAAACCCACACACAGACATACACTGCTCCCCCAGCCAGAACTTCTGCAATTTGTCCTCTGTTCCCACGTTTGAGCCGCAGCTGAGATTGTAGTAAACACACTTTCTCACACACACACACACCACGCTTGATGATTGAGTAACAATAACACGGAGAATGCACTGGAAATATACTTTATGTTGTGACAATCAGCATTGGATATGGATCAGGTGTGCGAGTGCGTTACTAGCAGCTGCTGGTGGTGTATTAGTTGTCCAGTGTGACATGCCCAGGAGAAGGGCTATATTACACACACATCTGCTGCTGTTGATTGGGGAGGTGTTGTTGTTGGGGCTGGGAATGTGGGTCTTGCAGCTCCACTGCTGTGTGTGAGTGTACCTGCTCAGTGACATAAACTAACTGCTATCTAAACTTCATTCATCTCATTAAAGGGAAGATTGTTCCAAGCTTGTTGGACGACCTTTCACTTGAACCTTGGGATGTACCAATGACTGTTGCCTCAGTCAATCAGCTGTAGCAGCATTGCCATCTAGAGGATAGCATGTATCTAGAGGATACCATAGAGGATACTATGTATCTAGAGGATACACCCCGGCACAGATCAATTTGACTTTGGTCATACAAATACAGTCAACTCCATGCATCTACTGGTACTTGGAACTATTGTAACGGTGTGCACTAAACCAGAGCATACAGTTATCAAGAGTACCAAAGGAATGTATTGCGTGTGTYGGTATAAGACAGAGGTTAGTGGGGTAGAACTGTGGAAGAATGCCGTGCTCTCTGATTCGCAGTGTCCTGGAAACAGAATGGGTCAGGGGCATGTGGCGTAGTCTAAATCTTCAAAGACACATTCCAGACACATTCTTAACTCACACAGTCTATCTTTCTTCACACAAAGGGAATCCCCTCTTTGTCCTTGGTAGCAGGCGTCCTCTGTGTGTGTGTACGTGGGTGTGTTCATACCTTGAGGTCCTTTACAGTGGTATATGATCCCCAGCTATGTGGGTTGAATACCTGTTAGGTAACGCACACCATGGTCTAGTTAAAACACTTGATCCGGTTCACATGTCAATTATTAACTAGAGTTCCTCTCAAGCAACACTGAAAGCTAGTTTCCCTGTCCCAGACCAAGTATTTTCCCAGGAAACAAAGTAAAACCATTGAGTTCTAAACTATGTTTTTATTACTATTACAATTTTACATCTCAAACTAAATCCAAGCCAAACTCTCTAGTTTACTGTAGCCATCTATGGGAGATTCTCAATTGGTTTTGATCAACTCCTCCGTTCTACCCTCGCCTCCTTTTGAAAAATGTCAATGGTAACCGAGAAGAGGAGGGGAAGGAAAATATAGAAACAAATGCACTTGTTTGAAATGAGACTCCATCACTCATGTGGCATCATGCAAATTATGTATACAAGGGTGGACTCCCATATTAAATGTATAGTTGTAAAAAGACATTTAGCTAGTTGTGTTAGACATTTTATAGATAAAGGGATAAGTAGCATATCCCTTTCAAATATGTGAATACTTTTCTCCCCCAAGTAAACAACAGCCGATTCAAAGAGGATGTGGCATATGTCAAAACTGTTCTGCAATGGACTCTGGGCATTTGCTTCCTCAGTGGGAGGAGGTGAGGACACACCTGCGTTCGCCTACTTACTAATTGATACTCTCCTTGGCCACTCGACCACTTATCGGCTTCCAGGTCACGGAGAAGAGTATGGAGGAGTCGAAGAGAGGACGGTTTTCAAAATGAGAATCTCCCCATGGCGCTGAAGTCCTCGTTTACATTACCGTGAGTGTATGAGAATCTCCCCATGGCGCTGAAGTCCTCGTTTACATTACCGTGGATGTACTGCCATCTGTTGGTAAAATAGAGTAAAGCATTGGAGGGTTTCAGAACAGTGTATCAACAGTTCCTTACCTTTTGGGGTACTTGCTCCTGTAACAGTATAACTTTAGACCGTCCCCTCGCCCCGACGCGGGCGCGAACCAGGGACCCTCTGCACACATCAACAACTGACACCCACGAAGCGTCGTTACCCAAAGGCCGCGGCCCTTGCAGAGCAAGGGGAAACCCTACTTCAAGTCTCAGAGCAAGTGACGTAACCGATTGAAACGCTATTAGCGCGTACCCGCTAACTAGCTAGCCATTTCACATCCGTTACACTCCCACCTAAACCTTCTGGGGCCTCATCAATATTGCGTAGATATTGCGCAACTAAACAAAGATACTAAAAACTCAGAGACTGAAATAGAGGTGCTAGTGTCAGAGATTGAGTACAACCAAAAGGTTTTATTTGGCTAGCTCAGTTGACGCTACTAGGACAATGAAGTTGCTTTAGCAATGGAAATATACTTCACATGAGTAGACAACGCTCACCATTAAGCCATCCATCCTCAACAGCTCCCAACGTTGATGTTCTGCAGAATGAACTAGTCATGCGTTCCACCTCACCATTGCCACCACATTCAGTAGCGTCTTTTGCGCATCACATAACTTATCACCTGCACATAAAGAGTGGAAGGGTTTTCTGTTCACATAATTGAAATCGTTTTGGGATGGTGATTGTATGTCGATGTGGGGGCCGTCTATTGGTCCGTTCGTATTTGGGAACCTATTGATGGCATCATGGCAAATAAATCCCTCTTGACTTCTTCAACCTGTTGTGCAATGGTGCGTTACTGTTCGTTTTACTGATGATTGCATCCAAAACATTGGCTCATCGGCATCCAAAACATTGGCTCATCGAGGGCTGTGAGATGCCGATAGGCACTTTTCAGCAGGAGCTTGCCTATTGTCAAATACCCGAGGGTGGATAGACATTTTAGCAGACGCTCTTATCCAGAGCGATTTCCAGTAGTGTGTGTGTACATTTTCAATGTTGTTTGTACTGGTCCCCGGTGGGAATATAACTCACAACCCTGGCGTTGCAAGTGCCGTGCTCTGCCAACTGAGCCGCGCGGGATAGCACTTAGATGTGCAGCGGAAGGGCATGAGTTTGCCTTTTGAAAGTAGGTCTTAAATCCTCGCAAAAATCCTATAAGGTCGTTTTTGGAAATGATATCTGATGAGCAAATCTATACTTTCTGCAGATAAAGCCACATCGGTCTCTAAAAAACACGCTCTCTGCGAAATGTAGCGTGTGCCAAATCAGAGCAGTCGCTCATTCTCAGTCTAAAGTATTTCAATGTTAACTTTCACACGTACCTCTCATTTAACAAATTACTGTACTTTATATGGATTTTTAATTGTTAAATGCAATGTGTTCGATTTATACAGCATGTCAAGTTGTTGTATGAATTCACATTGGAAATCGATAAATGATTTAGAATTATTACTTAATGCTATGCTTGACAAGTAGTTCCCTTATTCCACCACTTGGCACATGCACGARGGCCATGCATACATTTATGCACACTTAAGCAAACATTCATATTGGTAAATCTCACAATTTAGGTGGAATTTATCCCATGCATGGTTTATGCACAGACTTGTGTTTACTTACATTTGATAAATTAGGCCCCTTGGCTTTTGGGACTCAAGTACTAAACCAAAACACTGTCCATTAATCTCTAAGGCCTCCGCTCTATTTGATCGCACAGAATCATTACAGGAGGTAATTACCCCGTTTGTATACTGGTCAAACAGATGCTGCTTTCCTTCAGTGAGGTCAACACTGATCTGTAGATTAGATGTGATCAGTGCAACTTTTTAAAACTCAAAATAATTCAAGTGGAAGGATGCATTTTCTAACTATTGAAGCAGAACTAATATATATATATATATATATATATATATATATATATATATATATATATATATATATATATATATATATATATATATATATAGCTTCATATCATAACCACCAAAAAAACACACCCCCCACAGTGGTCTTCCAAAAGTGTGTTTATTGGGGTAGTAACACTGTACAATGCTAAGTTCAAGTCAAAGCCTTGCTCCTCAGAAGACATTACTATGAATGGATTAATGGATGCTTACTGAATATGTAAGTAATGAGATACTTTAATTAGTGCATCTAAACCTACAAGACTCTTGAAGGGATGATTGGCTACGCTATAAGTCCTCTAACGATAGGACTATTATGTGTTGATACTTTGGCAGTTGGGCCTATCTGGGCTTCGGGTTGTGTCCCCCCCCCCCCGAGGCTCAGGGCTGTGTGTAGCGGAGGTACTTCTTTCCAGAAGGCAGCTCTTTGGTGGTGACGCCATTGGGGAAAAGTTCAGCGGCCTCTGCATCGGAGAGAGAGGGAATAACCATACACTTCTCACCAGGCTGAGAGAGCGAGGGAGAGAAAGAGAAAAATATTAAGTAAAAAAACAATATGGCACAGTCTCCACTCTCTCCAAAATCTAAGTTAGTCAGACGTTTCAAGTGGTCTAATATCAAGATGTGAGAGACTAACTTTCAATCAACAGGGGTGTGTGCGTGTACCTTCCAGTCAACAGGTGTGGCCACCTTCTTGAGAGCAGTGAGCTGCAGAGAGTCGATGACACGGAGCAGCTCGTCAAAGTTCCTTCCYGTGGTGGCAGGGTACAAGATCGAAAGCTTCATCTTCTTATCTGGACCAATCACAAACACCTGGGGGAGGGACCGAAGGAGAGGGGTCTTATAAACAAACACCAATTTGAGCTTCATTTTCTACAGCAAAAATGTTGCAGTTTACATCTCCTGGATGTGTCTGTGACCTCATACTCACACAGCGTGCAGTGAGGGGAATGCCATCCTTGTCAAGCTCATCAGGGTCCAGCATGCCCAGCTGAACTGAAAGCACCCTCTTATCATCAGCGATGATGGGGAAGGGCAGGGGAGAGTCCGCACCATCACTGTTAAACGCCATCACATCCTACAGACAGAGGGAGAGAGGTCAGGGGTCAGCGATGATCAGCAAGGGCAGGGGACCGTGTCACCTTTACTGGCTGTGATTTTCATCAGTGACGTCTTTAGACTTCACAACTGGTAGTAGAGTAAAAGTGTCCTTGCTTTGCTCAGTAACTCACTCTCCCGTTTTCATGATGTGAACTACAAACAGCAGAATCAGTGACTGTATGTAGTATAATCTACAGCAATGAGAACTATAATCTGTAAAGAACCTGACCCTGTGACGACCACGGACTCTGATCTGAGTGACTCAGATCAGGTCTTTCACAGACAACAGTCAGGGTGACTGGGTTAGAGCATGTTGTGGCCAGAGTGAATATTATTGTAAAAAGGGGTCATTAGTCTGGACGGTTATATGTTTTCAGTTGTAGAGAAGTGTTAAAATGGTAGAGATAGTTACAGTGTTCACAGCAGCAGTATTAATCTCTTGTGGAAAGATTCTGTGTGTAAACAGAGAGAATCTGTTGGGACTGAATGGATGCGTAAAATAAGAGCAGCAGTAGTTCCGGTGTTTGGGTTTTTCGTCAGTGGTTATTTGGACAGATTTCACAGGTTTTAGCATCTTTCGAATTCCGGAAGGGGAGGGTACATTCGGCCCGTAACTTGCAAAGAGCGAAGGTGAAGCTCCTCATTCCAGCTCCACTCCTTTTTCTAGCATTTCTTGATCTCTTCTCTTAACGTGGATGGACCCAGAACTTAAATCTAGCAGCTGACCAATTAAGTGAGACTTTAGTTCTGGGTTAACCGACATTACAGAAGTATAGACAGCAGTGTAATGGCTGGTGTGGTCTAATCAAAAACTGGACATCAGACAAAACTAATACTCCTCACTGTGGGAAGGAAGGCTGCCATTAGTCACACAGGTTCAGCCAGAGGTGGGTGTGTGTGTATATAAGGAGAGGGGGTGGGATTAATTAGTTCAGTGAACTTCAGGGATTAACTTTTCATCCCCAAAAACTTGTTGAGAACTTGAGGGGGTGGTGCTTCTGTAACCTAGCAATCAAGCCATGGTTCCAATCACCAATGCCCCAGTGTAAGACTTGAGAACTTGGCAGTCCAGAAGAACTCGTTCCCCTGTTGGACCCAAGAGAGGCCTTTAAGGGAGGTAAAACATTCAGTACTTGCAGATAGAAATGTAATGAAAAGCTAACACTATTCCCTGTTATACTTGACAGACAAACATATCTGTTCTACACAATATATTTCTGTAGAGAAATGGCCATCTGTGAATGGAGTTGAGATGGAGTGTAACAGCTGTGCAGACTAAAGCAGTCTCAGGGGGATTACACAGGGTATGTGTATGCATGCAATATTGATTTAGACATGGCTGACAYAGTTTAGATATGGTAGTAAACCTGTGTGAGAGATGCCGTCCATATGGTAGTTATGCAATGTACGGGAATGTGCTCTACATTTGAACCACATAGGCAATGGATGCAGAGAGAGGGGTAGACAGACCTTGCTCCAGACGAGGTGGTCGGCCACACTGTCGATGGACAGCGCGATCATCTTGACGTTGCGCTTCTTGAACTCATTGCTGATCTTGGCAGCACAGGCCAGCTCTGTGGTACATACTGGAGTAAAGTCCCGGGGGTGGGAGAACAGGATACCCCATCTGGAGGAGAGGAGAGTAAGTCTCTGCTGAGGAAAACATTAGGCTAGACAAGTGCGAGTTTTATTTAATCAGTTCACTTTTACTAAATGAGAGGCAGAGTGTCACCATCTGACTATGAGGGAAGGTGGAAGGAAAGACTGAAAATCATGCGACTAGTCTCTGGAATGTGTGGTTGACCAATGATGAAACAATGTATGGTAGAGAGTGTGAAGAAAAGAACAGGACAACTAGAGGTTCTGTTTACGCATGCGTTGTAGAACCACACCTTTTTAGCGTCATAGTACATCCAAATAATAGAGACGTAGTCATGGAATACAAAAGCAAGCCCTCTAAACATTGCTCTCCTCCTTTCCCCCACCACTCATTGTGTCAGACTGGGACAGTAAGGAGGTTCAAATTTTTTCCCCAAAGAGCAACAAGTGTTCTTCTGTAAGACAATACAGTTATTGATTGGTTTTTACTGAAGTACCACAATCACTTGCACATCATTCTGTATGATGGCAATAGTTTATAAGAAAGTGTATTAAACCCGTTGCACCGGAAACAGAGCTGTAGCAACCACCAGTGTTTGAGTGGGGGACTGTTGGGGTGTTGCAATAACAGAATAATCTCTGGCTAATCTGTACTGAGTGCCAACACATCAAAATGAGAGGCTTTTAGCTACAGAGTAAAGGAAATAACTACCCTAACAAAACACAGTAAACCAGTTTATCTTGAGATTTGTATAAATTTCAAGTTATATTATTTCCTCTACCACTCCTCCACTCTCCCATCCCTCAATATTGGACCACAGCAACGGCAGTAGAAAAACAAAAATAATTTACTCTGTTCGGTAGAAACTTAAATCCCCTTGAGGGGGAAGTTGAACTTGTGTCTAGTTCTGCACAATCATTTAAAACTGCGGCAGGAAATGCTCGAGTCCCCCCCTCTGGCTGCACCACACACATGGCTTTGCAAAGCCAAAGATATGCAATATAATAATGTGTGTGTGAGAAAGAGCAGCCCAAATCTACCATGTTGGAGGGTCCTTCCCCTGTGCCAACCGTTACCCCTTTATATTCTTCTATTATTTAACTATAGCCATGAATACTGAAGTAAAAGCATGGCCCATGTTAATGATTGAGCTATAAAAACACTGGAATACATTAGGTATAATTGTGCTGTGATAGCACTGCTCCTCCACGTTGGAAGAGTTTTTTGGATCATGCTTATGTAACGGCCAAACCTTTGACCAAGCCAACTGTTTGTCTGGATGTGCGCAAAAGTTTGGGGTCACTTAGAAATGTCCTTGTTTTTGAAAGAAAAACTTTCTTTTTAAATCAGAAAAACAGTGTAGACATTGCTAATGACTATTGTACCTGGAAACTGCAGATTTTTTATGGAATATCTACATAGGCCCAATATCAGCAACGATCACTCCTGTGTTCCAATGGCATGTTGTGTTAGCTAATCCAAGTTGATCATTTTAAAAGGCTAATTGATTATTAGAAAGCCCTTTTGCAATTATGTTAGCACAGCTGAAAACTGTTGTTCTAATTAAATAAGCAATTAAACTGTCCTTTAGACTAGTTGAGTATCTGGAGCATCAGCATTTGTGGGTTCGATTACAGGCTCAAAATGGCCAGAAACAAAGACCTTGCTTCTGAAACTTGTCAGTCCATTTCTCAGAACAAGAATAAAYGCTATTCCATGCGAGAAATTGCCAAGAAACTGAAGATCTCATACAACGCTGTGTACTACTGCCTCTAACCAGAATAGAAAGAGTGGGAGGCCCCGGTGCACAACTGAGCAAGAGGACAAGTACATTAGTGTCTAGTTTGAGAAACAGACGCCTCAATAGTCCTCAACTGGCAGCTTCATTAAATAGTACCCACAATCCTCCAGTCTCAAAGTCAACAGTGAAGAGGCGACTCCGGGATGCTGGCCTTCTAGGCAGTGTTCAGTGTCTGTGTTCTTTTGCCATCTTAATCTTTTCTATTTATTGGCCAGTCTGAGATATGGCTTTTTCTTTGCAACTCTGCCTAGAAGACCAGGATCCCAGAGTCACCTCTTCAATGTTGACATGATATTTGTACTTGGGAAGAAAAAAAAGTTTTATTTTTGGTCGATTTTACAATACTAAACATTGCTATCTGGAAACCTGGGCAAGGTCAAGAGTGTATATGTTAAACAGGAAGGATTTATATACAAATCAAATGTGTCTGAAATAGTGTTTGAATGTGGATTGTGGACAACATATTTTGTAACAAACCGTTGTATAAGCCCGCGTGAAGCCTCGCCTACAGTAGATGTTCGAATTATTCAGATCTGATCTGGGATCAGAGCTTCGCTTTCCATATGAAACTGGTCCTGGACCGGTGCTTAGCGACTATAATTACCATCATGTTATATGACACTTGTGTCTTCAGTGTATGACTAATTTCACACTGAGCTCGTGGCAATGGACATTCAACCAAACCAAGTTTGTTATAGTCGTTACACAAAACACACCATCAGTAAATTATTAGGCTACTGTTTTCAATTGAGTACGCTGATGCAGTGCAGATACAAAGTAATAGCAGATGATCACACCGACTTGTTTAGCCTACAAAAGTAGCACTTACGAGTTTCCTAAGAAGTCATGGAATTTGATCTTGCCGATGGTTGTCTCAGCTTCGAAGTTAGGGAACACGTCTCCTAGCAGTATCCCAGGCATGGTTCTCTTTCCAGGGCAAGGTGACGAGTATTTTTTTTCTTCTTCGGTGGAGTTTCACGGCGGGTTGCATCCAATATTTATGGTGCATTACCGCCAACAACTGTACAGGGGTAAAAAGGAAACGTAAGCAAACTAAACCAAGCTAGGCAGAGCCAAGCACGAGCTAGCGATATCCTATTGGCCAGTTCTATCATATATCTACATTTTTCCGTTAGGCCAATAGGCGCGTATGCAATAACTCAATTCGCCTTTGCACTCCTAAACAACGGGATTTAAAAAAACTTTGCCAAAGGGTAAAGTCTGAAAAACTTAGCCCACTATGTTTATAACATATTGTAGTTTTAGGAATATAAAACAGTATCAAGATCAAATGTTTAATCGATGAGAAAATATGTAGAATGTCGGCCAAAATCCATCTCCTTCCGCCTTCCACCACTGGCGGCCACTGGGCTTCCACATTTGGTAGGGAGTTGAAAAGGCAAGCGGATGTTTCACATTTGTACATCCCGTGAAATGTATGTCTCCTCTGTAGCACAAGGCTGCATTCAAAACAAATCTCCCCTAAATCACATTTCCCCATTACATGGTGGAGACTTGCGCTTGAGCCTTTTATTTTTGGTTTTGTTCCACCAGCTTCAAACGGGGGATTTATTTGGCTACACACGACCCTGAATGGACAACAGGGGAGGGGTTAACATTTCTTACCCAAAATCATCCCCACCTATCGAGGCACAGGTGACTAGTGTAAAGCTTACTATTTATTTTCCCTATTTCATTTTTATATAGTTACATTTTTATTAAGATTAGGCTACTAACCCTAATATAAAATGTATTGCAAACTTAGCCTATTATTGGCTCTGACGTCATAGTATATGAAAAACCAACATCTGGCTGTAAGTTTTGTTCATAATAAGGCCCACACACATTTAGAATGCAGTAAAACTTAAAATAAACGCAGTCTCAAATAGCCGCCTGTCCCTTTTAATAGCCGGCAACGGCACACATTTTAGCAAATAAAACTCTGTTTCAAATAAACACAAGGTCTAAATGAATTGTTTACGAGGTTACCAATAATGACCATGAATTGTTTATGACGTTTAATGTTTTCTTTCTTACATTAAATAATTCAGTAATGACTGGAAAAAATTATGTCTATCATCCATTTTTTAGCGCCAGTAAGAAACTGCTAGCTAGCCATTGGCAGCTGAGAACTGCCAAACAGTCAACAACTTCGGGAATACAGAGTACAGACCCCCAGAAATAATTTGATCGCACTCTAATGGCAAAAGGAAGAACTGACGAAAATACACAGTCAAAGAGGAGAATAATTATTATTGCTTGAAGGGAACGCTGGACTTAAACAATTAAACAATTAAACAATTACCCTCTGATTTGGCTTCATTTTTGTGCTTGCTCCCATAGAGATAGATATAGGACTCATCTTTGTATCTGTGCCGTTATGGCGTATGTGGCAGCATAGGCTACGCCATTAAGGCAATCTCCATTTTGAAGTAGTACATTTTCTTCTTCACGATTGGCTTATCCCACCAGCTTTTTAAAAATTATTATTTCACCTTTATTTAACCAGGTAGGCCAGTTGAGAACAAGTTCTCATTTACAACTGCGACCTGGCCAAGATAAAGCAAAGCAGTGCGACACAAACAACAACACAGTGTTACACATGGAATAAACAAGCGTACAGTCAATAACACAATAGATTTTTTTTTTTTTAAAGTCCATATACAGTGTGTGCAAATGGCGTGAGGAGGTAAGGCAATAAATAGGCCATAGTAGCAAAGTAATTACAATTTAGCAAATTAACACTGGAGTGATAGATGTGCAGATGATGATGTGCAAGTAGAAATACTGGTGTGCAAAAGAGCAGAAAAGTACATTAAAAAACAATATGGGGATGAGGTAGGTATATTGGATAGCCTACAGATGGGCTATGTACAGCTGCAGCGATCAGTTAGCTGCTCAGATAGCTGATGTTTAAAGGTAGTGAAAGAAATATAAGTCTCCAACTTCAGCGATTTTTGCAATTCGTTCCAGTCATTGGCAGCAGAGAACTGGAAGGAAAGGCGGCCAAAGGAAGTGTTGGACATGACTACAACAGGCTCACCAGGAGGGATCAGCCAATGAAGTTGGAAGTCCCACCCAGTTAACTACATTAAAATGGGGGAATCCCTCAATAGCACTAACCATGCTAATACAGCCTTTTGGCCACTAGAGGCCTCTGTCATTCTCTATGCTTGCTCCTCAAGAAATGCTGTCTGCGATGACAGAAGCCAAACCTGAGTTGGCTTGGGAGTGTGGTTTGATATGGGTGTTCCTTAGGTGTCCTTACCACCACCAAGATACACCCATCTATCGGAACCTTGCCTGCAGCTGTTCCCCTCCACTCAATCACAACAAACAAACCTCCTGCAGGTTGAGTTAAATAACTACAGGCAGATGTATGGTGAGATGTCAGAGGAAGCCTTGAATAGGTCAGTAGCCTACAGAGTAATATAAGAATGCAATTGCTGAATTTATGTCGATCAAATAAAAAAAATCTAATTTTATTTGTCACATGCTTCGTAAGCAACAGGTGTAGACTAACAGTGAAATGCCCTTCAACAATGCAGAGAAAAACGATAGAAAAAGAATACACAAGGAATAAATACACAATGAGTTACATTAATAAGTAAAAATATATTCTAAACAAAGGGTTTTGATAACTTTCAAATGTAGTAACAAGTCCATGTGCAATAAACAACCCTTTACATAATACCATAGAAGAAGTGATCTGCTAATATAACAATGTGCACCTTTCATCTTTCATTGTTAAGAATAGCCGATACAGACACTGTGCCTATTGGCATTTTGTCTAGTGGTAGTAGGGCTACCTTCCCCATGTTCCCTGATCCTGGTGCAGAATACACAAGGTTTGCTCCATGCATGTTTCTGTGAACACATAGTCACTGTTCGATTACCAATGGCAGTTAGGATTGGTAATATCTGACACACAAACAGGCACAACAGGTCAGATAAAACCTACCCAATTATGGTCTCCCCATCAAACGACTGAGGCTGCCGTCTGGCAAAAGCACCTCCTGTCCATCTGTAGAAATAGGCAGAGTTCAGCAGTGACACATGGAATGAAAAGGGTGTTGCTATTACTGGACATTTGTGCTGTACTGTACTATTAGTAATCACCTCATTGTGGATGTGTTGAGTGCCAGGTCTCTCTGCATCTCATCTCACCGACACATAAACRARTGCAGCATAAATACCGGAGGCTGAGACAGGAGGGGTCGGGAGACACTGTGGCCCCATCCGACGATACCCCCGGACAGGGCCAAACAGGCAGGATATAACCCCACCCACTTTGCCAAAGCACAGCCCCCACACCACTAGAGGGATATCTTCAACCACCAATTTACCATCCTCAGACAAGGCCGAGTATAGCCCACAAAGATCTCCGCCACGGCACAACCCGAGGGGGGGGCGCCAACCCAGACAGGAAGATCATGTCAGTGACTCAACCCACTCAAGTGACGCACCCCTCCTAGGGACGACATGGAAGAGCACCAGTAAGCCAGTGACTCAGCCCCTGTAATAGGTTTAGAGGCAGAGAATCCCAGTGGAGAGAGGGGAACCAGCCAGGCAGAGACAGCAAGGGCGGTTCGTTGCTCCAGTGCCTTTCCGTTCACCTTCACACTCCTGGGCCAGACTATGCCAGACCATGTAATGCTTTGTAGGTTAGCAGTTAAAACCTTGAAATCAGCCCTAGCCTTAACAGGAAGCCAGTGTAGAGAGGCTAGCACTGGGGTAATATGATCAATTTTTTMGGTTCTAGTCAAGATTCTAGCAGCCGTGTTTAGCACTAACTGAAGTTTATTTAGTGCTTTATCCAGGTAGCCGGAAAGTAGAGCATTGCAGTAGTCTAACCTAGAAGTCGGCTTGATTTAGTTTAGTTATTTTTTTTATTGGTAGTTTGGTAATATATTTATATATATAGATATTTTATTTTTTTCATTTTTGGAGTCCTGTTTCCATCCCGCACAGTAGGTGGCAGGATGTATCTTAAATTGTGCGATCGCCAATATACCATAGAAAAAGAAAAAGAAGAAGAAGAAGAAGAAGAAGATGATGAAGAAAACTAAGATGGCAATTCAGGAAACTGTTAGCGGACGTTAGAGAAATTGTCACCTGTAACTCGATGAGTTGAGCGGCACAAAAACCTTTATTATCACAATTGATAAACGTTCCCTTCGATTTATTAACACCTGATTTTAATAACCAGAAACGGAACAAAATGCCTTCTCCTAAAACCAAAAACAGTGCAAATCGCAGCGCAGGTGGAAGCTCAGGTCTCAGTGGCAGCACCAACGGCAACGGACGCTACGAGTTCATGTCGTTGAACCGAACCCCTCCACCCACCCTCCTCCAACGGCAGGGCTCCGACCCAACCGCTGCAGCCAGACTGCGGGCATCTGAGAGCCCTACCCGGCGAAGGGGCTCCGGGTCCTCCACCTCCTCCAACACAGGCATGCCCGAAGAGGATTGTATGCGGCTCAACCCTTCATTTATCGGGATAGCCCTCAGCTCCCTCCTCGCCATAGACCTGTGGCTTTCCAAGCGGCTGGGGGTGTGTGCCTGTGAAGATTCCTCCTGGGGCAGTATTAGACCATTGATGAAACTTATAGAGATTTCTGGACATGGAATACCATGGCTGGTCGGGACAGCCTACGGCCTGTACAAGGCTGACAGTGCAGCAGGACAGGAGGTTATGCTAAACCTCTTCATGGGTAAATATGATATCATATTAATTGTATTATTCATAATAGCCTCATACTAACAGGAAGCCTCCCATACATAGCCAGAAAGCTCCTATTATGTCGCCTCCATAGAATGCCACCTCCTGTTCTTATTGTCATGAATCCCCATCCCCAGCCATTTTTACTGCTCTCACACACACACACACACACTGACTCAGACACACACTCACCCGGCCAGGAGGACGCGATACTCAACCTCTAAATAATGAATGTCTATGTTGGTGTTTTTATTAGATCTGTGGATAGTATACAGAAATATTCCGAAATGGTTTCCTCTTCCTCTTTCTGCAATAATGTTAGAACCGGTAGATGCATGCACATCCTTGGTATGCATCCACCCTGCTGGTGTTCACCCATCTTATGCTTTCAGATGAATATCAGTACAGAGAAGTCTAATGAGATGAGATTAGGGAAGGGAAGGATTTGGCCCACACATCCCTTATCCTAATTAGCATGCATCCGTCCCCTCATCAACCTCCGTCCAGCCTTACAGCTGACACACACACCAATTTCAACCTTCCCTCCACAATATTTTGTCTTCTCTCTTTCTGTTTTTCCTTTCCTTCCTTTGTTGCCAGCTCCTTATCACCTGTAACTGTCATCCCACTGTTCATCCTGGGCTCCACCGGTTCCTCTCCTCCACTGTTTCTCTCCTCTTGAGGCAATATTTAGGAGATTATTGGGATTGGGCCTAGCCGAGTACTACAGTAGATTGTTGTGCAGACACTGGTTGCCAAGCCACACAGACACCTAGAACTCAGATGTCTGACTCAGGGACTTCAGTAAACACACACACACACACACACACACACACACACACACTCTTCTGATCCCTGATGCGTGCACACACACTGAGTAAACGTGTAAGCACACACACTAACAATGCTAATGCTAGAAATACACGTACACACACACACACACACACACACACAGGGGAGAGTAGGCAGAGAGTTGTCATCTGGAGTTTTCCAGCTCTATGAACAGTCAGCCACTCTAGAAGAGACAGACAATCTCCCCTGTAGTGGTGGGGAGTGAGAAAGACAGACAGAAAAATAAACAGACAGCCAGAGAGACAGCCAGAGAGACAGCCAGAGAGACAGCCAGAGAGACAGCCAGAGAGACAGCCAGAGAGACAGCCAGAGGTCCTCTGCAGTGTGCAGGGTTGTTCCACATCAAAAAGCACAAGAAAGAGGATTTCGACACCTACCATCTCAGATTGTTCTGAAATCGTTTCTGTAATTAGAAACAGATAAGATTAGCATTTCTGCAACATTATTTTGTTGAAATATAATTAGATCTCTGAGAAATTAAGCTAATTAATTGCAATTTGGACTCCCAAAAATTCCAACAATGAGTAAAACATAAGGAAATAGTAAAAAGCCACCTACGGACCCCCCATGCCAACGAGTATACAGTATCAGTTTTCTATGTTTGACAAGTAGTGTGGAGCTGCGGCTTGGCGTATTGTTTCTGTAATGCATTTTCAGTGAATTTGGGGATGTTTCTCCCCCCCTGTTCAGAAAAATGTGTCATTCAAGTTGTCAGGTTTATGTTCCTTCCTGCATCCTAATATTACCAGGTTCAGACCACTAGATAGTACTGTTCCTGCTATTAAAGGATAAAAGAAAAGAAAATCCCACATCTTCAATGTTAAAGGGATAGTTGACTCAAATTACATATTGGATTCCTTAACCTGTCAGCAGTCTATGGACAAGGTATGACATGCTTCACATGGTTTTGTTTACGTTGCCACTGTTTAAAATGCAAACGTTTTAGCATTTTTGGCACAAATCCAAAGAAAATGCTAATATAGGTACCATGGACTAGCATTTAAAACAGTGTCTAGGACAACAAAACCAAAGCATGGGTTGCTGATGTACCTTTTGTGATTTGGGTGAACTATCCTTTTAACATTGGGGGGATGCTTTAAATATCAGTATGTAGGATGGGACATAACCCTAACAACTCATTTCTCTGAACAGCGGAAAAAAATATCCAATTCAGTGAGAATACGTCACGTAGGATGAAGAAACAATACTCAGAGAACACAGAGTACTGATATTGTATACTTGTTGTTGGCATTGGTATGGGGAGTCCATGGGTGTCTTGTGACCAATTCTTTGGAATCCTCATGTCTTACTCATTGTTTTGGTCCAAAATGGATGTTATGTGCTATATTTATTGAATACTATATGAATCCTATCATTTAAAATGGCCAATTTGGGTCCAATCCATTAGCTTAATTTCAAATGATCAAATGATATTTCAACAAAATAATGTTTCAGGAATGCTAATCTTATCTGTTTTTAACTACAGATACGATTTCAGAACAATCTGAAATGCTGGGTGTCATGGTGTGCTGAAATGACATGGAACGACCCTGCAGTATACTGGGTSTGATCAGTACAGTAGTAGTGTGTGCCGAATGAGTGGTAGTCTGTTGCTATGTGATGCAGCCAGAGGGGCTGCAGGAGCCAAAGACAGCTGCTCCTTTACAGCCCAGAGGAGGACAAAGATGAAGACTGCAGCTCTCTCCTCTCTCTCTCTCTGGCAAAAGGCCAAAGCTGTCACTGAGCTTGTGTGTGTATGTGACAGAATGTGTGTGTGAGACAGCATGATGTGTGGGAAGAGGTGAGGATCAAACCGGTGTAGAGGTTAATGGTGTCTCACAATGATGTCTGCTAGAATTAAGATTACTTTATTATCAGCCACAGCTTGTTCATGATCCCTTTACGGTTTGTAGGATGGAGAGAGATAACACTCAATCAATTCACTTGTCCCAGGGGAAAAATAGTTGTCCTAGTTATTTTTATTTGGGTAGAAAGATGATAGGATATTATTAGTGTGTGCAATGTGTTTTGCTGCTAATGCTGGATGTCTGTATTCATTAGTGTGTGTGTGCATACATTTGTTTGTTTTCCAACTGTGTGCTGTGTAGGCCTACTGTTTGCTGACTGTCTATCTCTCTTTCATCTCCCTCCCCACTCTGCATCCTCTCTCTCTCCTCACCTCCCTTTCTCACCACCCCTTCTCTCCCAACTCTCCTCCCTCAGCTCTCATTCTAGACCTGATCCTGGTTGGCATGGTGAAAGCTGTCGTCCGTCGGCGCCGCCCGTCCCACAACCGCATGGACATGTTCGCCACCTTCTCCGTGGACCGCTTCTCCTTCCCCTCGGGGCACGCCACCCGCGCAGCCATGTGTGCCCGCTTCTTGCTGGCCCACCTGGTCCTGGCTGCACCCCTCAGGGTGCTGGTGTTCTTGTGGTCTTGTCTGGTGGGGCTGAGCCGGGTGCTGCTGGGCAGACACAACGTGACCGACGTGCTGTTTGGCTTCCTAATGGGCTACTGGCAGTACAACCTGGTGGAAATGCTCTGGGTGTCATCACTGGGCCTGCAGGGGCTGCTGGGACTCATCCAGGGGTGAGGAGGAGGAGTGGAGATTGAGGAGGGTGAAAGAGGGTGTGGTTGGTGGGAGACCCTGTCTCAGTATGTTTGAAACATTGACTGATCCTGCCCCATACTGACACTGGTAACTCATAATTTCAAGACTAACAACGGCAACAACAAAGGCTGCCACCCACTAATCATCCATCCACATGGAACTGCAATCAGAAGCACCTACAGTAGGAGCAGGATGCTCCTCTACACTGCATCACAGCACTGCTGCAAAGACCTGGAACACTTTCCACTCTACTGTATTTCGCTGTTGGAAAAAAAGTGTGTGTGGAATATTAATGTGGTGTAATAAGCCGGGGGGGTAGTGTTACCCCCAATACAGTCTTCTGTTCTTCTTCCAGCTTTGGAGGTTTGGGGCTCTGCAGTGATATGAGAGAGAGGGAGAAAAGAGCATATTTTATGGAGGATTCATTTTGTATTGACTTATTTTAAACTTTTACGGTATGTAAGGCTGAAAATTGAATGGTATGTCTTTTTTATTTCCCACTGTGAAATATACACTGAACAAAAATATAAACGCAACAATTTCAACGATTTTACTGAGTTACAGTTCATATAAGGAAGTTAGTCAATTGAAATGAAGCCATTAGGCCCTAATCTATGGATTTCACATGACTAGGCAAGGGCACAGCCATGGGTGGGCCTGGAGGGCATATGCCAGGGTTCCTTAACTGGCGGCAGGCGGACAAATTTTATCCGTGGGTGGTTTTATTTGGCCCCCTAAGTTTTCTGAACAAAAAAAAGTTGAATTTGCATTGTTGGATATAAAACACTAAAATAAAAAGGAAATCAGCCCCAAGTGATTTTAATTGAAGAAATTTGTTCCCAAGTATTCCCACGCATAATAGAGAGAGACACGTGATCTTATACAAATGTAAGCAAGGTTTGAAACTATTATGTTTTAGTCAAACATATCTGTTTGGTCAATTTGCAGTCTACAAATTATTTGTAATTGTGTTCCGGCCCGCCGACCATTCGCTTCAGGAAATAAATTGACCCCCGGCTGAATCTAGTTGATGATCCCTGGCATAGGCCCACACACAAGGGAGCCAGGCCCACCCACTGGGGAGCCAGGCCTAGCCAATCAGAATACGTTTTCCCCCACGAAAGTGCTTTATTACAGACATAAATACGCCTCAGTTTCATCAGCTGTCCAGTGGCTGGTCTCAGACGATTCCGCAGGTGAAGAAGCTGAATGTGGAGGTCCTGGGCAGGCCACATGGTCTGCGGTTGTGAGGCCGGTTGGACGTACTGCCAAATTCTCTCAAATGACGTTGGAGGTGGCTTATGGTAGAGAAATAAACATTAAATTATCTGGCAACGGCTCTGGTGGACATTACTGCAATCAGCATGCCAATTGCACGTTCCCTCAACTTGAGACATCTGTGGCAATGTGTTGTGTGACACAACTGCACATTATAGTGGCCATTTTATTTCCCCCAGCACAAGGTTTAATCAGCTTCTTGATATGCCACACCTGACAGGTAGATGGATTATCTTGGCAAAGGAGAAATCCCCACTAATTGGGATGTAAACAAATTTGTGCACATAATTTGAGAGAAATAAGCTTTTCGTGTGTATGGAACATTTCTGGGATCTTTTATTTCAGCTTGTGAAACATGGGACCAACACTTTACATGTTGCATTTATATTCTTGTTCAGTATACTTACCCTGAATGGGTTATTGCGGGTCTTGAGAAATAATCCAGTTTTCTACAGATTGCTGCATGCTCAATAATAATTACCTGATGATGTTGTGTTAACCAGAGACAGGAGGCATGGTTTTCACTCCAGATTAGGTTTCCCAACAACTTAACAGCAACGCTGACATCAAACCTGTAGTTGATTAATTCATGACCTTTTAATGTGTTAAACCTCTGGCTAGGTTGACCAGACCACGTCATCTCTCCTTATCCATGGCTCTGAGACGTGATCCTGGAGCTAGATAGTGATCCTCTTCATATCAGCATAGAGAGTTGAAGCTTTATGGTAACAGTCTGATTAGTTGTGCAACAGCCAGGGTTGCAACAGGTTGAACAGGTTGAACAGGTTGAACAGGTTGGACAGGTTGGAGGGAAGACAGGAGAGCGGCAGGTTTTATAGTTCTTGGCCAGAGATCGAAGTAGAATAGACTTTTTTACCTTTCAGAAAGAGAACACACAGTGAATGTCAAAGACGGTTTGCTGTTTTCTTCTGTACTGTTTTGTTTACAGGTGTAACTGACACACACAGACCTTTTACTGAGTGACGCCAGCTGTAGTAATGGTGTAATCATGCTGTGTGCCATGACCAAAAATTGGGTGTGGGGTGGATCTAGTGGCGAAGTACTTTGCACCCTGTCCTTAACTGCCCTACTGCTAAACTGCTCTCTGCTCTGACTTCTGGTGCACCTGCACCATGGCCTCCACTCTATGAATGTACATTATCTGGTGCAATGTGCATGTGAGCCAGACAAAGAGTTCTCCGCTGTCCTGGCTGTTTACAAAGTGTTTCTGTGTGTTTACACAGACAGCAGCCATTTTATGCCATAGCTGGTGTTTTGTAATTTGGCTGTTGTTGATGGCACATTGTAAATATCCCGCACAGACTCTAATCAACATTCTATTGTTGACTCGGATGAATAATAGTCCTCCTCTCTTCAACTCTGAAACCAACAGCCCTATCTCTCTCTCTCTCCTGTCCTCCTCTCATCTCCTCTCAGATGAGTGGATTATGCTGTAGCTGAGAGAAACCGGGAAGAGGTGTGTGTTGAGACCAACCACTCCAACACCTCCGCTCTGATTAAATATGGAGGAGCAGCTTCTTAGCCATGTCTCTCTCTTTCACCCTCTTTCATCCTCACTCTATTTCGTCTTTTTCTCGCTCTCTCTCTTCTCTCATTCTCTCGCTCTCTCTTTACTGTCTTTTCCTCTCTCTCTGTGCTCACAGAAGAGTCTGACTCAATTACCTCTTCTCGGTTCTTCAGTTGCGATTCACTGTTGATCTTTCATCTTTCGTGAACCACTACCTCCTCCCTCTACTCCCCCGGACTCACCCGCCCCTCTCTCCCCTGGAACTCTACCTCCCCTCACTCATCTAGTCTTATGTAGCATCCAGGCTCAAGTATGACTCCAAACCAAACATGCATTTGTTGAAGTCTTTAGCTGAGGAGGATTTGGTCATATGTTGCCATGCAGTGAGTGTAGCTACACATGACCAGCTGATCTTGATTAGTCTTCACGTACTGTTCTGAGGGATGGTCTATATCAGTAGCAGCTTTATTTCTCTGACTGTTGTAAATAATCCATTGAGTAACTCTCTCTGATCTATTTCATACATACTGTATTTCTTCTGCAATAATCCAGTAGTAGAGACTAGAGCTAACCAGTCAGTGGTTCTTGAATTGGTACGATTTGACCAATGGCATGGCTTCCCCAGAAACTGCTTCCTGTACCCAGCCAAAAGCAATCATGGTTCTCATCGCAATAAGGAAGAACACATTGTTGTTCTTCTGTTTTTATTGTGTTATCTATCTACTCACCAGGGAATGTCTGAAAATGTTATGCCCAATCAAAGCAATATGGTTGACATTCCACCCTATCAGAGGGAAAGTTTAGACTTTTCAGATCTACAGTATAGGCTAAATGTGTGTCCCAAATGCCACCATATTCCCTACATAATGCACTACTTTTGATCAGAGCCCCATGGGCCCAGGGGTTGGAGCTAGGAGTCAGTTTGGAACTGTGCCCACTAGTCTGGGCATCTCCGCCTCTGTACATTCAAAGACAAAGTCTGCAGACACACGCTACTTCACAAGATCTCACCAGCTTGATACACTGAATTATAACTTTAATCTGTTGTGTTATTGTGTAATCTTTCATCTGTAATGTCAAATTAATGAAGTGTAATGTCAATGTATGTACATTTTGTGTTCATCTTACGCTTTATATTATAATGGGTTGACTGTATATGGTAGCAAATGTGACTGTTTATTCTATGGGTTTTGGAGGTATACTCCAGAATGATTGCATTGCAAATATTTTTTATAAATACAGCCTATATATGTGTAACAGACGCCTCACAAGTCCTCAACTGGCAGCTTCATGAAATAGTACCCGCAAAACACCAGTCTCAACGTCAACAGTGAAGAGGCGACTCCGGGATGCTGGCCTTCTAGGCAGAGATGCAAAGTAAAAAGCCATATCTCAGACTGGCCAATAAACAGAAAATATTAAGATGGGCAAAAGAACACAGACACTGGACAGAGATATGGCTTTTTCTTTACAACTCTGCCTAGAAGGCCAGCATCCCGGAGTCGCCTCTTCACTGTTGACGTTGAGACTGGTGTTTTGCGGGGGTACTATATAATGAAGCTGCCAGTTGAGGACGTGTGAAGCGTCTGTTTCTCAAACGAGACACTCTAATGTACCTGTCCTCTTGCTCAGTTGTGCACCGGGGCCTCCCACTCCTCTTTCTATTCTGGTTAGAGCCAGTTTGCGCTGTTCTGTGAAGGGAGTAGTACACAGCGTTGTACGAGATCTTCAGTTGCTTGGCAATTTCTTGCATGGAATAGCCTTAATTRCTCAGGACAAGAATAGGCTGACGAGTTTCAGAAGAAAGTTCTTTGTTTCTGGCCATTTTGAGCCTGTAATCGAACCTACAAATGCTGATGCTCCAGATACTCAACTAGTCTAAAGGCGGCCAGTTTTATTGCTTCTTTAATCAGAACAACAGTTTTCAGCTGTGCTAACATAATTGCAAAAGGGTTTTCTAATGATCAGTTAGCCTTTTAAAATGATCAACTTGGATTACCATTGGAACACAGGAGTGATGGTTGCTGATAATGGGCCTCTTTTCACCTATGTAGATATTCCATTAAAAATCAGCCGCTTCCAGCTACAATAGTCATTTACAACATTAACAATGTCTACACTGTATTTCTGATCAATTTGACGTTATTTTAATGGACAAAAAAATTGCTTTTCTTTCAAAAACAAGGACATTTCTAAGTGACCCCAAACTTTTAAACGGTAGTGTATAGTTCTGTGTATTTAAGATATAATCATACTAAGCAGATATAATTTTCTATTGATATTGAAAAGGTTCTTATACTATGCTATGTTTGTCCATGCCTGTCCTAGGTGAAGGAAAGACATGGCTGTTATGTGTCAGGGCGTCTGCTGAAGCTCAGCCTCACAGCCATGGTGGGAGAAGGAGCCTCATACTACCGCTTCCTCAACCAACCAACCCATCTCCCTCACCTCCCTCCTCTCCAAACTCACCCTTAGGAACTCCTGAACACCTCCCCCCTCCTCCTCTCACCCTACTACCTCCACCTCCTCTCACCATCACCTTACTACCGCCACCTCCCTCTTCTCACCATCACCCTGCTACCTCTACCTCATCTCCTCTCACCCTACCACCTCCACCTCCTCATCACCCTGCCACCTCCACCTCCTCTCACCATCACCTTACTACCGCCACCTCCCTCTTCTCACCATCACCCTTCTACCTCATCTCCTTCTCACCCTACTACCTCAAGCTCCCTCCTCTCACCATCACCCTACTACCTCAACCTCCCTCCTATCACCATCACCCTACTACCTCAACCTCCCTCCTCTCACCATCACCCTACTACCTCAACCTCCCTCCTCTCACCATCACCTACTACCTCCACCTCCCTCCTCTCACCATCACCATCACCCTACTACCTCAACCTCCCTCCTCTCACCATCACCCTACTACCTCCAACTCCTCCCTCACCTACACTCTACCTTACCTCCCTCACTCACATCACCCTACTACCTCCACCGCCCTCTTCTCACCATCACCCTACTACCTCCACCGCCCTCTTCTCACCATCACCCTAGCCTACCTCATCTTCTTCTCACCATCACCCTGCTACCTCTTACCTCATCTCTTCTTCACCATCACCCTGCTACCTCATCTCCTCTCACCATCACCCTGCTCCCTCATCTTCCCTCTCACCATCACCCTGCTACCTCATCTCCTCTCACCATCACCCTGCCTACCCTCATCTCCTCTCACCATCACCCTGCTAACCTCATCTCCTCCTCACCATCACCCTGCTACCATCATCTCCTCTCACCATCACCCTGCTACCTCATCTCCTCTCAACCATCACCCTGCTACCTCATCCCCTCTCACCATCACCCTGCTACCTCATCTCCTCTCACCATCACCCTGCTACCTCATCTCCTCTCACCATCACCCTGCTACCTCCACTTCTTCTCCTCTCACCCTATTACCTCCACCTCCCTCTCATTCTCAAAAGTAATAGGGAATTTCCGTGGAGGCTGCTAGCTAAATATGCTAACAAGCGCAAAAGAAAATAAACAAATTGCAAAGACAGGCAATCCAGCTCATAAAGTTATACATATATAGGTAGGCGCTACCGAATGTCATTTTTGGTGAGTTTGGACATTTACAAGCAAATGTGAATGAGAGACATTGTGCAAATAAACTAAGTTTTGACCCATGCTTGTCTGAAGGAAGAACAGCACTGGCTCTGGAGCAGCATGTGTACAAGCTGTGTCCTTGTGGAGTCTGGAGTCGCTAGGGCAACTGGCCTACCATCTCTGCTTGGAGAAGGGGAGCAGACCAGAGGATGCGACCCCTGTCAATACACAGCTTGACTCACCTGCACCCGTTTTCTCCAGTTGGGCTATTTACAAACAAACAAATGGTTCAAGGTAAGCTTCATGATATAAAATAATGTGACAGGTGAAATGAAGAATGGGATCTGCTTTATCTTCTAACATATTACACAAGTTGACTGCAGGTATTTACTTAAGTATCTACAAATATTAAAATTGATTGAAAAACATATAAGAAATAGTTTCAAATGGTATTGAAAAACCAGTCCCTGGCTGTGGTATACCACCCAAGCCTACTCTCACCCTATTAACCTTAACCTCTATCCCCCTTTCTCCCTCATCTACCTTACCTCCAACCTCACCCGAGGACAGCCTGAACTCCACCCTCCTCTCACTTTAACCCTATTAGCTCAACCTACACCCCCTCTCCACCATCACCACCCAGAAAGCTTTAACACCACCCTCCTCTCACCCGTACACCTCCACCCCTCCTCCACTCCCTCCTCTCCTCAACAACCCACAGAGAGTCTCAATACCCCCCGGACACCACCCCCTTCCTCTCCTGTACTACATGATCTACAAACAGTATTCTGTCATTCCTTTGCTGAGAAGTTTATATTGGAGTCAAGACTATCAAAGAATGTAATGTAAATGGACAGTGTGTATGATATTTGTACATGAGAACTAAGTAGAAAGACAAACCTTTAAAGAGATTCTCCTTTACTTTTGTATACTTTTTAGCATGTAGTTCTGAAAGTAGTACTCACGAGCCAAAAGTGGTCCCCGAAAATTGTAGATATGTGCACCATGTCATCTCTCTCTCTCTCTACCTATCTCTCTCTCTCTCTCTACATACATACATTCACACACACACTGAGCCGTTGGGCCCGCCCTGCAACCTTTTTGGATACGCTGGGGTGGCCTCTTGCTAGCTGTCACTCAAATGCGAGGCTAGAACTCAAATTGCTAGGGCGTTGGCCAAAGCGGGATGTTTAGAAAATATTTTCTTAGTTGCCAAAGTAACTAAGAAGCATGTATTTTATGCTGCTTCACCTCATTTTTAATCCCATAAAGATCTTCCCAATGTTTCTGTGTGGAAAGCATCATGAATAAATAAATGATAACTCCCTGCTGTCAGCACTTTATCTTACATGTCCACCCCTTCTAGGGGATTCTGTCAAAACACGTTAAAGGCAACATTGTGGATGGTGAGATGAGTTCATGTTAATGAATCTCAGGTAGATTAAATTAAGCTCTGTGGGCTAGTAACAACTCTCATGTTTTATGTAACCAAGTAAAGGGTTAACCTACTCCCCTACCCTGCTTTTGGTTCACTTCCCGATTTGTGAACTTTACTCTGCTAATATGCTGGTCAGAGTCTGTGTGTGCAGGACAGGGATGTCAGCTCAGGGAAATCAGAACGTTTGACCTAAAATAATGTTTAACTACAGACTACAGATAAACTAATTCCAAGAATGCCTACATTCATCTAACCTGGGGAAATGACACAGAGCACCAAATAATTACCTGCATTTGACACAGTTCCAGTCAGAACTACTCCAGCTGAGAGGGATCAAATTCTATGGATCGGGTTGAGAGTCAACTGATTTTGATGAGTTTGCATTCTTATTCAGGTTTATGAAATTATCAAAAAATGTTCAGTGGTGATTATGTTGGTAGAGTGAGTTGGATATTTGTTGGTTTAACCTGTCACTGCAGACGGAGGAAAGATAACAGGGATCTATGGGGTGATGCAATGGTTTCTCAACAGGCTCAGTCAGTGGAAACTGCGTCTGTCACATCAGCCTCCTATTGTGTCTCCAGTCCTCTGCAGAAAGACAGACCGCCACACAGGTAGTATGTCCCAACGTGTGGCAGTGATCGGGGCGGGTCCCTCAGGTCTGACCAGCATCAAGAGCTGTCTGGATGAGGGTCTGGAGCCTACCTGCTTCGAGAGCAGTGATGACATCGGGGGGTTGTGGAGGTTCAAGGTGAGGATATGAGGAAAGGAACCCACTTTGGACTATAGAGATGGACCCCTCGTAACTGCATCACCAACAGTGTTCCTGGGTGCATCCGAAATGGCACCTTACTCAGAGCCCTATTCGGGGGGAAAAGGCCCTTTTAATAGAAAATAATGTAATTTGTGTGTCCACAGGAAACCCCTGAGCCGGGCCGCTCTAGTATCTACCGCTCTCTGGTGGTGAACACCTCCAAGGAGATGATGTGTTTCAGTGACTTCCCTATGCCAGCTGACTACCCCAACTACATGCTGCACTCCCAGCTGCTGCAGTACTTCAGGCTTTACGCTCAACACTTTGACCTCCTCAGACACATCACCTTCCAGGTCACCACTCTCTTTCATCTTTTCTCTCTCCCCCTCTCTCTTCTCCTCCCCTTGATGGACCTCTCCCAGTCATTTAGCCTCTACACGACTTTCTATGATCTGTTACTGTGTGTGTTTCAGACCAGCGTGCTGACCGTGAGACAGAGGCCAGACTTCAGTCGTTCAGGCCAGTGGGAGGTGGTGACAGAGAACAGGGAGGGACAGGAGCAGAGACACGTCTTTGACGGGGTCCTGGTGTGTTCAGGACACTACACACAGCCTGTCTCACCGCTAGACCAGTTCCCAGGTCAGTTTAAAGCATCTAAACACTATCTATACACTATACTCTATATACAGTTTTGATACACCATAGATGTGTCAACGTTTTGACCATAAGGTCCTCGACAATACTATGTGTACGTTTTTTTCTTTATTTATTTTCTATGGCCTATGTTTACATATGTGAAGTGTTTTGGATGTGTGTAGCCAACAGGTACAATACCTCTTCAACCACCTGAGTGTTCTTTCCCATGCAGGCCATGAGTCGTTCCCTGGCRGCTGCCTACACAGCTGGGAGTATAAGGATGCTGATGCGTTCCGGGGGAAGAGGGTGGTGGTAGTGGGGATTGGGAACTCTGGAGGAGACATCGCTGTGGAGATCAGCCGGGCTGCAGAGAAGGTGGGGCTCACCTGTCACAGGAGGACATATTTAAGCTAARACTTTCTTGAGGTACAAAAGCGACCCAGGTTCAAACCCAGTGGTTCTCATACTGTAAAGAGAGTTTGGCCATTGATGTCTGTCTCTCTACTTCTCTGTTCTCCCTTTTCCCTTTCTCTCTTACATCCCAGACCTTCCTGAGTACCCGTAAGGGGGCGTGGGTGTTAGCTCGTATGTCCAGTAGCGGTCTCCCACTGGACATGACGGCCATCTCACGGCTCACCGTCCTGCTGACCTCCCTGCTGCCCAGAGCGCTGGTCAACTGGGCTGCAGAGAGAACCCTTAATCACCGATACGACCACCGCCTCTACGGCCTACAGCCAACACACAGGTGACCAGCACCCTATTACAGCCAACACACAGGTGACCAGCACCCTATTACAGCCAACACACAGGTGACCAGCACCCTATTACAGCCCGAAACATAGGTGTGACAAATATCAGATCGGATTTGAGAGTTTGCACTATGGCAACAATTGAAAATATAAAAAACGAAGCCAAAAAAAAAACGATCACTCATTTCTCTCTCTGTCATCCCAGGCTGCTAGAGCAGAAGCCGCTGATCAACGATGACCTTCCAGGCCGTATCCTGCAGGGGGCAGTAGTGCTGAAGCCAGACCTGAGAGGGTTCCAGGGGTCCGGACTGCTGTTCCAGGATGGAACCACGGAGGAGGACATCGATGCAGTGGTCTTCTGTACTGGATACAATGGCAACTTCTCCTTCCTGCCCCCGTCACTATGTTCAGGACCTGGGTGGGATCTCAACCTGTACAGGTACTTTTATAATACTGGCTTGGACAGGTAGTCAAATCCTTACTTCCACTTAAGTCAAATTTTCACTCAGTCATGTATTGATGTCAATAGAGCAAGTTACATTTCGACTTTAGGGATCGTTTTAAATTTAGTGGGGTGGYGGGGTTGGTCCAACATAGGGGAGGGTTGTGTGTTTTTTTTATCGGGCACAGGGGGAGGGTAATTCACCCTTCTGCAGATTTTACTATATAATGTCTTCCATCCTAGCCAAATGTCCTCATCTGCTTGCATGCTCCTCCCCTATATCAAGGTGTTTTAGTACTTCCCTTATGCCCAGGCTATTCAACTGGCGGCCTGCGTGCCAGGATTGGCTRGTTCATTAATTTAGACTGGCCCRTTGATCAATTCTGACCCTTAATAAAATATCTGCAAATTAATCCCCGCCAAAATCAGATTTCAGTGCCAAAATGACAAGCACTATTGTAGTTGTCTATAGTGAGGTTTTTAGTCGTTTTTAGCAGTTTCTAGCGCCTATGTGGCATAATAATTTTAATTTTCTTTATATTAATTTGTCTCTAGTGTTTGAACGGATTAAGCAACAAAATATTATGACCCCATTCCTTAAAGCTACAACAATTTTTGGGGTTGCACCTCGACTTGCTGGATGAGTGCCCTCCACTTCCTTCCTAATTACTTTTAGCAACATTTAATTGTAAGAACTGCTTTATTGGTGTGTGTGTGCATTTCTTTTTTATACAGTTCTTCTGAACAATAATCGCATGTGGAAAATGTCCGGCCCCCCTGCAATTAACCTTTTTTCATCTGGCCCCTGTAAGAATATAGTTGAATAGCCCTGCCATATACACTACAGTTTTCCACATGCTAACTATACCACAGGTCAATATAGTCTACCAGTCTGTCTATCCTGCCCTCTAGCCACCATTCAAAGTGACAATAGTTGTATAGGTGGATAGTTTGTACAGAGGGGTATCCTACGAAGCAAGCTATATCTACTCCGGGTAGAAGTTAACCAGCTTATCCGTACTATGCCGGTGGATATTGCTTGTCCACCTGCCTCTAACTGAACTCTAGCAAGCTTGTAACTGCACGTGCATGGGCGAGACAGTGCTACATTTTCATTTGTGCCAAAATGAAAGAAAAGTTATCTTGCAAATTCAGCAGGCTATGGTGTGAAATATGCTTTTAGAAGTGCCGTCTTTATTTCATTACTTATCGTTAATGCCGTCTTTGGTGTGCTTACCAATGCACAAGCACAATTTTCTTCATACTCCTATCGAAAACTTCACACAATGTAACAATTCAAAAGGCATTCTGTCTTTACTAAATGCGTAATGTGATATATTTTACAATTTAAAAAAAATTGCACACAAAAACAAATGTGATTATTAAAATATTTKATCAGTCGTCTTCTTCAYATGAAGGGGATGATGATAACCTTTGRAAAAGGGAGGGAATCTGATTTCATTGGTCCTCAACTTGCGGCTTAGTCATTTCATTCAGGGTAAGTGGAGTTAGCCGTGAGTTAGCCTGCCCCGGAGCAGGTTAATTCTGAAGGATTTGTTGCCATAGAAATTGACCTGCCTAAAATGTGAGCCACTTTCGTATGACCGGTTATCCTGAGTTAACTCTGAGTTGACCAAAGTCACCTCTTCAAACCTGCTTCGTAGGATACCCCTCTGATCTTCAATAGGCTAACTAGCATCATACCACACATAAAATAATTTCAAGCTGAACCAATTTTCAATATAAGCGGAGACGCCAGGATCAGTTGTGGACACTCCYATGGGGGTTCAGGGGGAGTGTGATATGCACCGGTTTGGGTGGTGGACCATTCTTGATACACACTGGAAACTGTTGAGRGTGAAAAACCCAGCAGATTTGCAGTTCTTGACACACTCAAACTGGTGCACCTGGCACCTACTACCATACCTCATTCAAAGGCACTTAAATKTTTTGTCTTGCCAATTCACCCTTTGAATGGCACACATACACAATCCATGTCTCAATTATCTKAAAGCTTAACAATCCTTCTTAAACCTGTCTCCTCCCCTTCATCTACACTGATTGAAGTGMATTTAACAACTGACATCAATAAGGGATTATACCTTTCACCTGGATTCACCTGGTCAGTCTGTCATGGAAAGAGCAGGTGTTCCTAATGTTTTGTACACTCAGTGTAGAGTGAAACAGGACTATATAAGCACCCCCTGATTGTTTTTATTTACTCAACAGTTTATAAGGTGTAGAAAGGCACAGTAGCCAGTCAGTCTGGCTGTATTTTAAGTTCTGATCCTGAGATGTGCTGTCTGTTGTGAATCATCATTCTCCCAAGTTGTTCTATAATAATGTGGCTACGTGTCCCCAGCAGGCCCAGTTATTCAGGAAAGCATGCTCTGCCTCCTCTCCGATCCGAGCGGCTATTCCTTCCCCCCCCAAACCTAACGCTTCKATATAGCCTAAATATTTGTCATTTAACTTTTAAAATMTATTACTTTTTATGTCTGTCATAAACACAACCAGTGACAATTTTAAAAAATCTGATTCGGCTACTTCAAAAGGCTCTTGTACCTGAACACGTTCGTCCAAAATATAATTCCAACATCCAAACTGTTCCATTTGATCAATGGAAAGAGACATCTGTTAGAAAACACCAAAAAGTGTGATGACATTCAGAGATTGTTAAGCCAAGCCTTTGATACTGGGTAGGCCTGCAAGGTAGGGAGGGATGTAGGCCTATTTTCTGTTTGTAGAGATTGACATAGTATTATTTTCGTTGCATATATTTTATATAATTATAAATATAGCATCAAAATGTTGCAAATCTGATTTCTACCTAGCTGATCATTGTCTGCAGCCGGCTCTGACTATAGTGTACTGAAAAGGGCAGGGAGAGTTTGCACGTCCACGTTGGTCGGGAACCCTCAACCTTCTGGCCCGTAGCCCTGCGTGGCATCGACTGGGCCACAAAAGCATGCTGAAGTGGCAAAGTCGATATCCACGTTTATAAACACAGGGTTTGTTATTTGTGGTCGTAAACTTCATTTTGAGTTAATTGTATTTCAGACAGGAAACACCACATATTCGTTTAACCGTTTATTAGAAAAAGATTACAACATGCAATACATTAGTCTTGGCGTTAGGCTCTGCTCCTTCGGGATAGCTCATAATAATTTCAGGCAGTGAGTAAGCTACGCTGTACCAATCTCCCTGCAGGAAGGAAACAGAACCATACAGGTGGAGGCTGGGGTGGCAGGAAGGAAACAGAACCAAACAGGTGGAGGCTGGGGTGGCAGGAAGGAAACAGAACCAAACAGGTGGAGGCTGGGGTGGCAGAAGGAAACAGAACCAAACAGGTGGAGGCTGGGGTGGCAGGAAGGAAACAGAACCAAACAGGTGGAGCTGGTGGCAGGAAGGAAACAGAACCAAACAGGTGGAGGCTGGGGTGGCAGGAAGGAAACAGAACCAAACAGGTGGAGGCTGGGGTGGCAGGAAGGAAACACTTTGAGTTGGACCAGCCTACCTATCCCCTCCCTCCCCTCCCAGTACATTTCTAACCATCCCTAAGTGGATGTTAGGATTTGCCCCTTTAAGATACAGAAGAGAGATCAACACTTAATAGATGCCAGAGGTGAAATGGTGTCACACTGTATAATTAACTTGACGTTGCTTTAGGTTAATGGGGTTGTTTTCTTTTATTCGAGACGGGTGTTCCCTCCAGCTCTCGAGCGCCCCACGCTGGCCATCATGGGTCTGTTCCAGACTAAAGGACCCATCTTTCCTGCAGTGGAGATGCAGGCCCGCTGGGTCACGAGGGTCATCGCAGGTACACACACACCTGGTCTAAACTAATCTTGGCAACCCAAACCCTAAAATCTCACAAACTACAATATAATTTATCTTACATAGTCTGTCCACAAGAGATTAGGTTTAAACACACACACACACACATTGGAATGACACAAACCTGTCTCAATATACATTCCTGGCAAACACATACATACCTGGCAAACACAGCGAAGTTAGAATTCTATATGATTGTTTGTTGAAGGGTTGACACAGCTCCCACCACGGAAAACGATGCTGTCCAAAATCGAGACGGAGACGAAGAGGAACATGAAGAGGTAAACAACATGAAGAAGAGCTGCCTCAATACAAGTGGCCATTTGCCTTGCTTTGTCATGAGTGATTACCTTGCCTGTGAACTGCAGACTTGTCAGTTCCCAAATCTAGGGCCTAGGCTGTTCAAAGTGAAATTAAGGCCTAGAGGTTACAAACAACTTCTCCTCACAATGTTTCTCTCTTTCTCCCTCTCCTCCATCTCCCCTTCTCTCTCTCTCAGTTGCCTGTGTCCCAGACAGGCAGCTCTCCATGTGGATTATATACCATACCTGGACTCCCTGGCTGAGCAGATGGGGGTTCGTCCCAACATCCTAGGGCTGCTGCTGAGGGAGCCTAGTGTGGGGCTGCGTGTACTGCTAGGGCCCTGCACCCCTTACCAGTACCGCCTAAGAGGGCCGGGAAAGTGGGACGGGGCCCGACAGGCCATCCTCACTCAGTGGGAGCGCGTAGCCCAGCCCTTCAGAACCAGGTAGGTAGCCCAAAGGGTAGACAGGCAGATTCATTTCCCCTTGGGAATCAATAGAATATCATCTCCTATTTTGTATGTATTCATTCTATTCCAGGCTGGAGCCAGAACCCCCCAGGCCCTTGGTCCTTCTGTCCCCCTTGCTGATCACGCTGTCCGCGGGAGCTGGGATACTAGCTGTGGTCCTCTCCCAGTGTAAACTGACCTTAGTTCTACAGGACCTACTACAGGACTCAACTCACCTGCTGGACTGGCTCTCAGCACTACTGTGGGGCTCGGAGTAGAAGCAGCCTATATAGCAACAGATCTAGGATCTACATTAATACGCTATTGCCTCCACTATGGACCAGGCTCTCTGTTTTTTTTCTTCTCGTCAAGACCAGTATGCAGGGGATCTTTTTTCAGGCGTTTCTTTTACGCCTGCTATGTTAGGTTAGGCTGTATCTGACCTAACAGACTGCTTTCATTGTCTTACAAAAACACTCATTAGGTGTCTCTAAAACTCGTACTCCTATTTGATTTCTTCGGTTAGCTCTAACGCTTAAACCGCTTAAGCTATTAACATGAAACCAACTTTAAAATGTGCAGACAGCCCCGACTTAGCGCGCTTGAGAAATTATTTTTGATAAATAAATATGATAAATATCTGTTCTGAATTAAGATTCAAAGATGTTTGCAGAAAAAATGGGGTGTCAGCTATAACATGACACCTTGAGTTTCAAAAAAATATTTTGATTATTGAACTCCAGTAAGAAGTGGATTTACACCCGGTAACAGAGTTACATCATGGGTCCCTGATCTGTACTACACAGACATGCATAATGATGTATCCTGAATAGGAACACAAAGGTAGAAATATGCAATATCATATGGGTATTATTCTACACACTGGCTATTATTCTAATGAGCTATGCCCCAAACAATACCACATTTGGTTGGTCTTGGTTGGTCTGGACCAGACCAAATCTGAACCAATTATAGACGTCTATGTTTCACAAGTTTGGACATCAAAGTAGAGTACAATACAGCACATCACAGTAGAGTTCAAGTATAGTTCAGTAGAGTATAGTACAATACATTATACTGTACTCTAGTGTTCTCTACTGTACTATACTGAACTTTACTCGACTGTAGGCCTACTGTATAGAACTATACTTTACTTGTCTTTGCTGTACTATACACTACTGCAGGGGTTCCCAAACTTTTTGCTTTGTGACCCATCAATTGAGGTGTCTTTTGAGTAGCGACCCACCATAAGCTTTGAGTGGTGAAGAAACATACGCAGACCAAAGAATAAGTCAACAATATCATCCTTGCAGCGGAGAGAAAATGTTGCAATTTCAAAGCTAATCTCCTGCAATTCCACATATTCTGTCATGGAGCTGAAAGAACATTTTGCAGTTTTAAAGCCAATTTCCTGTAATTCTATGCATTTTACCATGCTGAGAGAAAAAATTGCAGTCTTTAAGCTAATTTCCTACAATTCTAAGTATTTTGACATGGCTAATGCTGTTTTCTTATGCTCAAATATTATTTAAAAAATCAATGAGGGCCTGATTGTCTAGCTTTTATCTTGTTGATTGTATATATACAGTACCAGTCAAGAGTTTGGACACACCTACTCATTCAAAGGTTTTTCTTTATTTTTATTATTTCTACATTGTAGAATAATAGTGAAGACATCAAAACTATGAAATAACACATGGAATCATGTAGAAACCAAAAAAGTGAAGAATCTGAAATATATTTGGATTTGTTTAACAAAGTATGCACCCTGGGCCTTGATGACAGCTTTTCACACTATTGGCATTCTCTCAACCAGTATCATGAGGTAGTCACCTGGAATGCATTTCAATTAACAGGTCACCGATCATGGATGTCTATGCTTGGGCCAAATCAAGGCCTGTATGGACCGGACCAAAAATCTACGTTTGTGGTAATTAAAATCAATGCCGTTCTGGACCGGCCCAAAAAACGACATCTGTGTACTGACCGATTTGGTAACAAACAGTAAAAACACAATTTACTAATTGGTAGGTCTACCTTTACTTGTTATTTCCGTGAACTCATGAGGGACAGAAAATAAAAAATCTTATAGATATGTAGGGTTTTGGTAACGGAATAGAAAATAAAAAATCTTATAGATATGTAGGGTTTTGGTAACGGAATTACAAGGCACAAAACAATGTTTCTTAAACTTAAAGGCAAATCATTTCTCAAGCTAAATGTGTTGATATTAGTTGTCAGGGGTCTTTATTTCAACATTACTGTGTTTTGATGTATTTCTAATACCTTTTTAAGACCTTTTCTGGTAGATATTTTCTAAAACCCCTTTTCCATCTGTTTGACCAGAAATCAAGGCCATTACGTATGCCTAATTTTTAAGATAGAAATGCCTTCATTTCCCAAAAACATAGACTCTTAGCTTTCATTTGACACCCAATTTGATATGCTCCTATGAACTTCACATGTTGGTGCTCGAGTCCTTTCACATGGAAATTACCATATATAATTTAACTACATCAACATTTAAAATCAACCACAATGCATTTGAATGGCAATCAAGGGGCCATAAACTTTAATGTTAAAAATCATAAAAATGGAGATGCTACTACTCTTGAACCGCCATCAACTCCAAACCAACATTGAAATGTGCAGACTGACCCAACTTAGATTGTTTGCATACTACGTTTTGATATTGTATATACTTTTTGAACTATAATCARTTCAAATGTGCATAATTTACATTACAGTCAGTGGTTTCTATGAGAGGTAGATATTCACAGTGACACTGCTTTCTAACCATTCAAGCAAGAAACACCAAAACCAATTTCAGGATGATGGAAACACTTCATAGATTATTTAATTCCTCCATCCTTTTAAGGTCCAATGCTGCCTTTTTAAAAATCTCAGTATTAAATTATTTCTGGGTAACAATTAAGTAACTTACTGTGATTGTTGTCTAAAAGAAACAAAAATAGCTAGAATTTTGCTAGGACTGTCTGGGAGTGGTCTCAGTAGGGAGGGGAAAACTGAACTAGCTGTTGTTGGCAGAGAGGTTTGTAACGCTCTTTTATATTGGTCTATTAACTCATTTATTTTTCAATCCGCTCTTACACTAAAAGGCCATTATCATAATTTTCACAATTTCACAGTATTATTCCAAACTTAAGAACACAGTGGTAGACAATTGAAATGCAACTGCTCTTTAACCATTTCCGCTACAAACATTAAAACAACTTTAACATTTTCAAACTTTATAAATGATGACTATTAAAACCGGCCTAAATTAGCATAAATAATCAATAGTAACTATTGAACAGTTCAAGCTTGAACATGTTCTGGCCATCCTATCCTTTCAATCAATCAATACTTCAAGACAAGCTAGCAAGCACACACATTTTCTTCAGGAAATGTACTTTTCTAGTTAGTATTATTCGCCCTGTACTGCCAATGTGTGTGTTTCTTGTGTTCCCTTGATTGTATTGTCTGTGTCTAACTTTTCTGTGTAATTGCTGCTGATCTTGTCATGCAGGGCTCCCTTGAGAAAGATACATTTGAGATTAACGGGACTCCCTGCTTAAATAAAAGTTAAATGAAAATAAATAACATTAAACCATCCTTCATAGTTGTTAGCCTTTACCCTCTAGTTTGTACTCTTGAAGCTATGTCCAGCCTCTGTCTGTACCTGTCTAACGTTCAACCAAAGCAACGTCCTACTGAAGAAGGCATTGCTGCAGTGTAGAAAGATATGTCTTTGGCATTTAAATAGCAATAAAGGAAATGTAAAACAGTGTGTGATGAGGTTCGGGGTTTGTCTCATCTCTTGACTTGATTCACTCTGTTGACTAATCAGTCACACACAGTTGACCACACAGCTGGTGAAATGAACCGTTCAGTGCTGGTTTGAGTGACAGGGGGCTGGAGGATTTGGGGGAGGGGTTGAGAGGCAAGAAGCGCCGGGGTTTGTACCTTGGCTCATTTCCACCCTTTTGTCCACTGGAATAGAGAGGTAAGCACAACTTCTTAATCATCAATGTTTACTGTTTGACAAAGTTATTTCTGTTGTCCATTATGTTTCTTGCTCTTGAAGGCTGATCAAACAAGAGCATTGGGTGAGCAACTCTCCCTTATAAATATTCTGGAAAAGCATGTTGTTTATTAGTCAGTAGATTCGACCTGCTTGCTAAGAGCTGTACTAGGGTGAGACAGGCTTCCTGTGTAGATTAAGACTGCGGAGACGGAGCAAGATATGGCTCTGAAAGCGTACCCCAATCCAGGAATGAGAACTGCGTTGTACTCTGAGTTGTTCTATTATACCAACTGAGATCCCTCCCAATGTGTTCTCCAATCTCATGAAACATTTTACTAGAGTATTTAAAACAGGGGTGCCAATAATTTTTACACCTGTGTCTTTGAGATTTGTATTACTTATTAAACAAAATCTCTTTCTCTGAGCAATTGTATTAATATAAAAAAAGATATTCCCCAATTMTTTGGAGCACACAATATACCTCAGTATTTAAATTATTTATTGTATACAGTCTTTTTTACTAATCTTTATCAAGGGTGGCAATACTTTTGTACCTGACTGTAGGTACAGTTTAAAACATATTTTAAAACATATACAATTACTTAAACCTCTGATGTTAAAGTTAAACACTAATCCCTAATGCTCGGTCACTATTTAAAAAATGTGAAAAAATACAATGAAAACACTTATTCAGATTCAGAAGGTGCTCTTAACCTACATACAGACAGACAGGGATAGGACTCAGGAAGTTGCTAACGGGAGGACGGCTGATAATAATGTCTGGAACGAAGCGAATGATGTATTAGATTCCATTCCACTTATTCCGCTCCAGCCYTTGGACTAGCCCTTCCTCCCTAATTAAGGTGCCACTAACCCCCTGTGGGATAGGATTATGTTGCCAAGAGAGAAGGGGGAGGGAGAGAGAAGGCCAAGGGAAACACAATCTGTTTTGCAGACAGACCAGAGATACTGGAGACTGTCGGTGTAACCCGAAGAGAACAGAACATGGCACAGAGCCAAAACAACACACATTTCCTGGAAATCTTATATGGCACTCAACTAGAGACCATTCCTCAATACAGAATCTTTCCAGATCCTTGATATCCTTCGTTAGCGCTTATGGACTGCCCTCTTCAATTCAAAACACAGGTTTTCAATGTGGTTCAAGTAAGGAGACAGATGACCATTGCAAGATGTTGATTTTGTGGTCAATTAACCATTTCTTTGTGGATTTCTACATTTGCTTGGGGTTATTCATTTGCTGGACGATCCACTTGCATCCAAGTGTCACCCTCCTGGCAGAGGCAAATAGATTTTTGTCTAAAATGTCCTGGTACTTGGTAAAGTTCATGACGCCGTTGACCTTAAGGGCCCCAGGATCAGTGGAAGCAAAATAACAACATAACATCAAAGATCCACCGTCATATCTTACAGGAGAGTGGGTATGAGGTACTTTTCAGCTGATGCTTCAGTTTTTCGACACCAAACCTGCCACTGGTGTGCGTGGCCAAAGGCAGTGCTAAGGTCAAATGCTCTTTGGGCACTCACACTAGTAGTTAGTTTGGCATCGGGAAGACTGAAGCTTTTTTGCTCATATTTATCAAGGGTGCCAATAATTTTTGACCTGACTGTAAATGGGAATATTTGTACACAACAAATTGGCCAGTGTTACCTAGTGATGAATTTCCATTATAACATTTCTAGAGTTGATTCAGGAGTTAAATGAACTCTTAGTGGTGTATAAGAACCCATGTGTTGGTGTTAATAACCGTTATGATCTATTTCAGGTAGACATTTTTGTTTGTTTCAAAATCTGTGCTTTACATCTACATTGTTTGATTGATTTTATGCTACACAAACATACAATAACATACAATTGTCCAATGTTTCCATCCAATCTGTTAGAAGTTGGACTTATTGCACCCGTTACTGAGATGGTTGTTCCAGTTTAGATGGTCTCATTTATCAATCCTTCCTACCTTTGCAGTCATTCCAAATGCAGTTTGTTTGTGATTAAAAGTTCCAATTGTTGAATATCCTCACTCTGGCTGTAATTCCAATAGGAATAACACATCACTTGCAAGCCAGCATAATGTGACGTGCATGCCTGATGCAAACCAAGAGTTTCCCAATGGCAATGGAATTTAGGCTTACCAGTGTTTTTAAGGATGCATCTTTGCTACAACGTCCGGAGATGTAACATGCGTTTCCCAAAACACCACACAGAGGGAACGTTGAGGCATGTGTCGATAGCTTACTGAATCTCGGATCAACTTTCTCCATTCAAATCTTACCTTTTAAACCCCTTAGAGTCGATTGACGCACCGGTGCGTAAATGTAAGTTACATAATAAAGAAATCCCCATCAAAATCTGTCAGTTTAAGCTAGAGATATCAGGGGGCGGGGTTGCATTGTGCATCTCAATCAATTGTACGCGTCTCAATCGGTCTTCTCATGCAAACGTCTGTAGCGTCCAAACGGTTTGATCTACATTATTATGGAAATAGAGACTTGTGAACATGAWGGTGTTCTCTGTTCTYCTATACGACCTCCACAAGTGTCAGGAGAGTCATCTGAAGTCAGTACCGTCGATGTGCCAAGTTCTGTTTGGTAGCGTTCGAACTGTTAGGGCTACAAAAGTACTGTGACAGCACTGTGGAAAGGGTAGATTCTCACAAACAAAATGGTGTTCTCCCTTTGTCTCTAGGACCCCCACAAGTGTCATGGGACTCCTCTGAAGGTAACCGGTACCGTTTTGTTTTAAAATGAATAGAACTATGAAGGTAGGGGTATGAAGGTGAAATATGTGTCAAAAATGTATATTTCCTGATAAATAAATAAAAAGATATCTCCTAGATTTAGGACAGACACTTCAAAACCTTGTTTCTTATGATACATTTTTTTGACTGTCCTTTTTGCCATTTATGAATGTGTTATTCAATGCATTTCTATGGGCTTTAGTAGTAAAAGACTAAATCAATATTTTATCAAATACATTTTTTTAAATAATACATCTTATACCTAAAGGGGTCCTAAAATTCAAAATCAAATAACTAAAGGATCCATTGTATGACTATCTTAAAACAATTCCATATGTCAGCTTAGTACTGCCTCCTCCCTCCCCCAATGTCTTAGACTCCAAAGAATTAACATTATAATTATTCCACAATACTGATGATGGGTCAGCTCCTTAAAAGATATCATCACAGATATCATCACCTATGGCTGCAAATACTGAGGGAGGTTATTCTAATGCTTAGCCTATAATGATGCACTGAATCAAGATTTGGCACATCATTGCGTTGTTACACATCATGAAATATATTGAGTCAAAATTACAGACAGTAGCCTACAATTAGCAAAAAAATAACTAAATGGAATGAACATGAAATTGATTTCAATATTATTGAATTATACAGCGTAGGCCTATGTAGCCTATACTTGTTACGTACAGTACCAGTCAAAAGTGTGGACACACCTACTCATTCAAGGGTTTTTCTTTATTCTTACTATTTTCTACATTGTAGAATAATAGTGAAGACATAAACTATGAAATAACACATATGGAATAATGTAGTAACCAAACAATTGTTAAACAAATCAAAATCTATTTTATATTTGAGACTCTTCAAAGTAGCCACCCTTTGCCTTGATGACAGCTTTGCACACTGCAAAATGACGGGGAGCAGGTGTGCTTAATGATGGTTGCCAGTTCCGGTGGTTAGTAGACCTGCGACTTCGAGCGCCGGAGCGGGACTAGGTGTGACAATACTGTAGGGCTGGCTATTTATCTTTTAATGCAGTCATCTCCGTTTTCATGTAAAAATGTTTTAACAATTGCAAAGACATTGGCAACTTTCTATTTGTAGTCAACTTCATTGTGAAGCTATCAGTAGTCACAGAMAGACAGATAAACATGTTGATTCTATGTTTAGCAGATATCTTCTGTGTATAAAGTMACTCGGGAGAGAACAAACGTATCTAGTAACACACTAAGTTGTTCAAGTGGTCTGAGGCAGTTGGTAAATAACAAGCGTTTTCAAGTGCAATGTTAGTAACAATGATTTGGGGAAACAGCTCAGAGATGTAATGATGCTCCTATGAAGGTTCTGAAGATGAACGTAGCGTTAAGATGCTCTTGGGAAACCGGGCCCAGTGTGCTAGAGTAAAAGTAGACTGTCAACGTAAGACCTGAAGGTATTTGTTATGTCATAAAGAGTTTCATTTGAYTGAAAACATATTCACGTAGGCACTCACTTGGTGAAGGCCATTGAATGCGATTGAATGCAACAACCATGTCTCTGTCACTAACAAACACAAGTCATGAATGGGGGCGTGCTCGGCCCTCCGTTTCCTGTAGTRCACYATCAGCTCCTTTGTCTTGCTGACGTTGAGGGAGAGGTTGCTGTCCTGGCACCACACTGCCAGGTCTCATCGTTGTCGACAAACTTAATAATAGTGTTGGAGTCGTGTGTGAACAGGGAGTAAAGGAGGGGACCAAGCATGCACCCGTGAGGGGGCACCGTGTTGAGGGTCAGCGTGACGGATGTGTTGTTGCCTACTTCTCACCACTTACGGGTGGCCCGTCAGGAAGTCCAGGAACCAGTTGCAGAGGGAGGTGTTCAGTCCCAGGGTGCTTAGCTTAGTGATGAGCTTGGAGGGCACTATGGTGTTGAAAGCTGAGCTGTAGTCAATAAACAATATTTTCACACAGGTGTTCCTCTTGTCRAGGTGGGAGAGGGCAYTGTGGAGTGCAATAGAGACTGCCCCTTAACCTCCCGCTGCCTCATGCRCRCAAGGAGTGGAGACCAGGACAGAAGCTATAAAAGAAAATACACATCCACGTAACTGCTGCTTCTCTCTGTAGATAAACTAAATYTTAAGGTATACATTCTCTCAGTCGAAGGTTAAAGGGGTGAGATGAATATACAGTTACAGTACACATTTACTCAAACCCACTTAAATAGCTGTAGGTCTCTAAGCCAATKATTTATTGATTGAAAATTGTGTATGGGTTGAAAAGCCAATCAGCGCCTTCAGAGAAATGCAAATGACTGTTTCACATTTTTTRCCCGTTTCTCTGTTTCACAGTTAAAATAAAACAACACGGTTAAAATACAACTAATGAGAAAGCATTGACAATTCCACTTCCAGTGGTGCTGTGCTTCTCTCATCCCCACCTCACTCCAATGCCCATCCCCCCACCAGGGCCTATAGTCAAGGGGTCAAGACTTTGGCACTGAGCTGAACATTTTCATGACCATCCCCCTGASACACTGCCACTCCCCAATAACCAATCTGACACTGATTTGGTCTGACCATGACCCTCCCCTGCCTGTACAGGTCAGGGTTCCTCAATCTCGCCACAAGTGGACATGTGTGATGGTGTGCGTGGACAGAAGTGAGAGTGATATTGTAACTTATGTATTCGTTATTGGTTGAAGTTATTCCAATGGCACTTTCATTGCTACTAACCATCTCTCTCTCTCTCTTTCTCTGTAGTTCCATCATGGTGCGTACAGTAGCAGTGATCGGGGCGGGTCCCTCAGGTCTGACCAGCATCAAGAGCTGTCTGGATGAGGGTCTGGAGCCCACCTGCTTCGAGAGCAGTGAAGACATCGGGGGACTGTGGAGGTTCAAGGTGAGGGAGCTGGCTGAGGAACCTGGTGCCTGATTAACCAGTATAGTGGATTAGTGTGTTCGTCTCAGTAAGAAGATYCAGGGAGAACATCCATCTGCTCAGTCACTAGGAGTGTGTGTGTCCGCTACTGCTGCCATATTTAAATGACACCGGCTCTCTTTCAATATCTAAAGTTTATCCAGTATAAATTACCCTGGCTTTGTTCCAATATCTTATGTATTGGGCATATTAGTGCTTATCCTCAGTCTGTCCTTGTCCTTTAGGAGCGTCCAGACCCAGGAAGGGCCAACATCTACGAGTCTGTCATCATCAACAGCTCCAAGGAGATGATGTCATACAGCGATTTCCCTCCTCCTGCTCACCTGCCCAACAACATGCACCACTCCCAGCTGCTGAGCTACCTACGACTTTATGCTCAGACCTTTGACCTCTTCAAGCACATCTACTTCCAGGTCAGAGGGCATGAAGGAAGGAAGTGGATGTTTATTCAGTCACATCTTATGTTAGGATCCCTTTCGACGGTAAATAGTGATTAATTGAATGTGTGTGTGCGTGGCTGCATGTGTCAGACCACTGTGGTGAGTGTGCGTCAGAGGCCAGACTTCCCAGTGTCAGGCCAGTGGGAGGTGGAGACAGAGAGGAGAGAAGGTCAGAAGGAGACTCAGGTCTTTGATGCTGTGATGGTCTGCACCGGTCACTTTACACAACCACACTTGCCTCTCAATGACTTCCCAGGTAACTTTAAATTCTCTATTCCTATCATAGTCCCCATTGTCATTGTGTATTTGATTATTTCCCATTTATATGCTACTATCACTGGAGATATATAGACTCAAATCCTATTCACATCATACATACATACATACATACATCATGTGCACAGTGCCATCAGAAAGTATTCATACTCCTTGACTTATTACACAAAGCTCAAATCAAAATTGATTACATAGATTTTTTTCGCACCCATCTACACACAATAGCCCATAATTTATAAGTGAAAACATGTTTTTAGAAATGCAAATTTATTGAAAATGAAATACAGAAATATCTCATAAGTATTCACACTCCTGTCAAMTTGGTTGTTAATCATTGCTAGACAGCCATTTTCAAGTCTTGCCATAGATTTTCAAGCCAATTTAAGTAAAAACTGTAACTAGGCCACTCAAAAACGTTCAATGTCGTGTTGGTAAGTTAACTGCAGTGTATATTTGGCCTTGTTGTACTGCTGAAAGGTGAATTTGTCACCCAGTGTCTATTGGACAGAAGAGTGTTCCTCTATGATTTTGCCTGTGCTCAGCTCTATTCCGTTTCTTTGTTGATGACAAGCATACCCATAACGTAATACGCCTGTATCTTGCAGTGACTCATTTCATTTATTTAGCCAGGATATTTCACTCAGTAACAACTGCCACTATTTTCCAGGGAGTCATCGGTAAATTGGGTGTATTGATTCACCACCCAAAGAGTAATTAATAACTTCACCATGCTCTAAGGGATATTCTATGCTTTTTTTATCTACCACTAGGTGCTCTTCTTTGAGAAGCATTGGAAAACCTCCTTGATCTTTGTGGTTGTACCTGTGTTAATTGTATGTGTGGGGTACAGAGATGAGGTAGTCAATACAGAAATTTCAGCTTTTCATTTTTTATTCATTTGTAAAAATGTCTAAAAACATAATTCCACTTTGACATTATGGAGGTGAGGTGAGTGACACAACATCTCAATTTAATGCATTTTAAATTCAGGTTGTAACATAACAAAATGCAGAAAAAGTCAAAGGGTATGAATACTTTTTGAAGGCACTGTATATCCCATTCATAGCCCTCACAAAGTATAATTTGAATATCATGCTCAATCATCATCATCCATCAATTACCACGAGTATCATTATTTATAATTTGATTATCTGATCCTCCCAGGTATAGAGGAGTTTGAGGGCAGGTACTTTCATAGTTGGGAATACCGCAGTGCTGAGGGGTTGCAGGGGAAGAGGGTGGTGGTAGTTGGGATTGGGAATTCTGGAGGTGACATCGCTGTGGATGCAAGCAGAGTAGCAGAGCAGGTGAGTGGGAAATCCTCTGATTCTTCTGGAAGTGTTTCTTTCAGATATTATGCAGGGCAGGGTTTCTTGAAAATTGGGACAATCCATGTCCGGCAGGGAAACTTCATTTTAATAGTAGAAATGTCTGTAATTTTTTGCTTTTATTTGAGCTTAAACATTCAATTTAGTATAATTGTATAAGGGAAAGTAATTGTTTTGGGAATTTTAAATATTTTAAATATTATTAATTTCCATGTCAGCACTATGCCCATAAATGCCCTTATTCAGTGCAAAGGATCCCATTTTCAAACTCTCCAAAAAAAAGTGTTAAAAATAATAATAATTATGCCAATAATATTAACTGAAAAAGMGATATTGTGTAGTTTCTTGAAATAGCCCTCTGTGGCTTAAAATAATATTGATCCTAAAAAATGTYTCCAAAGAGTTGGTCAACTCTGTCAGATTTGTCTAAAATTAATCAGGAATGAGCAGGGTCAGCTATACCATAAGGACCCCTTCTCTATAGCTGTGTTCGAATACTCAAATTTAACCATACTATTTGTGACGTGAATTGAGTATATAGTATGCTTATTTGTCATAGTATGGATATAGTTATCGTGCCAAAAGTTCCCGGATGTCATACTAAATTTGCCAAAATACGAAGTATACATGCAGTGAACACTATTTCTGTGCTTTTAGGGCCCATAATCCAATTCTTCTGAAAATGGGCGTGGCTTCATAACTTTTCAGATTGGAAGAAAATGGCGGAAAATATGCAGCCGGAGTCCAACGAGAGCAAATACAAATTCAATGCTTTAACTAATTGTGACAAATGTTAAGAAAATGTTGAGCAATGTAATAAAGTCATGACTTTTCAAATAAATTACGTTACACGTTATGTTGGCTGACAATTTGTTAGATACGCTATCCTTATGAACCGCATAGCATTACAGCAGTATGTACTGGTATGTTAGCTAGATACCTAATGTTAGTTGGCTACTATTACATTGAACTTGCCAGGCAGGCTATTAACTGTCCGCTATCTAACTAACTACCCAATGTTTATTGACTTGATTATTCACATCATTCTTAGCTAAGTGGTATAGTCGTGCTTTTCAATGGACATTGTTAATTCTGCATATCTACTCCGATTTCAGAGCACTCTCGCGCAAAATAACTGATGAATTTACGAACGCTCAACACCCTTTGAACATGACCGGTGTTAGTAAACGTCGGCAAAAAAGAAAAAGTTCTTAAATTGTTGCCAGCAGCACAGTTACCAACGCCCTGGATAACATGAAAACTGCCTAACCAGCTCTGCTAGGGCTAGTAAAATGGTGAGAGTGAGGTGTTCTCTCATTTGTGTCTGGAAGTAGCTAGCCAATATTAGCCAGTTAGCTTGGGTGCTTGACTGCCGTTGAACACTCGGATCAACCCTACTCACGGGCCAGAGCGTCTGAACTCTCTGAMAGCGAAACACTCTGAATTTACGAATGGACAATCTGACAACGCTCTGGATTTATGAACGTCCAGAGCTCACTCTGGCACTCCAGATTGATTTTACAAACACACCCAAAATTGTAAAATGTTTAGCTAGTAATTTGTTATGCTAGCATGCTAGCAAGAGGTTGCGTAGCAACAGCATCAGCTTCCGGTAAACAGGCGAAGCTCTAGTACACTCAACTGAAATGATACTGTTCGTTTACAGCAGTGGTTCCCAAACTTTTCTTAGTCCCCTAACCCTTCAAACATTCAACCTCCAGCTGCGTACCACCTCTAACACCAGGGTCAGCGTACTCTCAAATGTAGTTTTTTTGCCATCATTGTAAGCCTGCCACACACACTATACAATACATTTATTAAACATAAGAATGAGTGTGAGTTTTTGTCACAACCCGGCTAGCAGAAAGGGACAATGAGCTCTTATAGGACCAGGGCACAAATAATAATATAAGAAGAAGAAGAAATGTTGCTCTTTATTTAGCCATCTTACATATAAAACCTTATTTGTTCATGGAAAATTGTGAAGGACTCACCACAGGTTAATGAGAAGGGTATGCTTGAAAGGATGCACATAACTCTGCAATGCTGGCTTGTATTGGAGAGAGTCTCAGTCTTAAATCCTTTTCCACACAGTCTGTGCCTGTATTTAGTTTTCATGCTAGTGAGGGCCGAGAATCCACTCTCACATAGGTACGTGGATGCAAAGGGCATCAGTGTCTTAACAGCGCAATTTTCCAAGGCAGGATACTCTGAGCAAAGCCCAATCCATAAATCTAGCAGTGGCTTCTGATTATATTCAATTTTCACAGATCCGCTTGTTGCAATTTCGATGAGGCTCTCTTGTTCAGTTATCGGTAAGTGGACTGCAGGCAGGGCATGAAAGGGATAACYAATCCAGTTGTTTGTGCCATCCGTTTCGAGAAAGTACCTGCGTAAAAGCGAACCCAACTCACTCAGGTGCTTCGCTATATCACAATTGACATTGTCTGTATTTGCACACAAAAAATCATACAATGATGGAAAGACCTGTGTTGTCCTTGTTAATGCAGACAGAGAAGAGCTCCAACTTCTTAATCATAGCCTCAATTTTGTCCCACACATTGAATATAGTTGCGGAGAGTCCCTGTAATCCTAGATTCAGATCATTCAGGCGAGAAAAAACATCACCCAGATAGGCCAGTCGTGTGAGAAACTTGTCATCATGCAAGCGGTCAGACAAGTGAAAATTATGGTCAGTAAAGAAAACTTTAAGCTCATCTCTCAATAAAAAAAAAACGTGTCAATACTTTTTCCCTTGATAACCAGTGCACTTCTGTATGTTGTAAAAGCGTTACATGGTCGCTGCGCATATCATTGCATAGTGTCGAAAATACACGAGAGTTCAGGGGCCTTGCTTTAACAAAGTTAACCATTTTTACTGTAGTGTCCAAAACATCTTTCAAGCTGTCAGGCATTCCTTTGGCAGCAAGAGCCTCTCGGTGGATGCTACAATGTACCCAAGTGGAGTCGGGAGAAACTGCTCGCACGTGCGTTACCACTCCACTTTGTCTCCCTGTCATGGCTTTTGCGCCATCAGTACAGATACCAACACATCTTGACCACCAAAGTCCATTTGATGTCACAAAGCTGTCCAGTACTTAAAACATATCCTCTCCTGTTGTCCTGGTTTCCAGTGGTTTGCAGAAGAGGATGTCTTCCTTAATTGACCCCCCCATAAACGAAATGGACATATACCAGGAGCTGTGCCAGGCCCGCCACGTCTGTTGACTCATCCAGCTGTAACGCATAGAATTCACTAGCTTGTATGCGAAGCAGTAATTGTTTCAAAACATCTCCTGCCAAGTGTTGTTTGATGAAGGAATTGTCTGTATAGTTTTTTGGGCCTTTTCCCCCAGCATTGTCCCAGCCATACCCGCGGCAGCAGGAAGAATTAAGTCCTCCACAATAGTGTCGGGCTTGCCTGTCCTAGCCAGTCGGTAGCTCACCATATAAGACGCTTCTAGACCCGTCTTATTAATGGTATCTGTTGCATTTATACATGTCTTACTACTTGAAAGTCGTCTTAATTCTCGCTCAAAAAACTCTTTATTTTTCAAATTGGCATGTTTTCTAAATGTCTGCGCAAGAATGAACATTTAATCGAGTTGTGAGATAGTACTTTTACACATATAACACACTGTGGCTGAGGAAAGCACTACTCCCAATATAAGTGAACCCCAAATCAATGTAGTTCTCATCATATTTTCTCCTCTTCGATGGTCCAACGTCCCTGTCTGTTGTTCGGTGTTTTCCTGGGTAAGGGGGCAGCAGCTCTTCGGCTGCATCAGATTCACAACTGTCAGTGTCCATGCTAGCTGGGCTAACAACAAATGTAGAATTACCGATGCTAGCAATGGATGTGCTCGTGGAAGCAAAACAACTTGTGTCGTCGACAGGTGCAGGTGTAGTACAGCTGGTAGTAGCAGTACTACCAGTAGAGTAGCAGTACTACCAGTAGAGCTGGTATGTGTCCATATGGARGCGGGCCTTACTTTTTTTAACCATTTATACATTTTTGAGCAAACGGAATGAGCAGCAGCTACGTTTGGCTACATATGGACCGTTAGTGGAATTCCCGCGAGAGAGTAACYMTTAATGTGATTGGATGTTAATTATTTGACTAGGCTACCTGTATTTGACATTGTGTTGTTATTTCYSTGAACACTAAATTTGAATCACATTTTTATTTGGCGTACCCCGGACGGCATTGCGCGTACCCCTGGGGGTACCCCAGTTTGGGAATACCTGAGCTACACTATACTTGCTTGTTTTGTCACATAAAGATAAATTAGGCAAACTATTAGAATTTTAGCAACCAGAAAATGGCGTAGCAATTTCTGCATWGTGCACCTTTCCGGAAAAAAATTATGAAAGAAAAGTTGAGATTGTCCCGTCTTTCAAGAAACCCTGACGGAAGTATGAAAAACTCCTAGCTAGCATGAACAGGAATAGAGTTGGCCATCTCTGCCAAAGATCATTAACACTTTCTCTCCTGGTCTACAGGTGTACCTCAGCACACGGAAAGGGGCGTGGGTGGTCAGCAGGGTGGGGGCGGGGGGACTGCCAGGTGACCTGGTGGGCACTTCAAGATTGAACAGGCTAGTGCAGAAGCTCTTCCCCTCCTGGATTACCACGATGATGGAGAAGAAACTGAACAGAACCTTCGACCACAGACTGTACGGCCTACAGCCAAAACACAGGTAAAATCTTTACATATCTGACTGACTAACTGACCGATTGATTGATCCATCCATTGATCCATCCATCTATTTCAGGTTCTTTGCCCAGATCCCGGTGGTGAATGATGATCTACCTGGCCGAATRATCTCTGGTCGTGTTCTGGTCAAACCTAACATCAGGGAGATCAATGGCTCCAGTGTGGTGTTTGAGGACGGGAGCGTCGTGGAAAAGGTGAAGACACACACACACACACACACACTCTCTTCCCTTATCCCCTCTACCCTACCTTCCCTCTCTTCCCTAGGTGGATGTTGTGGTGTTTGCCACCGGTTACAACTATGACTTTCCTTTCCTGCCTTCGGGTCTGCTGGCTAATGGTGGTCACCGCCTGTGTCTGTACCGTCATGTGTTCCCCCCGGGGCTGGCTCGGCCCAGTCTGGCTGTAGTGGGCTTCATCTGTAACCTGGGAGCCATCAACCCTCTAGCTGAGATGCAGGCCCGCTGGGCCACCCAGGTCTTTAAAGGTAACAACTAACTGCGACCTGTATGCTCTCGTTGGCTGGCCCTCGCTTCATATTCGTTGCCAAACCCACTGGCTKCAGGTRATCTARAAGTCTRTGCTAGGTAAAGCCCCYKCTTATCTCAGCTCACTGGTCACCATAGCAGCACCCACCCGTAGCACGCGCTCCAGCAGGTATATTTCACTGGTCATCCCCAAAGCCAATTCCTCCTTTGGCCGTCTTTCCTTCCAGTTCTCTGCTGCCAATGACTGGAAATAATTGCAAAAATCACTGAAGCTGGAGGCTCATATCTCCCTCACTAACTTTAAGTATCAGCTATCAGAACAGCTTACAGATCATTGCACCTGTACATAGCCCATCTGTAAATAGCCCATCCAACTACCTCATCCCCATATTGTTATTATTTTTATATTTTTTTTTTTGCTCCTTTGCACCCCAGTATCTCTACTTGCACATTCATCTTCTCCACATCTATCACTCCAGTGTTTATTTGCGAAATTGTAATTATTTCCCCACTACGGCCTATTTATTGCCTTACCTCCCTAATCTTACTTAATTTGCACACACTGTATATAGACTTTTCTTTTGTGTTATTGACTGTACATTTGTTTATTCCATGTGTAACTCTGTGTTGTTGTTTGTGTCACACTGCTTAGCGTTAACTTGGCCAGGTCGCAGTTGTAAATGAGAACTTGTTCTCAACTMGCTTACCTGATTAAATAAAGGTGAAATAAAAATAAATAAATAAATAACAACTCCCTCACTAACTCCCCTTTTCCTGATTCATCCCAGAGCTCTGTGTCTGAAGTTGGGTAGCTTAGTGTATTTGAATGCGAGCGATGGAAGATTTGAGGTTTGTGTCAATAGTAATGTGTGGAATACATGATTTCTTGCTCCAGGGTTACTAACACTGCCCTCAGAAGAAGCCATGCTTCAGGACGTAAAGAGAGACACCAGCACCTTGCAAAACAGGTGGGACAACATCCATGCGTTATTACACTCACATACTGTAATTTGTTTGCTAATAGGTAAACTATTAAAAAAATTATGTATAAGCACTTTCAAAACACCTGCGTGTGTATACCCTCCTTCTCCCTCCAGGTTTGCCTGTTTGGAGCGTCACCCTCTCCAGGTGGACCATATCCCCTACATGGACTCCATGGCAGAGGAGTTGGGGGTTCGTCCTAATCTCCTAGGGCTGCTGTTGAGGGAGCCTGGTGTGGGGCTGTGTGTGCTGCTGGGGCCCTGCACCCCGTACCAGTACCGTCTGAGAGGGCCAGGACAGTGGGACGGAGCCCGACAGGCCATCCTCACCCAGTGGGAGCGTGTAGCCCAGCCCTTCAGGACCAGGATGCCCCCACAACCAGAGAGCAGAACCAGAGCCTCCTCTAGTCTGATACTGATACTGACTCTGTCTGGCACTGTTCTCCTACTAACAACCTTCTATACCAGACAGAGTGTCTCATCACTCCCCACAGGCCTCCTCTATAAGATGTACAGTCTACCTGAGATCATATGGGGGTGGAAATGAACACTATGGGCCTATTGCATCCACTGTTGGCCACCATCGCCCGCACAGCTGATCTTAATTGCTTTCAAAATGTACTGTTCTCTAAAAGCCGAGCTACATGTGACYTCAGTGTAACTTAGCCTCGCTTTATCCAAACATTTTCCAAGACATGTTCGCACTCTACAGGCTATTTATTATCTTCGGTAGAAATAAAACCTAGCAACCAAGCAGACTAAGGGGTGATTGAACTATTTCACAATCATTCAGTGCAACTAAAATAAAGCAATTTCTTGTTTAAGACAGAAATGATACTGTGGCAATATCAGGGTCCTGGGGCCCCCCTGGGTGCATGTTTTAATTTTTGTCCTAGCACTACAAAGCTGATTCAAATAATCAAAGCTTGATGATGAGTTGGTTATTTGAATCAGCTGTGTAGCGCTAGGGAAAAACCAAAATGTGCACCCAAGGGGGGCCCCAGGACCAAGTTTGGGAAACCCTGGCTTATATGACTGAAAAATGCTGGTGCACTCATTACTTTTTAATTTCCAAATTATGTAGTCCATTAATTACAACTTGTCTTATAAACTATGGTTATATCTGATCAAGAGGGCAAAACAAAATATCCCTGAACTGTCCATATCGAAATTGTGTAACTAAATCAAGCCAATCATGACTGATTTCATGTAATCTATGTTTTTATAAAATTCAAGGTATACAGTGCCTTCGGAAAGTTTTTAGACCCCTTGACTTTTTCCACGTTTTGTTACGTTACAGCCTTATTCTAAAATGGATAATGACAAAGCGAAAAAAGTTTTTTTGAATTTTTCACAAATGTATAAAGAACTAAAAACAGAAATACCTTATTTACATAAGTATTCAGACCCTTTGCTATGAGAGCTCAGGTGCATCCRGTTTCTATTGATCATCCTTGACATGTTTCTACAACTTGATTGGAGTCCACTTGTGGTGAATTCAATTGATTGGACATGATTTGTCCAACTCCTGTATTTGGGGAGTTTCTCTGGGCCACTCAAGGGCATTCAGAGACTTGTACCGAAGCCGTTCCTGTGTTGTCTTGGCTGTGTGCTTTGGGTCGTTGTCCTGTTGGAAGGTGAACCTTCGCCCCCAGTCTGTGGTCCTGAGTACTCTGGAGCAGGTTTTCATCAAGGATCTCTGTACTTTGTTCCGTTCATCTTTGCCTCGATCCTGACTAGTCTTCCAGTTCCTGCCACTGTAAAACATCCCCACAGCATGATGCTGCCACCACCACTCTTCACCGTAGGGATGGTGCCAGGTTTCCTTCGGACATGACCAATCTTGGTTTCATCAGAACAGAGAATCTTGTTTCTCATGGTCTGAAAGTCTTTGGGTGACTTTTGGCAAGCGGGCTGTTATGTGCCTTTTACTAAGGAGTGGCTTCTGTCTGGCCAGTCTACCATAAAGGCCTGATTGGTGGAGTGCTGCAGAGATGGTTATCCTAATTGAAGTGTCTCCCATCTACACAGAGGAACTCTAGAGCTCTGTCAACGTGACCATCAGGTTCTTGATCACCTCCCTGACCAAGGCCCTTCTCCACCGATTGCTCAGTTTGGCCAGGCAGCCAGCTCTAGGAAGAGTCTTGGTGGTTCCAAACTTCTTCCATTTAAGAATGATAGAGGCCACTGTGTTCTTGGGGACCTTCAATGCTGCAGCCCACCCTTTTTGAAACCAAGTTTGCTGTTTATTTGAGCTACAAGGCTGCAGCCATTTTTTTGTTACCCTTCCACAGATCTGTGCCTCGACACAATCCTGTCTCGGAGCTCTAAGGACAATTCCTTCGACCTCATGGCTTGGTTTTTGCTCTGACATGCACCTTATATAGACGGGTGTGTGCCTTTACAAATCATGTCCAATCAATTGAATTTACCACAGGTAGACTCAAATCAAGTTGTAGAAACATCTCAAGGATGATCAATGGAAACAGGATGCACCTGAACTCAACTTCATGCCACATAGATAGCAAAGGGACTGAATACTTATGTAATTGTTTAATATTTTTTTATAAATTTGCTACAATTTCTAAAAACCTGTTTTTGCTTTGTCATTATAGGGTATTGTGTGTAGATTGATGAGGAACCAAATGTATTTAATACATGGAATAAGGCTATAACGTAACAAAATGTGGAAAAAGTCAAGGGGTCTGAAAACTTCCCGAATGCACTATAGGTGTGTGAAAAACAACTAGACTAATACCATTGTGCTGTCTCAGAGAAAATGTACAAGAGAATGGATTAAAGCAGGGCTGTCCAACCCTTTTCCTGAAGTGCTACCCTCCTGTATGTTTTCGCTCTAACCCCAGTTGTAACTAACCTCATCCTGTGTTCATAACCAAGTAGGAATGTGGTATTATTTACCACATACAACTGGGAAGAATCCAGTTGAACGACCCTCCAACTGGTAATTACAGGTGGAAAACTTGTCTATCATCACTGTGCTCCGATTCCCCTACTTGTACCTCACTGATGTCATTGTCAACAAAAAAGCCAGCAAGTATAGCTCCAGACGGGGAAGTGACGTTTTCAACTAAAATCACGGAAGCCGGGTACGGAAGCAATCTTTCCCATTGAAAGTAATGCAGCCAAGCTTGAATTCAAGCAATGACGACACAAATAGTTTACTTTTTTTGTATTACAACTGGATTATAGCTCCTGTCAAAATGTTGTGAATTATATATATATTCATAGTCACCAGTCGACTCCATTACACACAAAAGTTACTTCTACCTGTGAATGCTAGCTATGMCTAGCTATGCTACCAGTCTGTCTTAAAGGAATAGTTCACCTAAATTACACATTGGTTTCCTTGTCGTGTTAGCAGTCGATGGACAAGGTACGACAGCAATTCATGCTTTGGTTTCCCTGACACTGTTTCCAAATGCTAACGTCTTAGCGATGTTAGGATTAAGGACCTTGCTCATGGGCACATCGACAGAGTTTTTACCTAGTGGGCTTAGGACCAGCAACCTCTCGGATACTGGCCCAACGCCCTTAACCACTAGACTACCTGCCGCCCTATAACCAAAGCATGGATTGCTGTTGTAGATTAATGAAAACGATGTTTAATAATAATAAACTACATTCTGCAATCTGACTCCATTATTATGTGAATAAATGCATCAGGCCCCGTGTGTCTCTGGAGCATCTAGTCAAGGTAGCAAGCCTTGCATCACCACTCGGTATGACTATAATGAACATGTGTCAGTCTTGCACCGTTATGCAATTATTAAGAGGCTAGTTACAAATAGCTAACCCTGGCGACCAATGTTCTAGCATTAATTTATTGAGTCATGTAGATCTAGGACATCAAGTTGGAACCCAAGCATATGTGCATAGTGTAAATAATATTTAAATAATAGACCTACTAAATTAAAGAATCAAAGATTTACTCCGTAAAACAAGGAATGCATTTACTCAGTTCAAATAATAGGATTTATTAGTCATGAAATAATTAATACTCAAACAATTACAGTGTACATGAAATACATGACACCTTAAAGAATACACAGAGTAAATGACTATCAACTAAATAAGACTTAATGTGTCTTCAGTTCAGAATGACCTCTAAGAGAAAAAACGATGTGTGTCTGATACACACAGGAGCTTGGAAGCAAGTTCTCAAAGCTTTATGGAATTGTTTTTAGAAGGTCATACCAAGGATCATTTTGCTATTTCATTTGGAATTTAAGACCCCTTGAAGTATCAAAAATAAATATTTCAAAAAATGTTTTGGACCTTACTGCTATTAGCCCAAACAAACATATTGAATAACAGTTTCACTACATGGAACAACAGATAGTCCAAAATAAAAATCTAAAGTACGTTTGTTCTGAAGTGTCCGTCCTATATTTGAGAGATATAAGAAAAATCAGGAAACATTTGTTATTTTTTCTTTACATGTATTATCCTCTTATTTTTGGCACCAAACAGTCTCCATATATAAAGTACTTCCATTAATTTTCTCAACTGGTACCGGGGGACCTTCAGACAAGTCCTGTGAGGCCTGTGGCCATCCTAGAGGGGTCATATTAGTGTGTAGCCCAAACTGTTCGGACACAACACACAGAAATCGGCAGATCGGCAGTACCGAGACGCTTGTCAGATTGTAGAGCAAAACCATGTGTTTTTCCATAGAGGGGTCATAATAGTTTGTAGTTTGCCAAACCATTTGGACACTACAGACAATTTTGTGAGAAGACAGATTTTCGTGATGTGTCATGGTCTGACAAACTCAGCTCTAGCGCTGTCACCTTTCATCGCAGATGCATAGATGTGGTGGATTGAGACGCATCAGATGCAAAAAAACCTATCTCTAGTTTAAACTGACAGATTTTTATGGGGATATTTTTATTATGCTAATTCGATTTTCCGTGGGGGCGTGCACATCGACCTCGGGGTTTTAACCAAATTCAAGTAGGTACGCCCCTCCTCCCATCTTGAATTAACATTTTCTTGCACTTTGCTAGTTAACACAAAAGGCAGGAAGAAAACACTCAGATTCTAATCTAATCAGTATGGGTAAAATCACTGGGGAAGCCAAGCTAGAAAAAAAAGCCATATTACAAGCCATATTGTTGTGATTATTGCGTTGTTTGCTCTATAACCTGTTCGTTCATATGCCTTGCGACCGTGATATTTAAGCCTGAAGCCGAGACAATAAGAAGACACAGTGGCAGAATAAATTCACCCACCTTTGTTTCATCACAAAACCGGAGAGCAACCTCTGTCCGGTGAAGTCCATAAAGCATATTGCATGGAACCTACAGCATGGTCAAGCAAGTTAATGTTTCCGACATTTTCGGACCACTAAAAAACTATTGATTTAGAACCAAAAACATTAGCTGCCTCCATTATTCCAGCACCATTTCAACTTCAACATCAAATCACCTATGCTTAGTCTAATACAGTGACAACTAAAAGATACCAAAAACGATTTAGTCTAATCAACGTAAGCGAAATAAGATGTGGCTGTTCATGGTTCTGATTTTTGTGTGTGTGTGCTGGTGTGTGCGTGCATGCGAGTGCGCGTTTGTGCAAGTAGAAAAAACATGTTGACTCACCCTCTTTAATGTTGAAGAAACTGTCTATCACTCTGTCATACAGTACACGCTTTCATTTTTTGTTGTCCTGGCTAAAAAGCTTGCTCGCTAGCCTAACTTCCTTTCATGGGCAACGTTAGCTAGTTAACATTAGCCTTCTACATCTAGCTACATATTGAAGTTCCATCCTCTCAGACCAGGGGCACAATGTATGAATTTATGGTTGGATCAGAATTGCAGTTATAATCATTGGTCAGTACAGGGAATTAAGTAAAACCATAAGTCCAAATCCCTATCTCCATCCATGGCTAATTTAGGAAAGGGACAATTTTAGCTAGCTAGCTAGACACCGGAGGACAACAAAACAACAAGATGCACAAAGAGTTTCTGTCAGTGATGTATGCTCTCGATGCGTMTGGAGTGAAGCCAAATCCAAACTGGCTTCCCATGACACTTTTTCTAGTGTGCCAGGACCATTCACAGTTGAGCTCACTCAGTTTAGCTTAACGCTGATTGGTTATTATATTTTTGTACTTTTTTTTAATCAAGGGAGGCCAAATTCTCGCTGGCTTTCCTTGCATTCAAAGCTACGGGCGGCAACAATGTCATACTCTTTTGGACCAGACAGCATCAGAGACACTACATGACCAAACGTATGTGGACACCTGTTRGTCGAACATCTCATTTCAAAATCATGGTCATTAATATGGAGTTGGTCCGCCCTTTGCAGCCTCCACTCTTCTTGGAAGGCTTTCCACTAGATGTTGGAATATTGCTGCGGGGACTTGCTTACATTCAGCCATAAGAGCATTAGTGAGGTCAGGTACTGATGTTGGTCGATTAGGCCTGGTTCGCAGTCGGCGTTCCAATTCATCCCAAAGGTATTCGATTGCATTGAGGGGAGGGCTCTGTGCAGGCCAGTGAAGTTCTTCTACACTGATCTCGACAAACCATTTCTGTATGCACGTCACTTTGTGAGCGGGGGCATTGTCATGCTGAAACAGGAAAGGGCCTTCCCCTAACTTCTGCCACAAAGTTGGAAGCACAGAATCGTCTACAATTTCATTGTATGCTGTAGCGTTWAGATTTCCCTTCACTGGAACTAAGTGGCCTAACCCGAACCATGAAAAACAGCCCCAGACCATTGTTCCTCCTCCACCAACCTTTACAGTTGGCACTATGCATTAGGGCAGGTTGCCTTCTCCTGGCATCCGCCAAACCCAGATTTGTCCGTCGGACTGCCAGATGGTGAAGCGTGATTCATCACTCCAGAGAATGCATTTCCACTGCTCCAGAGTCCGAGCTTTACACCACTCCAGCCGACGCTTGGCAATGCGCATGGTGATCTTAGGCTTGTGTGCGGCTGCTCGGCCATGGAAACTGATTTCATGAAGCTCCTGACAAACCYTTCTTGTGCTGATGTTGCTTCCAGAGGCAGTTTGGAACTTGGTAGTGAGTGTTGCAACTGAGGACAGACAAGATTTATGCGCTACACACTTCAGCGCTCTCTGGTCCTGTTCTATGAGCTTGTACTGCCTACCACTTTGCGGCTGAGCTGTTTTTGCTCCTAGATGTTTCCACTTCACAATAACAGCATTTACAGTTGACCGGGGAAGCTCTAGCTGGGCAAAAATGTAATGAACTGACTTGTTGGAAAGGTGCCGATGACAGTGCCACGTTGAAAGTCACTGAGCTCTTCTGTAAGGCCATTCTACTGCCAATGTTTGTCTATGGAGATTGCATGGTGGTGTGCTCAATTTTATACACCTGTCAGCAACTGTGTGTGGCTGATATAGCCGAATCCACTCATTTGAAGGTGTGTCCATATACTTTTGTATATATAGTGTAGATGGCCTACACATACAAAGACAGAGGGGTGCGGTTTGGCTCGCTTGGATGCCTTTTCTGAATGAGATACATTCAGAGAAGGCATCCGAGCGAGCCATGAAACACAGAGAGACGAAAGCAAAATTATTTCGTATGGTTTTTTTTGTACAGTTTTTGGGGAAGCCAGGCTTCACTTGGCATCCACGAATGCACGGCAATGAATCTAATCAACTCAATTTGAATGTTATGACTGAACATCAGGAATGTTCCTTATAATCAGTCAACCCAGTCACTTTAAAAAAATACATCAAAAATATTCAGCTCTTTATGAACTGTTGAAACACACCAAACATGACAATTAAATTAAATGAATTTAAAAATTACATGAAWTTAATTGATTAAAGTTTTCATCAGTCTTCACACCTCTCCTCGCCTCAGTGAACCCAGGAACATCTCGTCCCTGGGGAAAGCCACAGATAAGGTGTGTTACTCTCCTGTGAGATGCAAATATACGGCCATCCAAACAATATATTAAGTCCTCATGCTGGGCCTCGGAGCCAGCAGGTCTCTAGTTGCGAGTATCACCTTCTCTCAGTTTTCCACTACACTGTCATACCTTACAGGGTAAGGTAAACCAATACGTAATTTTGTCATTTGGGTGAACTATCCCTTGAGCGTTAGCCTGRTAATAGCCCACCCTGCATTAAAGGTTATGGAGTAGGTTGATAACAACATTCCCAGGTATTTCAATTAAGAGAATGAACAAGATTTAACATGGCAACTTTGGGGCTAATTTGAATGTGCGCCAACAGCAGATTATGTGGGATTTTTACATCCGTAACCCAGTACGACCCACGTGATCGCAGTGTAACGTTACTCTGTGATAAGGTATGTGCACAGAATTTTGTACTGGTTGAGTTCAAGAGGCGAGGCAGAAGGAGGGGGAGGAGCATCTGGGCATGCATCACTTGGGACAACTTTAGAGATCCCTATTTTTCTACAGTCAAAGTTTACAATAGCCACAATGCTGTTGACAACCAAAGCAACCATTAATGCAGTTGTTTAACATAGCAGTTGACGTTTTTCCTGGGCCTTTTCTCAATTTTATTTGGTCAACTCCTGTGTCCTCTCGCCTCAGTCCTCTCTCGTCTCCTTTTGAAAAAGGTCAAAGGTAATCAAGGAGAGGAGAAAACGTGGACAAAAATGCACTTGTATGAAACAAGAAGCTCCTTCTCCACACATTTACAAAAATCCCCAAATAAATGTGTAAAGTGATATAAAATAAATTAAATTAGTTGTGCAAGACATTTTATAGATAAAAGGATAAGTAGCATGACATTTTTAAAATGTGTACATGGTTCTCTCTTCCAACAATACAACAGTTGATTCAAAGGGGTGTGGCAGATATCAAAACTATTCCGCCGTATGATACACTTGTGCTTCCTTGCCAGAGGACTGTCTTTCGATTGACTACTAATGAATCGACACATTTCTCAACCACTCAGGACGGATTTTTTCCCAAAACGAGAAAAAGTCCTGTAGTCTCAAAATTAAACGTTTTGTTTCATGTAATCAAGTTTATTTTCGATTTCTACTTCAAATGGAGTACACTTTGTTAATAACATGTATTAAATCATATTAAATAATGTCAATAAATTAAGTTGAGTCACCCACATAAGTATACCTGGATCCACATGTACAGTATCAACGTTGAAACGTTTTTTTTTAAGCTAATGGCTAGGTTAATGTGGCTTAGCTCAACACACAGCATGTTGTAATAGGTGGTGACTCTACTTCTGTTGGAGGCATAACAATTTTTTAAGCTGGGACAATGTGTTGTTGTTGCTAGAACCCAGTATGAACTGGGAGAGTTCTCCCATTGGTTTTTGTGTCGCCTCACCTTAGCTGTGGAATGCGCCCACAGTCTTTGCTATGCGTTTACACGAGCACTTCATCACTCCTCTCGAACATGACACGTTTGACGATTTGTGTTYCAACTTGCAAGTAGGCTAAACAGTATCCCACGGAACCTAGCGGTCAAACAGGGAAATGGTTCCAATCGTTTTTCCACCATTCATTTATTCCATAGGGAATTTTTGGAACACTTAAAATAAGAGATCCCTATTTTGTGTTTCGTGTAGACTTCATGTAGGCTTACCCTGGAGTAACGTTCTGATAAACATGTAAATATCTCTCGGACAAGGTGACTTTAATCAATATACTCATTTCTATTTGCTCTCAGAAAATGCTAATTAGCATCAAAGTAGACATGATGCAAAACTACAAATCCCTGCAGGCTCTTGCATGTCATCTCTAGCTGACACCTTTGCTAACAGGTATTGTGTCAATTTAAAACTTGCACAAGACAGTTCATAAAATTGTCAATTTAAAGAAATGTTGAGAATTTATTCATTACAAAATTGAGCTAACATTAGGTGGTTAATTCAGAAATTCTTACCTTTGCCAGATCATCATGGCATTTGTAGTTCTTTATAATAGCCACATTAGCAGCTAATTAGCATTTCATTTTTAGGGGGTAAATGCAGGCGAATATATTGATAAAAGCCACCTTGTCCTAGTGAGATTTACACGGTTATCAAAACATCATGCCAGAGGAAGCCTACAAGAAACACAGCCCTTATTTTAAGTGTTTCTAAAATTCCCTATGGGAAAAAGGAATGGGTTTTGTGGGTATTATGACTCATACTGTGGTACTCTACTTCTCTTTGGTGTTTTTTTTGGTAAGGTATGAGGTAAGACCACGGTTTTATTTGAAGTCATACTTAAATAGTAGTAAAATGGACAGTCTTGTTATCCATTATAATTTTCAATTACAACTTTTCAAGGAGGTTCTAGGAAAACAGACAGAAAAACTATACTAGGCTGCAATTACAAAGGCAGTCCAATTCTGATAATTTTTTTTAACAAATTGGTATTATGACCAATCAGATCAGCTCGAAAAAAGATCTGACGTGAAACCAGGGGCTCTCAAGATCTGACGTGAAACCAGGGGCTCTCTATGGTCAGGGCGTGACAGTACCCCCCCCAAAAGCCTGAAACCAAAAGGGAGTGACTAGGGGGTGTTCTAGTCTTTTCATTTCTATGTTGGTGCTCTTGGTATGGTTCCCAATTAGAGGCAGCTGATGTTCGTTGTCTCTAATTGGGGATCATACTTAAGTTCTCCATTGTTCCTACCTGGGTTGTGGGATATTGTTTTGTGTCTGTGCATGTAGACCCACTGAGGTCACATTTTCGTTGTTGGTTATTTGTTTTTTGGTAGTTTCACTTTGAATGAAGATGTGGAACTCAAATCACGCTGCGCCTTGGTCTGTCCTTGTTAACGATCGTGACATGCTGTAAACATTTTCAGAATGATAGTAAATCAAAGGTCTCTAACAAAAGACGGTTGTAGTTTGTAGACTGAAGGCCACACGTAAAAATAGAGTAACTTAAGTCTGCCCAAAACTGAGATCTTTAAGATTTAGGCAAATAACAGCATCGTTGTCCAAGGAATTAACTCAACTACTGCGAGTAAAACAAAAACACACCAATTAGTTGTCTTAATGAATAAGACGGTTCTTCAGCCCATGCACTTTTGCTGTACAGTTTTCTGCACCAATCTTCAATAATATTCTCTGAACTACCTCAGGTGTACCTCAAACATTTTGGGTAATCCATGTTCAGACAATAAAGTCCAATCAAAGTGGCATTTCTATCACAAGGTCAAAGTCCACATTGTCAGCTGGCATTGGGTCATCTGCTGCAGCTCCATCCACAACGACAAGTATACCGATTTTCACACCGCGGATGACTTCCTCAGAATCAGTTGTCTTCTGAAAAACAGAACAAAAATAGGCAAAGATTAGAGGCATTGCCCTACAAAACATCCTCCAATACAATCTTTCTGTGAAACTGTCTGCAAATGTACTGTTGCATATTGATGCAAGCAAGTGGTGGCAGGTAGCCTAGTGGTAAAGAGCGTTGAGCCAGTAAACAAGCATGGTCCTTAAGCACGTCAGTCAACCATGATTGCTCCCAGGTCTAGATAGAATGCGTTCTTAGTTGAGGTAAAACATGTCTGCTCTTCTCCTATTTGCAAAAAATGACTGATTGTCCGCTATAGCGCCGCAAAGGCCCATGGTCATCCAACACTGAAAATGAGGGGGAAAACCATGTAAAGCCTCATCTATCATTTAGTGCTGTTTTGGCAATCAGCTCTTTCTACAACATTCCTTATATTAAAGMTGCWCTGTGTAGAATTCAGCCTCTACTTTCTTTTTAAATGACCAGCTTGCAAAAGCTGTAAAAARGATATTTCTAGAAATGTAAAATATATAAAAAGTTTAGATAGGACAATGACTCCCTACAATAAGCAATTAATTTGTTACACAAAAGCACAGACTAAAATGCAAAGTTTATATTGAAGACGGACCGGTGCGAGCTCACTGACAAACAAAACTGATTGCAATTCCTGTTCAAATGGCAAAATCAGCACTGCATGGTGTAGGGATTAATTGTCCTATCAAAATCACTTGTTATACTTTTTAAATAACAAGAAATATTGTTTTTACAGCTTTTGCATAGAATGTGGAGTTCCTCACAGTGCCACTTTAATTCTGTTAATTGTCTAACAACAGGGAATTTGATATATCACTAAGGGCACTGCAGTATTGTGTGCTGCCATACACCAGGGATGTGTGATACATTCAAATATGCAAAAACTTGAGTATACATATATTTCACAACCATCGACAATAGCTATCAATAGTTGTTTACATGGTAGTTAGGTATTATCGCCCAAACCTAGTATTGTGTTTAATGTATGGTCCTGATTTTTGTTTTGCAGTCCAAGATAAAGATTTAGTTTCTTCTGGACAAAAAGCATGATAAATCACTCCTCATTGGTTTATAGAAGCAGGTACCCACGTGCCATCTCCTCATTGGTTATACCCACGTGGGTGACTGAAAGACGAACTTTGTTGCCGGTTGTCGTGGTAATACAATGAAAGTTTAGTAGCGATCACCATATAAGTTCAAAGATTAAAAAGCCTGGAAGGAGGAGAGATGACTAGAAACGATTCGGTTGGCCGTTTTGTGTGTGGATTAATTGTCGGAGTAGAGGTCCTTGTGCATTTCAGGTAAAATAACAACTCAATGTTTATGCTCGTCCAAGGTGGCTTAGCAGTTCAGACGTCTTTTTCTGTTCCGTATTGTCTTGTCCTGTATATATATATATTTACACCTTTCTTCGCATATCTTTTATTTATTTTATTATCCAAGAACTCAACTACAAAAGCTTTCCTGCAAAAGCTTTCCTGCAACCCGCTTCACCAATTACAAAAAGTATTATTTACCTCAATCTGAAAATCCATRGTGGAAACTAGCCAGGGGCTAATTCAGAAGCTAGCCTGAAAGCTAACCAGAAGCTACTCCGATAGCTAGCCAGAAGCTAATCTGTAGCTGCCCCGAAATTAGCCGGTTTGCTGGCTAGRGTTGGTGTTTCAGCTGCCCACGTTTAGTGGTCATCAGCTATTCCTTTAGCTCGATAATCTACCGGCACTTTTGTGCAACGCGACTCGGACCGGAGCATTCCGGGACTTTTTTTCTCTCAGTTTCCCCGGATTCCAGCCGCAGGCTCTGGACACCTGCACCTTGATTTCGCAGCTAGCTAGCTGCTAACCGTGTGACTATTGGCTTACGTCGACCCCGGAGCAAACTCAAATCATTCTGGAGCTAGCCAGCTGAGGAGTTCCATCACCATCCGGACCCGTCTCTTTTGTTGCTGCTGCAGATACGGAACCCCACCGGGCCTTCACGACTGACTGCCGCGACTGACTGCCGACGTTATCTGCCCGAGGGATTTATCCAACTGGCACCTCCGTCCCGACGTTACCTGAACGCTCATCTGAGGCCCGCTAATCGTTAGCTGTCTTATCGGCTGCTATCTGAACAAGTATATCAGACAACTATTATTATTATTATTATTTATGTATTTTWTTTTTTTTCCTTGGGTCACTATATCTATTTTGCCAATTTGGATTGATCCCCTCTACCACACGGAACCCCACTACACGGAACCCCACTAACCTACCGACGGAAACGCACGAGGTATCTACAAACAGACCTCCATCCTATGCTGCTACCGATAGCCATATACCCGGCCAGCTGTCTGGATCGCCACGACCCCAACCAACCTCTACTCACTGGACCCTTATTGATCACCCGATTAGCATGCCTCTCCTTAATGTAAATATGCCTTGTCCATTGCTGTTCTGGTTAGTGTTTATTGGCTTATTTCACTGTAGAGATTCTAGCCCTGCTC
>NC_036853.1:20333381-20357186 GCF_002910315.2 Salvelinus sp. IW2-2015
TCTATACCATATCCAACCTCTCAGTTCCACCACCCACATATGCGATGACATCACCTGGTTTCAATGATGTTTCTAGAGACAATATCTCTCTCATCATCACTCAATACCTAGGTTTACCTCCACTGTATTCACATCCTACCATACCTTTGTCTGTACATTATTCCTTTGCTTTATCTTGGCCAGGTCGCAATTGTAAATGAGAACGTGTTCTCAATTTGCCTACCTGGTTAAATAAAGGTTAAATAAATAAAAAATAAATAAAAAATCCCAGGACAAATTAGCTAGCAACAGCAAGCTAGCTAAATAGGACAAATTAACGTTAGCTAGCAAGTGCAAGCTAGCTAGCTAAATTGCCATACATGTTTAATGCTTTTCGACCTGTCCCCAAATTAATGTAATTGGTTCAGAGTTTGTTTTGATATTTTAACCTGCGTGTCGTTATCGTGTTTGGTGTGGGGGGGCAAAATACATTTATGCACGATAGCGCACGATGGCGCACACGCGCAGCCCGTTTGGGTTCCGTGTTAAGTCTCAGTTGGGATAATTTAAAATGTAGCCATGACAGCCTGTGACTGCCACTGTACTCATTGTTAAATTAAGTTTATTAAAGGATTCAGAGTCAAGCTATGAAACTAAATGACAGAAATACTTTGAAAACAACAATGGTTTATAGCCATAATTGACTTCAGAAAATGTGAGGGAAATGATTACACTGTATAGAGCCCTGCATTAGTGTGACCTATAAACAGTTAAGAGTTATTTATGATTTTTACACCCAGCCTAAGAGCACTACAGATAAAAGGAATACATTTTTGGAAAGCATATTAGATTAATAACATGTAGTTCCTTGTGTCCTCTAATCACCTTCATCTCAAAATGCACAAAGTTCTGAAGGGAGACAAGCTCTTGAGGTATGAGAAACTGTGTATATTATTAATTTCAACAATCACAGAAAATCTTATTGGACCTTTTGCAGATTTTAAATAAACACTTACTTGTCTGCCTGTGAACAGTGCTGACCATCTAGATTTGATGTCAATCACAAGGGACCCATCTTCCACAATCTCCTTTCTTCTTAATGAGAAAGTAGTCATCATTGCTGCATCAACAGTTACCCAGTCAGGACCTATTTTCAGAATCTCTTCTTGCATATAATCCTTATTGTTGAAATGACTTCTCAAATTAGAAAAGTACTGCTTAACATTACAGGGCTCATAAAAATTACAGAGGTCACATTTTATATAAGCAGTAACTGTTTCATGAACATTTCAGTGTTGAGTCCAATGCTTCTTGAGTGCTATTTCTGTTTTAAAGGTGCACTGACAGTCTCGATGGATACATGGCAATGGACAGGTTCTTGCATAATGTCCACGCTTCAATTTGTAATGTCTAATAAGGATGCATTGATTTGATGTGTCAAATCTGCAGTACTTACAGTTACACTTCATCCATTGAAGGAATAATGCTTTTGGATTTCCAAGATTGTAAAGAAATGATCTTTACATAAACATGTTTTATTCACTTTAGTTCATGTTAATTATTAACAAATTATTCTGAAATTGAAAAAAAATTCAAGATATAAGTGCTGTCTAGGTAAACCTGTTTACTAACTGCAAAAATATTTTTTATAACATGGTTTGTTTAACTTAACATATCATTACACCCAAACTAACAATTGTAAAATAACAAAATATATTCCAATATTACTACTTTGAAGATTAGGCTAATTAATCATTAGAATATTCTTAGGTTTTTAAATCATATATTTTGATTCAAAAAAGAAGGGTTTAAAACTCAATACTAATTTGAAGCATGGCTAGCAAACATCTTTCCTTTGTACTATTATGCAGGTTATCAAACTATTTCCGTGCAATTCCGACCACGTGCTATCTAGCGCCAAGCTAACTAAATGCACTTTAACTAACCAGCACAGTGCAAATTCGGCCACGTGCCCTAACCGTCCTAACTAACACCAAGCTAGCTAACGCGAATCGAGCTAACAGTATACTAGCTAAATGGCACAACATACCCTGGAGAATTTACTTAGCTACACATGCCTATATCTGATGTTTGGCTAGCAAGTCACTGAATACAACCACAATAGTAAAATATCAAATCAAATGTATTTATATAGCCCTTCTTACATCAGCTGATATCTCAAAGTGCTGTACAGAAACCCAGCCTAAAACCCCAAACAGCAAGCAATGCAGGTGTAGAAGCACAGTGGCTAGGAAAAACTCCCTAGAAAGGCCAAAACCTAGGAAGAAACCTAGAGAGGAACCAGGCTCTGAGGGGTGGCCAGTCCTCTTCTAGCTGTGCCGGGTGGAGATTATAACAGAACATGGCCAAGATGTTCAAATGTTCATAAATGACCAGCATGGTAAAATAATAATAATCACAGTAGTTGTCGAGGGTGCAGCAAGTCCGCACCTCAGGAGTAAATGTCAGTTGGCTTTTCATAGCCGATCATTAAGAGTATCTCTACCGCTCCTGCGGTCTCTGGAGAGTTGAAAACAACAGGTCTGGGACAGGTAGCACGTCCGGTGAACAGGTCAGGGTTCCATAGCCGCAGGCAGAACAGTTGAAACTGGAGCAGCAGCACGGCCAGGTGGACTGGGGACAGCAAGGAGTCATCATGCCAGGTAGTCCTGACACATGGTCCTAGGGCTCAGGTCCTCCAAGAGAGAGAAAGAAAGAGAGAAAAAGAGAATTAGAGAGAGCATACTTAAATTCACACAGGACACCGGATAAGACAGGAGAAGTACTCCAGATATAACAAACTGACCCTAGCCCCCCGACACATAAACTACTGCAGCATAAATACTGGAGGCTGAGACAGGAGGGGTCAGGAGACACTGTGGCCCCATCCGATGATACCCCCGGACAGGGCCAAACAGGAAGGATATAACCCCACCCACTTTGCCAAAGCACAGCCCCCACACCACAAAGCTTTCTGAGTTGACGCGGCATGGACTCAAATTTAAGATACCAGAACCATTTTGAACAGTTTGCTATGACAAGCATACCCATAATGCGATGCAGCCACCACCATGCTTGAAAATATGAAAAGTGGCACTCAGTGATGTGTTATTTGGATTTGCCCCAAACATAACCCTTTGTATCCAGGACATAAAGTTATTTGCCACATTTTTTGCAGTTTTAGTTTAGTGCCTTATTGCAAACAGGATACATATTTTTATTCTGTACAGGCTTCCTTCTTTTCACTCTGTCATTTAGGTTAGTATTGTGCAGTAGCTACAATGTTGTTGATCCATCCTCAGTTTTGTCCTATCACAGCCATTAAACTCTATAACTGTTTTAAGGTCACCATTGGCCTCATGGTGAAATCCCTGAGCGGTTTCCTTCCTCTCTGGCAACTGAGTTAGGAAGGACGCCTGTATCTTTTTAATGGAATGGGTGTATTGATTCATCATCCAAAGTGTAATGAATAACTTTACTAAGCTCAAAGGGATATTCAATGTCTGCCTTTTCTTTACCCATCTACCAATAGGTGCCCTTTTTTGCGAGGCATTAGAAAACCTCCCTGGTCTTTGTGGTTGAATCTGCGTTTGAAATTCACTGCTCGGCTGAGGGACCTTACAGATAATATTATGTCTGAGGTGCAGAGATGAGGTAGTCATTCAAATATCATACTAAACAGTATTATTGCACACCGAGTGAGTGCAACTTATTATGAAACGTGTTAAGCAAATATTTACTCCTGAACTTATTTAGGCTTGCCATAACAAATGGGTTGAATACTTATTGACTCAAGACATTTCAGCTTTTCATTGTAAATTATTTTATAAAGAATTCTCAAACCATAATTACACTTTGACATTATGGGGTATTGTGTGAACAAACCAGTCACACAAATTCAGGCTGTAACACAACAAAATGTGGAAAGATTCAAGGGGTGTGAATACTTTCGGAAGGCAATGTTGCTGAGCATCTCAAAGAGAACTTTCTATTGTTTTTGAAATCCTCACCACATATATCATGTAGCACAAACATGTGTCTCTGATAAGGAATCACATCAGCTCTTGTAATTGCATTTCTATCTGTAACATTCCTAATTTGTTGCTGAAACATGGCCCAGATGGTAGTGTTTCTTCAGAAACATGCCCAGAACATGGTTGCCATATTCTCAGAATATGAAAAATGTCTATATTTACAGTAGCATGTCTGAACTTTCTCACATTTGCCATTTTAAATAATACACAACACAGAGTTCCATCTCCAAGTTTTAATGGGGAAAAATAGCAATACACTGAACAACAATATCAACACAACATGTAAAATGTTGGTTTCATGAGATGAAATAAAATATCCCAGACATATTCTAAATGCACAAAAAGCTATTTCTCTCAAATTTTGTGGACAAATGTCTTTACATCCCTGTTAGTGATTATTTCTCCTTAGCCAAGAGATAATCCATCCACCTGACAGGTGTGGCATGTCAAGAAGCTGATTAAACAGCATGATCAGGTGCACCTTGTGCTGGGGACAATATTAGGCCACTCTAAAATATGTTTTGAGGGAGCGTGCAATTGGCATGCTGACTGCAGGAATGTCCACCAGAGATGTTGCCAAAGAATTTAATATTCATATCTCTACCATAAGCCGCCACCAACATCGCTTTAGAGAATTTGGCCTCACAACCGTAGAACACGTGTATGACGTCATGTGGGTGAGCTGTTTGCTGATGTCAACGTTGTGAACAGGGTGCCCCATGGAGGTGGTGGGGTTATGGTATGGGCTGGCATATAAGCTACGGACAACGAAGACAATTGCATTTTATCAATGGCAATTTGAATGCACAGAGATACCGTGGCGATATCCTGAGGCCCATTTCTGTGCCATTCATCCACCGCCATCACCTCATGTTTCAGTATGATAATGCACGGCCCTATGTCTCAAAGATCTGTACACAATTCCTGGAAGCTGAAAATGTCCCAGTTCTTCCATGGCCTGCATACTCTTCAAACATGTCACCCATTGAGCATATTTGGAATGCTCTGGATCGACGTGTATGTCAGTGTGTTCCAGTTCCCGCCAATATCCAACAACTTCATTGAAGAGTAGTGGGACAATATTCCACAGGCCACAATCTACAGCCAGATCAACTCTATGCAAAGGAGATGTGTTGTGCTGCATTAAGCAAATAGTGGTTACACCAGATACTGACGGGTTTTCTAATACCTTTTTTTAAGGTATATGTGACCAACAGATGCATATCTGTATTCCCACTGATGTGAAATCCGTAGATTAGGGCCTAATGAATTTATTTCAATTAACTTATTTCCTTATGAACTGTAACTCAGTAAAATCTTTGAAATTGTTGCATGTTGCGTTTTATATTTTGTTCAGTATATATTACTTGTATGAGTAACAGAGTACTATAACGAGTTACTGTCTTAAAATATAGTTGTATTATTACAGTTATCTTTTCAAGTAACCCGTATATTACTTTCAGAAGCATATCTCTACCGGTGTGTTATATATATATTTTTTAAAGTCTTGTCTCACGCTAATTCATGCTGTAGGCTAACCCGCTTCCAGTAGGATATAATCAAGCCGAAAATCAAAGAAAAATGGCAGCTGTTTTGTTACCCCGCGTAACCTTTTCTTTGTCTAAATGCTCCCATTATTTTGAGTTAATCGAGGAGAAAGATAACATTTTAGTCAAATGCAAACTCTGCAAAGGTAGCATTGAATGATCTCTTCATCCAGAAACATCACATCAAACCTGAAAAAGCATCTGGAGATCGTGCACAAAGTTCCAGAAATGCGTGAGAGGAGTAATCTAAATACAGATTATGATAATAAACATAAATAATATTACCAAGTGTTATAAATAACGTTCCATATCAACAATCGAAATGTCTGATAAAGGCAGTTCAAAACGACAATAACATATATTGCTAAAAATGTGGGAGTAGGCTGACACCCCTTGCGGGTCTCAGACCCAGGCCACCACCACCAAAGGTGAACACCCTAACCACTGTCCCAATAAGGGATATCTCTAGGGCATGTGCTTATAGGGCCAGTATAGTTAGGCCCTGCCCAGAAAAAACCCTAAACCCTCCTCCCTCGGCGCTAGTGTAGATATGAAACAACTTGATAGGTATAAGCAATAGGGTGAAGGCACTTTGAAGTAAATCTCAACTCTGTTAAAAGTYCACTCAAGAACACGTTGACGTAAATCTCAACTCTGTTAAAAGTACACTCAAGAAAATATTTTATTGATCATAATGATTCAGGAATATCATTAAGACAGGTTATACGCCCTGCCAACATTAGGCAACTATACAGAAAGCGCTTTAATTTCTGAAATAACTAAATGAAATCAATGATGAGAATAGTCAGATTTTCTGCTACCTGACACGGACATGGTGGTGTAGCGTGAACATCAGAGTGTCATGAACCAAGAAGTTGTGAGTTCAACTCCCAGATGAGGACATGTTGAAAAATAATGACTGTATAAATGAACATGCATAATTAGATCATGTATATCAAATATGTAAGTTGATAACACTGTGTGAGTACAACCTGGTGTCATAGACTAGATAGTAAATGTAAATCCAGGGACACTCAAATTAGTATGTAAAGTTTGGTATAGTTACATAAGACAGATGCTTACTTAAGGCAAAAACAAAAGTAGGGTGGTTGGGTGGATGTATATCACGAATGTTTAGCAACCCAAAGGTTGTGAGTCAGAAAATCATTACGGACAACTTTAGTTTAATTAGCAACTTTTCAACTACTTACTTATTTTTAGCTAATTTGCAAGTGCTTAGCATGTTATCTAACCATTCCCCTAATCTTAACCCTTTTAGCTAACCCTTCCTCTAACCCTTTAACCGTAAAACCCTTTAACCTAACTCATAAATGTAACCCTAACCTTAATTCTAACCCTAACCCCTAGCCTAGCTAACGTTAGCCACCTAGCTAGAATTCATAACATTTCATACGTTTGCAAATTTGTAACTTATAATACGAATTGTAATTTGTAACATATCAAACTAAATGGGTGATGAACATCCACAAATTAATACATACCATACAAAGAGTAACATATRGTAGTACTATAAATTAAGTGTCATCGGAATTACGTACAGAATAATACGAAATGCTCTGAGACATGTTGTTGTTGAGTATCCGTAACCTTGCCAACAGATAAAAAGCTATGAATGGATCAGTGGTTTACCAAGCAGGGCCTTGATTGGCTTGGCAACAGTAACAATAGGTGATGTGTAATGAATTCTTGCAACATTCCCATGACACATGTCTACACACTTATTCTGTGTATGTTAGGTGGGACGTTGATGGAATATTCTCCTAACCCACAAAAAACTGGACACATGAATGTTCTTGCAATGTTCCCATAATACGTGTCTAGAACATGAGTATCTTAAGTTCTGAGAACATGGTAACCACATTCTGGGTAAGTTCTATTTGGCATTAAGTGAATGGTCTCTTTGAAATATTCCTTGGAATTCACGGGAATATTCCTATGAAAATGTCAGTTTATGACCTACTGAGACTCTTAAGGGAACGTTCTCTAATGTTGTGGGAACATTTGTTGTTAGCTGGGTTTGCTCTCCAGAGCAGGGCACCATTGAAAGAAGTGATAACTGGGGTGATGTTAAGTGTTGAGAAGGACCAACTGAAATGTAAGATTCCCGGTGTCTGTGACACCCGCCATTTGGTGCGACGCAGACCCGGTGGAGAGTGTGGTGTAACAGAGAAGACACTGTCTGTCCTGCTGAGTTTTGTAGCAGTGTCTTTACCTGACAAAGTCAAGTTAGGATGTGCCAGTTATCCCGTGAGAGCTTTGTCCCGAACCCATTACAATGTTTTAAGTGCCAAGCATATTGCAGCAATTTGTAGGAGAGAGATTCCTGGATGTGAGAAGTATGCAGGAGGACATGAGGCAAAGGAATGTGTAGTATCGGTGGAAAAAGCTGTGTGTGTTAACTGTAGGGGTACCCATGTTGCTGGAGATCAGAAGTGTCTGGTGAGGGAAAGGCAGGTTGAGGTTGCAAGGATCAGAGTTGTACAAAATGTATTGTATGCTGAAGCAGTGAAGAGAGTAGTAGAGGAAGATGGGTCCAGCGTGGGGGATCCTAAGAGGCTCCCTGTGAGTAGGCAGAGGCCAATAGAGAGTGATAGGAATAATAATATGCTTCAGTAAGGTTGGCGTCTTAGCGTTCATAGTCATGGTTATCAACTGTACTGCAGAAATGGAACGTCAATTATAGAAAATAGATGTTGTGGTGGCAGCTGCAGAGAAATACTTGAGTGTACAAGATTTTACTGCAGAAGAGTTACAAGGTGTGTTAAACGATAGTGTGCAGGTCTGGTGTAGGATCAAATAGGGCCAAGTAGTGGAATAGTGGTGATGTTTTAATGGGTGTAGGGTTAGTTGGTAGGGCAATTTTTCTTTCCTTTTTCCCTCCACTTTTTGTGTCACATAGTGTAATGAATTTACACACCAGGACAGTAGGCAAGACACAGCCCACACAGTAGGTGGCATCAAGCACCTCTAAAGCACCATGGAAGAAGAAGAAGGAGGAGCTCCTGTATGTATCAATCATTCCCTCACTAGAAACAACCACCTTAACTGTACAGGAGGCATGGGCGGACTTGGACAAGAACTTGGCCCTGGCATTTTATCCACACGGTCTTCTAGTTCTCTGTCAGTCTGTACGCTTAAGCCATACACGTTCTAAAATTAAACCTAACGACTTAGGCTACATTGCAAATTAATGGCTGTCATATGTGCTCCCCTGAATCAACACTTACCYTAGGTGTTAATTACTATTACAGGGCTCTACACTAACATTTCCCCTGGTGTCACTGATGCCACTAACTTTTACGGTTGGTGGCACCAGCCCATGATTTGTGAAGTCATTCATAGTGCTATAATAAAGAACTATAATAAATAGACTACTGAGGTATTCAATAAATAAATGGTTTAATCAAGCAAGTCTAAGCAGGAATGTATGATTCAAGATATTTTGATGTGCAACCTAGTCCTGATTGCCAGGAATTTGGGATTGACAATTAGACTATAGTTGCTATATTTTACTGTCAAAATAGAGATGAATTACATACATCTTTATGTGCACTAATTAATATCATAGGCTAATTAATTTGGGGTTCAACACCTGAGGAAGTGGAAACTCAAAACACATTAACTTGATTGCTATCTCTAAATATAATACACACTGCTAGTAGCCATGTATTCATCCAACAGTATAGTGAATGTCCAACAAAAAACTCCACATCTCAAAGCCATATCAAATATCTTGGTTGTAAAATAGTTGCTATTTAGCTGAATATTGAGAGTTGAGAAATACAAATTATACCAACAGAAAGCTGAGACCCTCCTATCTTCAACAGGGAAAAGCTTCCAAAGCTGTGTTTTTCCTGCAATGGCATTTTGAAATGTTATACAATCAGATAAAAACAAACCACTTTTAGAAGAAAATCTTTATATCGGAGTTGTCTCGAGATGAACATGAATATTCATGGTATGAGGCTAGTACCGCCTTGTGGACAACGACTCCCATTGTTAGGACGGAGAGACATGTATCTTGTCAGTATACCCATAATATTTTTCAAGACTGAAGCTCCGCAGCCGCCGTCGTCTGTGGGTGGGTGATGATGTCAGACACCCGTGGAACWGGGGTTGTCACTAGTTACCACAGTCACAAAGTCAAGATGGGCGATATCGTAAAAATTCATGAAAACAAAAATAAGATTTTTTGTGTTCATTTAAGGTTAGGCATACGGTTAGCAGTGTGGTTAAGGTTTAAAATCAGATTTTAAGAAGATAATTGTAGAAAAAGGCGGAGTTTAGACATAATTATGACTTTGTGGCTGTGGTAACTAGTGACGATCGTGGACTGGCGTTCTGCCATCTTTGATTGTGCGACAGGCCGCGGCGCCTTCACTCACTCAATACTGTCTCATACGAGACAACGGGTGTGCAAGAAGACAGAAACACAAGCCGAGAGCCTGTTAACGTCCGAATAACGGAGGACACGTCGGGGAAGAAGAAAGGACACCGTGTAGGCAACAGAAACGCATCAGGCCCGTGCAAGTCGAGAGGAGCTTGTTGGATGTTAGCTTCCACGCTAGCTAGTATCGTTAGCCGAACTAGCAAGCTAGCTTTTGTAATCCGCCGGCCACACACACACTCGCACAAAACAGGCCGAACCCAGGCGAGGCATACGACAGACTAGAAGAAAGGGACCGGCGGTGACGGGTAGGTCGCCATGTCAATGATGTTCTAGCTAAATAGTTCGTGGTGAAAACCAGGTTAGCGAAAGCCGAATGTGGATGTGATGGCAAATAGAATTCAAAACCGAAACTGAACGRTCTGACTATTTTCAACTAGGTAGATGGTTAACCCACCTTACTGCAGTGTGTAGTTTAAATCTGAACGATTGAAGCCCATTAACAATCCAAATATACTGTTACTGGGGTGAGGAATCATGTTTGATATCGTGAATTTGTGTTCGATTAGGTTTGGTGCTTTGGGCTAGAAGAGGCCCCTGCGTCGGGCCGATGTGACCCACCCTGCCTAAAATGGTCCATGAAGCCAGGCATCTTCCTGCCGGTGAACTAGTTACCATTTCACTACATGGCTGCACCGAGATTTTACAAAAATCTCTAAGCCTTGAACAATGCTGATATTACAAATTTGTGTTTGAGGGTTGAACACGTAGCCTAGACATTACCTTAACTATTGTGCTTTGGACGTGACTGTGTCCATGTCCCCCCCCCAGTTTAGAAATTATTATCCTTTTGACTATCCTTTATACATCGATGATACACAACTCAAACACATTCACCCAGACAATTGGTAACCACACAGTAAACCGGTTTTAACATGTTTTGTGTTGACAATGATCCTGTCTTCGGGACTGCCGGACATGTCCATTAGTAAGTTATATAAACCACAATGTATGTTGATAACCTCAGGTACCATTGATCCCAATGACTGACAATGCAGATGTATTTATTGAGCACTCTGGTATGTAAATGACCGGGCAGCGATTTGACCTGGCCTTGGGTGTATGAGGAAGTGAGTGCATCTGTGAATGTGCAGACTGTTGTGTCAGAGGAGATGGTCAAAAMAAGTGATTCATCCTCCCTATCTGACCAAGGTTTTTTGTGTTCSTGTCTTTCCGAATCTCCAGAGTTGGTCAGTTGAGGCATTTCATAGGAAAGTAAATTGTTTCAGCCTCACATTGGAAACCCTAAAAGTGTGTATAGTTGTGTATAGTTCACCCATAGGTCAACTTTGTTTATTGCTCCAAAGTAGTAGGTTGAAGTCCATATTTAATGACATATTTTCTGTAATTTGTAATATGAAGATGACTGCAGGCCTTATTCCCTAATTACTGGGAAAGATAGACACCATCTAATTCCACCCTATGGACTGGGAGATATTGATGTTACTTCCTCCCAAGAGGCTGCAGCTCAATACTATGAATGGGCTGCATCGCAATAATAGTATAAAGTGGCTTACATCGCTGCATCTCCTCTCCCTTGTGTCTACTGATTTGAAAACCAAGATGGATCAAATCAAAATTGCTGGTTAAGCCCTTTGTGGGACTATCTTACTAGCCCAGTTATTTCATATCAGTGTAGGTGTGTGGTTTGTGTATTCAGCATGGCATGTAATGGCATGTCGGTAATCCCCTATTCAAGTGCGTGGGTCCGCGAACCCCAAACCGATCCAAATGTAGCATGCATCGGTCAGAAAAGCGATTCAAACGTTACGAATCACCGGTTCAGTTTTTTMTGTGACTTATATTGCATTCTTTGCCTTTCGAAAATACCTCAGATTTTGTGTGAACTTTCAGTGTCAAACTACATGTAACTGTGTTGACAGTAATTGATCTACAAGTGATTTTGCATGCTGAACAACCCAATGTGATTATTAGTAGCCTAGTCAAACTGCGCACTGTGCCCAGCTTTGCATGCTGACCAACGCAAGGTAGGCGGCCTGTTCCTGATCTTGCACATCTGCGAGGCACCTTCAGCATTCAAATGCTAATATGGCTAATATATTGCGTGATATTAGGCATTATTAGTTGAGTGACAATTTATGTAATTTGCCTAGGTCATTGTTATAATGTGCTGTTAACTTGTTTTACAAGAATAAAAAATAAGCTACCAGACACACAACTCTCATCTGGCTATACTGTACCTGCTGAACGGGGCTTTAAATTATTTTGATTGCACAAGTTAACCATCAACAATAGTTTTGGTAGTTTTGCTTTGAACTAGGGATGTAACAAATGGACAACTTTTCTTAATGTTTAAACAGCCAGTAAATAATTTTTCCGTTAACGCGATAACAGAAATATATAAAATTCCATGTGAATTCACAATGCAGATAGTCTACATTGCACTTCCCGCGGAGAGAGAGAATTTTATAATTTAGGCTGCTGGTGCTCTTGCTTTTCACGAGTGATGCGTGTAGCTTGCTGTTGTCTAATGACAAGTCATCAAACCGGCACTAGGCTACAGTCATAAAACTAYAGCCTCTGTGTGGCAAAGGAATTCGTTTAATTTTTTTCCCCCGGTGATGATCGGGACTTGTTTGTGTTATATTTTGTGAAGAATTTATTTTTTAAGTTAGGGATTTCCAAGGCTCCAAATTTCGTTTAACCTTTTAAAGCTCCCTCCTAATTTAAACAGTGTATATGCTCATGTTTTTATATATAGGGTAAAGTCGATAATTTCATAACCAGGACATCAATCACTTTTGCGAGGCGCATGGCCGAAGCGAGAAGAGATTACTTCGTAAACTTCCAAAAGGGTAAAATCCAAAGTTGTTCGTTATATTCATTGGCTATGTCATAGCTAATTTGTAAATTATGAATATTGATACATTACTAGAAAACACTAAACCAGGAAAATGACAAGTAGTGGGTTATGGTGATTTCAGAACCAAAATAGGGCGACAAAAAACAGGCTACATTGCCCCCCCTAATCTGATATGGCTCAGCTCAGGTGCCTACATACACCATAGACATACATAATTTACACACCAGTCAGCTCAGACAGATCCAGCTCAGCAGCAGATTTTAATTTAGAATGGAAAATGAATGTGTTTATGCAACAAATGTTAGTGTATCGATTCGTTCTCTAATTCAATTGTATTGTTTCAAACTAAAACGTATCGTTCCTGTATCGGAGCCCATGTATTTAGATGCATATTTAATTGTCTCGAAAGGGAAAGGTGCACATCTCTATCATCTGACTGCTGTTGTATCACTGTGAGGCAGTGAGTGGTGACTCAGCTGATATCCACCTCCTCAACTGGCACAGTGCACTGCACACAGTTTTGTGTCCATCTGTAGCTTCCTGCCATAGGGCCCATCTCAATAGTCTAAAAAGGTTTCCTTGTTTTATTTCCATCATTTACAGCAATCTGAAAGAACTTAGTGAAGGCAAATAACAAAGGAATAATTCAGGACATCTATCTGCTTACTGCCTGGAGGTGTCATCCCATTCCTTCCTTCTGCTCCTCATCTGTCCTCTCCTCTCTCAGCTCTCCCTGGAGGCAAAGGGACAGGGTTACTGTTATAAGGGCTATACACTGAGTGTACAAAACATTAGGAATACCTTCTCTTTCCATGACGCTGACCAGGTGATATCTATGATCCCTTATTGATGTTAAATCCACTTCAATCAGTGTATATGATGGGGAAGAGACAGGTTAAAGAAAGATTTTTAAGCCTAGACAGTTAAGATATGTATTGTGTGTGTGTGTGCCATTCAGAGGGTGAATGGGCAAGACAAAAGATTTAAGTGCCTTTGAACGAGGTATGGTAGTAGGTGCCATGCACACCGGTTTGAGTGTGTCAAGAACTGCAACGCTGCTGTGTTTCTTACACACAAGAAACTGTTGAGCATATCAAGAATGGTCCACCACCCGAAGTACATCCAACCAACTTCACACAACTGTGGGAWGCATTGGAGTCAACATGGGCKAGTATCCCTGTGGAACCATTTGACACCTTGTAGTCCATGGCCTGATGAATTGAGGCTGTTCTGAGGGCAAAAGGAAGTGCAACTCAATATTAGGAAGTTGTTCCTAATGTTTTGTACACTCAGTGTATGTGTTGTCAATTTGGATAAAAACGTCAATCCAAATATAAGGCAAGGTAAGGCTGGAGACTGGATTGCAGAGAGAAACGACTGGACATGATTTGAACTGAAGCTGGGTTTGTGGCTGTATTGAGCAGGTGGGCAACGACCTCTGGGGGCATGGCTGGGTTATGTGGGACTTGACAGAATAAGGCAGTGTTTTTTTTTTCATTTGTTTTTTTATTAGAGGTAGATCAGCTTTAATATTGCAGATAGATCGTTGTGTCGTTCCCCAGTAAGAGTAGCTGTCGCTAACGGGGATCCTAATCAAATCAAAGCTCTCCTCTTTGTCTGTTACCACTGATTAGGGCTGGGGGCAGTATACCATATTTTATGATATACCTGTATTGCTGCATGGACCGGTTTGGGTTTTTACTTTACCTTCTATAATGGTATTTGAATAAATGGTTAAATGTGATACGGCGTGTGTAACGTCTATTTTTATAGTTTACTTCGCTACTTGAGTCATTTCTCACCGCGCTCTCTCTCCATGCTGCTTTCCACACAGACCTATCCCCGCTCCCTGTCACTTGAGCGCATGTGTTGTTCGTCAACCGCGAGACAGTTTAAAAAAATTATATTTAACTAGGTAAATCAGTTAAGAACAAATTCTTATTTACAATGACGGCCTACCCTGGCCAAACCCTAACGACGCCGGGCCAATTGTGAGACGCCCTATGGGACTCCCAATCAACCAAGTGAAGATCTCGTACAACGCTGTGTACTACTCCCTTCACAGAACAGTGCAAACTGGCCCTAACCAGAATATAAAGAGGAGTGGGAGGCCCTGGTGCACAACTGAGCAAGAGGACAAGTACATTAGTGTCTAGTGTAAGAAATTGTATAAGATACTGGTAACTTGTAATTACAAAATTTGTCCTCTGACACTAGTTTGAGAAACAGACACCTCGCAAGTCCTCAACTGGCAGCTTCATTAAATAGTACCCGTAAAACACCAGTCTCAACGTCAACACTTCTATCACAGTGCCATCCGTTTTGTCACCAAAGCCGCATACACTACCCACCATTGCGACCTGTACGCTCTCGTTGGTTGGCCCTCGCTTCATACTCGTCGCCAAACCCACTGGCTACAGGTTATCTACAAGTCTCTGCTAGGTAAAGCCCCAACTTATCTCAGCTCACTGGTCACCATAGCAGCACCCACTCGTAGCACACGCTCCAGCAGGTATATCTCACTGGTCACCCCCAAAGCCAATTCCTCCTTTGGTCGTCTTTCCTTCCAGTTCTCTGCTGCCAATGARTGGAACGAACTGCAAAAATCTCTGAAGCTGGAGACTCATATCTCCCTCACTAGCTTTAAGCACCAGCTGTCAGAGCAGCTCACAGATCACTGCACCTGTACATAGCCCATCTGTAAACAGCCCATCTATCTACCTACCTCATCCCCATACTGTATTTATTTATTTATCTTGCTCCTTTGCACCCCAGTATCTCTACTTGCACATTCATCRTCTGCACATCTACCATTCCAGTGTTTTAATTGCTATATTGTAATTCCTTCGCCACCATGGCCTATTTATTGCCTTAACTCCCTTATCTTACCTCATTTGCACTCACTGTATATAGACTTTTTGTTTTCTTTTGTTCTACTGTATTATTGACTATGTTTTGTTTATTCCATGTGTAACTCTGTGTTGTATGTGTCGAATTGCTATGCTTTATCTTGGCCAGGTCYCAGTTGCAAATGAGAACTTGTTCTTAACTAGCCTACCTGGATAAATAAAGGTGAAATAAAAAAACAGTGAAGAGGCGACTCCGGGATGCTGGCCTTCTAGGTAAAGTTCCTCTGTCCAGTGTCTGTGTTCTTTTGCCCATCTCAATCTTTTCTTTTTATTGGCCAGTCTGAGATGGCTTTTTCTTTGCAACTCTGCCGAGTCGCCTCTTCACTGTTGACCTTGAGACTGGTGTTTTGCGGGTACTATTTAATGAAGCTGCCAATGAGAAATATGCAAAGTATGAATATGTTAGCTACATGAAGTAGCTAAGAGAACATTACATGTAGCAAAGTTCCCTAAGAAACACTTATCATCACTTTGGTTCCTACCCTCTCACAACAACTCCTCCCCGGCATTTTAATCCGTTGTCATGTCAAACAACGCTGTATTCAAACTATAGAATTGGAATCATGGAAATCAAATGATTATTGGACCAGTTCACCCAAGGGTTTTGCTCTAAATCACAAGTCAAATCGCAATTGCAACATTTGGTAAAAAATAAGCCCTAGATTGCTTGCCCATATTGTGCAGCCCTACGTGGAAGTGATCTCAAATGAGTGCAGAAATTGATGAAAATGCGGACTTTTGATTGAATAGTATAACACAAACAGAATGGAGAAAGACCCATTGAAATCACTTGTAATGGGGAAACTTAATGTGTTTTATATCATTTTAAAGGTAATCTTGTTGTTAATCCCACCAAAGTGTCCGATTTCAAATATGCTTTTCAGCGAAAGCACTACAAACGATTATGTTAGGTCACCACCAAACCACAATAAGCACAGCCATTTTTCCAGCGAAATATAGCAGTCACAAAAAGCAGAAATAGAGATAAAATTAATCACTAACCTTTGATGATCTTCATCAGATGACACTCAAAGGACTTCATGTTACACAATACATGCATGTTTTGTTTGATAAAGTTCATATTTATATAAAAAAATCTGAGTTTACATTGGCGCGTTACATTCACTAGTTCCAAAAACATCAAGTGATTTTGCATAGCCACATTTCAACAGAAATACTCATCATAAATGTAGATGATAATACAAGTTATACAAAGGGAATTATAGATATACCTCTCCTTAATGCAACCGCTGTGTCAGATTTCAAAAAGACTTTACGGAAAAAGCAAATCATGCAATAATCTGAGACGGCGCTCAGAACAATAGCCAAATTAGCCGCCATGTTGGAGTCAACAGAAACCAGAAAATACATGATAAATGTTTTCTTACCTTTGATGAACTTCATCAGAATGCAGTCCTAGGAATCCCAGGTCCACAATAAATGCTTGATTTGTTCGATAATGTCTGTTATTTGTCCAATTAGCTACTTTGGTTAGCGTGTTTGGTAAACAATTCCAAAGTCACAAAGCGCGTCCACTATAARGTGACGAAATGTCCAAAAGTTCCATAACAGTCAGTAGAAACATGTCAAACGATYTACTGAATCAATCTTTAGAGTGTTGTTAACATACATCTTGAATAACGTTCCAACCGGAGAATTAGATTGACTTCAGTTGAGCGATGGAACGGAGCTGCCTATCATGTGAACGCGCGTGGTCAAAGCATGGTCAGCTCGTGGCAGTGGTGACTAATTCCTGTCTCCTTCGGCCCCCCTTCACATTAGTCATCAGACAAAGTTCTATTGACTGTTGACATCTAGTGGAAGCCGTAGGAAGTGAAAACTCATCAATATCTCGCTGTAATTTCAATGAGAGCTTGGTTGAAAATCTGCCACCTCATAAAAAATCCAAACAGGAAGTGGAACTTCTCAGGTTTTTGCCTGCCATATGAGTTCTGTTATACTCACAGACATAATTCAAACCGTTTTAGAAATTTCAGAGTGTTTTCTATCCAATACTAATAATAATATGCAAATATTAGCAACTATGACTGAGGAGCAGGCCGTTTACTCTGGGCACCTCTGTGCACCTTTCATCCAAGCTACTCAATACTGCCCCTGCAGTTAAGGGTGGCAATATCGTCCGCTATTATCCTCAGTAATTTTCCATCCAAGTTGTCAGACCCCGGTGGCTTGTCATTGTTGGTAGACAACAATCATTTTTTCACCTCTTCCACACTTTACAGAATTGAAAATTACAATGCTTGTCTTTCATAATTTGATCAGTTATACTTGGATGTGTAGTGTCAGCATTTGTTGCTGGCGTCTCATGCCTAAATTCGTTAATCTTTCCAATGAAAGAATCATTAAAGTAATTGGCAATATCAGTGGGTTTTGTGATGAATGGAGTCATCTGATTCAATCAATGATGAAGTGGAATTTGCCTTTTTGCCCAGAATTCCATTTAAGGTGCTTAATCGTTTTACTGTCATTCTTCATATAATTTATTTGTTTCATAGTGAAGTTCTTTTCATTCAGTTTAGTCACATGATTATTCAATTTTCAGTGCGTTTGCCAATCGGTTGTGCAGCCAGAATTTTGCCTTATCCCTCTCAACCATACAGTTTTTCAATTCCTCATCAATCCACAGGGATTTAACAGTTTTTTGTCATTTTTGTAATGTGTCCATGCTTATTAGTAACTGGAATAAGCAATCTCTTTCCTTTTTCCACATTTTGTTACTTTACAGCCTTATTCTAAAATTGATTTTTTTTTAAAAAGTCCATCATTCTACTCACAATGCCCCATAATGACAAAGAGATTTTTTCCCCTTCAAATGTATACAGTGGGGCAAAAACGTATTTAGTCAGCCACCAATTGTGCAAGTTCTCCCACTTAAAAAGATGAGAGAGGCCTGTAATTTTCATCATAGGTACACTTCAACTATGACAGACAAAATGAGAAAAGAAAATCCAGAAAATCACATTGTAGGATTTTTAATGAATTTATTTGCAAATTATGGTGGAAAATAAGTATTTGGTCACCTACAAACAAGCAAGATTTCTGGCTCTCACAGACCTGTAACTCTTCTTTAAGAGGCTCCTCTGTCCTCCACTCGTACCTGATTAATGGCACCTGTTTGAACTTGTTATCAGTATAAAAGACACCTGCCCACAACCTCAAACAGTCACACTCCAAACTCCACTATGGCCAAGACCAAAGAGCTGTCAAAGGACACCAGAAACAAATTGTAGACCTGCACCAGGCTGGGAAGACTGAATCTGCAATAGGTAAGCAGCTTGGTTTGAAGAAATCAACTGTGGGAGCAATTATTAGGAAATGGAAGACATACAAGACCACTGATAATTCTCCCTCGATCTGGGGCTCCACGCAAGATTCTACCCCGTGGGGTCAAATTATCACAAGAACGGTGAGCAAAAATCCTAGAACCACACGGGGGACTTAGTGAATGACCTGCAGAGAGCTGAGACCAAGTAACAAAGCCTACCATCAGTAACACACTACGCCGCCAGGGACTCAATCCTGCAGTGCCAGACGTGTCCCCTGCTTAAGCCAGTACATGTCGGCCTGTCTGAAGTTTGCTAGAGAGAATTTGGATGATCCAGAAGAAAGATGGGAGAATGTCAGATAAACCAAAATAGAACTTTTTGGTAAAAACTCAACTCGTCGTGTTTGGAGGACAAAGACTTCTGAGTTGCATCCAAAGACACCATACCTACTGTGAAGCGTGGGGGTGGAAAAATCATGCTTTGGGCTGTTTTTCTGCAAAGGGACCAGGACGACTGATCCGTTAGTAAGGACAGAATGAATGGGCCATGTATCGTGAGATTTTGAGTGAAAACCTCCTTCCATCAGCAAGGGCATTGAAGATGAAACGTGGCTGGGTCTTTCAGCATAGACAATGATCCCAAACACACCGCCGCGGCAACGAAGGAGTGGCTTCGTAAGAAGCATTTCAAGGTCCTGGAGTGGCCTAGCCAGTCTCCAGATCTCAACCCCATAGAAAATCTTTGGAGGGAGTTGAAAGTCCGTGTTGCCCAGCAACAGCCCCAAAACACCACTGCTCTAGAGGAGATCTGCATGGAGGAATGGGCCAAAATACCAGCAACAGTGTGTGAAAACCTTGTGAAGACTTACAGAAAACGTTTGACCTCTGTCATTGCCAACAAAGGYTATATAACAAAGTATTGAGAAACTTTTGTTATTGACCAAATACTTATTTTCCACCATAATTTGCAAATAAATTCATTAAAAATCCTACAATGTGATTTACAGGCCTCTCATCTTTTTAAGTGGGAGAACTTGCACAATTTGTGGCTGACTAAATACTTTTTTGCCCCACTGTATATATATATTTWAAAAAAGTAAAAAATACAGATGCCTGATTAACGTAAGTATTSATACCCTTTGCTATGAGACTTGAAATTGAGCTCAGGTGCATCCTTTTTCCATTGATCATCCTTGAGATGTTTCTTCAACTTGATTGGAGTCCACCTGTGGTAAATTAAATTGATGATTTCGAGATGCACACATCTGTCTATAGAAGGTCCCACAGTTGACAGTGCATGTTAGAGCAAAAACCAAGCCATGAGGTCGAAGGGAATTGTCCGTAGAGCTCKGAGACGGGATTGTGTTGAAGCACAGATCTGGGGAAGGGTGCCCAAAACAATTCTGCAGCATTGAAGGTCCCCAAGAATACAATGACCTCCATCATTCTTAAATGGAAGAAGTTTAGAACCACCAAGACTGTTCCTAGATCTGGCCGCCTGACCAAACTGAGCAATTGGGGGAGAAGGGCCTTGGTCAGGGAGATGACCAAGAACTTGATGGTCACTGACAAAGCTCCGGAGTTCCTCTGTGGAGATAAGAYAACCTTCCAGAAAGACAACCATCTCTGCAGCACTCCACCAATCAGGCGGTGAAGTGCTCAGTAAAAGGAACATGACAGCCCTCTTGGAGTTTGCCAAAAACACCTAAAGGACTCTGACCACGAGAAACAAGATTCTCTGGTGTGATGTAACCAAGATTGAACTCTTGGCCTGTATGCCAAGCGTCACATCTGGAGGAAACCTGGCACCATCCCTATGGTGAAGCATGGTGGTGGCAGCATCATGCTGTGGGGATGTTTTCTAGCGGTCGGGATGTTTTCTAGCGGCAGGCACTGGGAGACTAGTCAGGATCGAGGGAAAGCTGAACAGAGCAATGTACAGAGAGCTGTGATGATAACCTGCTCTAGAGCACTCAGGACCTCCGACTGGGGCGAAGGTTCACCTTCCAACAGGACAACGAACCTAAGCACACAGCCAAGATAAAGCAGGAGTGGCTTGGGACAAGTTTCTGAATGTCCTTGAGTGGCCCAGCCAGAGCCTGGACTTGAACCCGGTCAAACATCTCTGGAGAGACCTGAAAATAGCTGTGCAGCGACGCTCCCCATCCAACCTGACCGAGGTTAAGAGGATCTGCAGAGAAGAATGGGAGAAACTCCCCAAATACAGGTGTGCGACGTGTATAGCGTCATACACAAGAAGACACAAGGCTGTAATCGCTGCCATGGGTGCTTCAACAAAGTACTGAGTAAAGGGTCTGAATGCTTATGTAAATGTAATATTTCATTTTTATTTGTAGTACATTTGTAAACCTGTTTTTGCTTTGTCTTTATGGGGTATTGTGTGTAGATTGTTGAGAAAAAAAATGAAATAATACATTTTAGAATTGTGCTGTAAAGTGAAGGGGTCTGAATACTTTCCGAATGCACTGTAAATGTGTCAAGTGCAGCATCTGGTTGCTCCTCATTACAAACCACAGGCCAACCAATATTCTTTACATCAACAACATAGGAATCACTACAATACTTATTATATAACCTCTTGTACACTATATTAGGTCCAGCCTTTGGAACTTTGGTTTTCCTAGATATGGCTACTATATTGTGATCACTACATCTGATGGATTTGGATACTGCTTTTAAACAGAATTTCTGCAGCATTATTAAAGATGTGATCAATACATGTTGATTACTTCATTATTGTSCATTTTGTTGCTAACCTGGTATGTTGACTAATAACCTGAACCAGGTTGCAGGAATGAGTTACAGTTTGAAACATTTTCTTGAGTGGGCAGCTTGATGATAGCCAGCAAATATTTCAATCACCCAGAAAATATACCTCTCTGTTGATATCATATGTATTTCACAAATGTTGTCCAGATACTGACTGTTAGCACTTGGTCTATAGCAGCTTCCCACAAGAATGGGCTTTAGGTGAGGCAGATGAACCTGTAGCCATATTACTTCAACAGTATTTAACATGAGATCCTCTCTATGCTTTACAGGAATGTGGTTCTGAATATAAACGACAATACCTCTACCATTTGGCATTTGTCTTTTGTGTAGATCTTATAACCATGTATTGCTTCCACTGTATCATCAAAGGTATTATCTAAGTGCGTTTCAGAGATTGTCAGAATATGAATGTCATCTGTTACTAGCACATTTTTTATTTCATGAACCATGTTTCTTAAGTTACATACAGTGCCAGTCAAAAGTTTGGCCACACCTCATTCATGGGTTTTATTTTATTTTTAAACATTGTAGAATAATAGTGAAGCTTCAACTATGAAATAACACGTATGGAATCATGTAGTAACCAAAAAAGTGTTAACCTCTCTTGGGCACGTGAGACGGTAGCGTCCCACCTCTTCAACAGCCAGTGAAACTGCTGGGCGCCAAATTCAAATACAGAAATACTCATAAAGAGAGGAGAGAGGCGAAATGAAATCTTTATATACCTAATATAAAATTTGAACAACAGCGAATGGTTTGTGCTCTCTATCAAATTCTTTCACAAATACCCTCAATCTGAGGCATCACAGTTTCACAATACAATTGTCCACCCGGATTTCAACAACAAAAACTCTCTAATAATCTTTATTCAGTCCCTGTGACGGGACTAAAGTAAGGGGTAACAGCGTTGTACACTATGCCACCGATTGTTGAGAACATTTATTGGGCAAGACCACTAACCTGGTAATCCCCAGTTTAATTCTGTTACTGGTATGTTCATGTAATTATTACAGAAGAAGATGTTATGCATTAAGACCAGCTCACAATTAATTTTGTGGGACTGGACCAAGACTGTTCTAAAATGGAGTCCTGGCACATGCAAAAACTGTACTTGTACAGGTTGATGAATGTATTTTATACATTTTATATTCTTGTCGATTGGTGAATTTAAGCATTATATGCATCTTTTTATTCAACCTCACACTGTAGTGAATGTGTTTGAATTGATGAATGCTTGGTTGTACACAACCATCTGAACACAATTCCTGTTTCAGCCAACTTTGTTTAAGATTGGGAAAAAATACAAAGCTTGATTGGGAAAGCAATAAGAGGAAGGGTCCATATAGGGCTGGGCTGAACCATCACCAACATGCATATCCTATCTGAGCCCTTCTAGATTGTGAATAGTGGAGCAGGTGAAACGGGACTAGTTAACCACTCAGACTTAGAGATCAGTCTCCAGTCAGGTTCAGTAAACGGGATTCACACCACAGGACTGACGATTCCGAATCAAGTGCAACTCTTTCCTTCCGAGACAAATGCGCTGTGCAACCAAAATGCACAAATGCAGTATGATATCTATCTATCTCTCTCAACAACAACATGCTGGCCTACCCTAGAGAAGTTAAACAAATCAAAATATATTTTAGATTTGTGTTTCTTCGAAGTGGTTTGAGCTTAGTCCCACTATCATTTGTTTTCAACAGTACAATGACCCAACACACCTTCAGGCTGTGTAAGGGCTATTTTGACCAAGGACAGTGGATGGAGTGCTGCATCAGATTAGCTGGCCTCCACAATCACCCGACCTCAACCCAATTGAGATGGTTTGGGATGAGTTGGACCGCAGAGTGAAGGAAAAGCAGCCAACAAGTGCTCAGCAAATGTGGAACTCCTCAAAACTATTGAAAAGCATTCCGGGTGAAGCTGCTTGAGAGAATGCCAAGAGTGTGCAAAGCTGTCATC
>NC_036853.1:20357211-20384264 GCF_002910315.2 Salvelinus sp. IW2-2015
TACCATTATAAAAAGACAGAAAACAAAACATATTTTACATAGGTTAAAGATGAACTTCTTGTGAATCCAACCACGGTGTCGAGATAAAAACAAAAAAACAAAATGCTTTACGGCAAACGCATACCGTACGATTATTTGAGAACATAGCCCACTAGACAAATCATTACAACAGTAACCAGCCAAGTAGAACAGTTACCCAAGTCAGAAATAGAGATAAAAGTAATCCCTTACCTTTGATGATCTTCATATGGTTGCACTCAGCAGACATTCATTTACTCAATAAATGTTCCTTTGTTCGATAAAGTCTCTTATATCCAAAAACCTCCATTTTGTTCGCGAAGGCAAAGGTTGGCTACTTTGAAGAATCTCAAATGTAAAATATATTTTGATTTGTTCAAGACTTTTTTGGTTACTACATGTGTTATTTCATAGTTTTCATGTCTAAACTATTATTCTACAATGTAGAAAATAGTACAAACAAAGAAAAACCCTTGAATGAGTAGGTGTGTTCAAATGTTTGACTGGTACTGTGTTAGCTATTTTTAGCACTTTTTCTGGGATGTTTGATTGTTTTCATTGCTTTAAAAAAAATATATATATATATATATATATATATATAACTAGGCTATTTAGTTAAGAACAAATTTTTATTTACAATGACAACCTACTGTTCCTAGGCTAACTGCCTTGTTCAGGGCAGGWTTACATATTTTTACTTTGTCAGCTCTGGGATTTGATCTGACAACCTTTCGGTTACTGGCCGAATGCTCTAACCGCTAGGCTATCTGCCGCTTTACTGGAAAGCTTAGCAGAAGTAGATGTGCTCATGCTATTTATGTTAGTGCAGGGTGAGCTACTCACAGTGGATGTCCTACTAGGGCACACCGCCTCAGTGCTAACAGTATAACTGTGTTTCATAGGCACATGATTACTGCATACAATAGCTGTAGGATCAGCAGAGAGACATAAATTAGGTTACTTACGTTGTCTTCRAACGCCCCTGGGATAATGTACATTTGCTGAAGCGTTATGACAACTCAGCGACACAATGGTAGGGATTAACTGAGCTAGGCTTGGGTCATTGTCTCAACTCAGCCTTATAATCTGTGAAAGGATCCAGTACCCCAAATGATTTGGGTGGATCCCATCCTCCTTATAAAACAAGCGTTTCTTCCCAGGAGCTGCAATAGTCACGTAGCCAGTTATGGGGGGATAAAAGTCTGCAGAAACGTTCAATGCCAGTAATTGAATTATTCTTCAGAATTGCTTCTTAAACAACATTTTGACAGTTTACATTTTCACCAGAATGTCCACATAGACACCTATTTTAGTTAGAATAATCATTACCCCTTAATTTACCTAGAGAAATGTTTTGTGTTGGCTATATTGTTTGATGTAATTTAATACTCTAGGATTTAGGAAATAGCAGTTACAGGAAAAACTATTTTTTTTATCCTACTTCCTTAGGCCCAGTGGTGTAAAGTACTTCTGTAAAAATACTTTAAAGTACTTCTTACGTAGTTTTTTTGGGGTATCTGTACTTTCTATTTCAATTTTTTTTTACTACTTTTACTTTTGCTTCACTACATTCCTTAAGAAAATATTGTACTTTTTACTCCTTACATTTTCCTTGACACCCAAAAGTACTCGTTACATTTTGAATGCTTAGCAGGACAGGAAAATAATCCAAATTCACACGCTTATCAAACGAACATCCCTGGTCATCCCTACTGCCTCTGATCTGGCAGACTCACTAAACACACATGCTTTGTTTGTAAATTATGTCTGTGTTGGAGTGTGCCCCTGTCTTTCTGTAAAAAAATAAAATAGAAAATGGTGCTGTCTGGTTTGCTTAAAAGGAATTTTAAAAATTATTTCTACTTTTAGTTTTGGTACTTAAGTACGTTTTAAACCCAACACTTTTAGACTTTTACTGACTTTTACTTGAGTCATTTTCTATTAAGGTATCTTTACTTTTACTCAAGTGTGACAATTGGGTTCTTTTTCCACCACTGCTTCGATCTACACCAATACCACCTTGTCAGAAAYTCCTAGGGAGAGGGGGACTGGAAATGACAGTAGGAGAGGAAAATAATGTCTGTTAAGGCTGCTTTCTGTGTCCTTGATTGACTGTCCCTCTCTGGGGCACCTCCCACTGTGGCTCTGGCACACACAGGGGCTGAGGGTCTGGCCGGCCTGCCTTGTGGAGGAAGTGGCTCTGTTTCTTATCTCTCACTCACTCCATCCCTCTCCCAGCTCTTCTGCATTCTCAGCTGGCAGACGTCTGCTATCTTAGGGTGGCTAGGAAGTTGTGTGTTTATGCGAGTTTGCTTTTGCTCCTATACAGTGAGTTTGCTCAATGCCTAGAGGAGATGTCCATTCAATTTCAGTAGATAATTTTTTTTWAAGTTTTGGATTCAAGATATCTGCCACAACAATTAGTGGTTCCTGAATTACCATTTGGGCATTGACTACATCATAATGTAGCAGTATTGTTTTTATATTTTCAATTTTATGTTTAGCTCACATTTAAAAGTATGTATTAAGGAGTCTGTGATAGAATACGTGTCAACGAATGTAGACAATAATAAAAGCATTTCTATAGCTTCAAATCTATTTTACAATGGAGGTGGAGTGCCAAGATTGCTGTGCGGTGTCTTCAATACGCCCCCTCCGGCCAGTCATCCAGGGTTTATACACATCATTGGTTAACCCTGTTGTCTTGTGGGAGGTTGGCATGAGAACACGACATGCCCCATCAATCTGCAATGAGTAATAATAAAACCAGACTCATCAATGTTTAAATAAAGTTTTTGATATTTTATTGCAGGAGGCTGGTTCTGGAGGTGAGACCAGAGGACCAGACTCAATGAGTTTCCAGCGAAATGTCAGAGAAGTCAGGGCAGAGCACCAAGGCAAAGGATGGCAAGACCAAGTATGCAACCCTTAGCCTCTTCAACACATACAAGGGCAAGTCTCTGGAGACCCAGAAAACTGCAGGTATGCTCAAGCTAAACACACTCACTCACATACACACTTCATGTCTGCCTCAACTTGTCCAGGGGCTAGGGGTCGATTTGGGATTGCTATAATAAATTCTGCTTCTAGCTTAATGTCTAAATGTTCTACGCCCTCTCCTCTCCCTCGGTCCAGTTGCTGCCAGACATGGGCTCCAGAGTTTGGGAAAGGTTGCCGTCAGTCGACGCATGCCCCCCCCTGCCAACCTGCCCAGTTTGAAGGCAGAGAATAAGGGCAACGACCCCAACGTTAACATCGTCCCCAAGGACGGCAGTGGCTGGGCCTCCAGACCTGAGGGAGGAGACGATAGGTGAGACACCAGGGCTGCCCCTGAATGAAATCTACACACACTATTACCATGCCTGTCCTCAGGTTGTTTCTCAGCCCTAATGATGATAATAATAATAAAAAACTACTTCTCTCCGCTATCTCTTTCTCTCTCCTCCTCTTTGTTGTGTGTATCAGGCAGTCTGAGACCCCCCCTCCCCAGCCTAAGCCCGCTGCCCCCCAACCCCCAGAGGTCTCGTCATCTATAGGGGGCAGCAGATCCTGGGCCAACAGCAAGCCACCACCACAGCTAGAAGGAGGAGCCCCTCGTGTGAGCAGCCAGTTCCACCAGGAGTTCCCCAGTTTGCAGGCGGCTGGGGAGGCGGAGAAAGGGGAGGGGCAGGAGGAGGAGCCTTATGGACCTGGACCCAGCCTCAGACCTCAGAGTATGAACACTCACATAATCACACACGCACATTCCCCAGTTTCAGTCCTCAGAACATGAGCATTACTCCTTTCTACCTGCTACTCATGGACCAAACTTCCTCACCCTAAGGTTGTTACTCTACAACAGAAATGACTCACCTGTGTTGTCTTGTGTTGTCTATCATCCAGGGTGGGAAATTAACACCCACCACCTGCAAAATGCAGGTAGATTTTGGCGTTGGTGGGTAAGAATGTCTATTTCACCAGCCACGTTGGCGCGTGGTCACACAGAGCATTTGGGAGCAGTCTTTATCAATTTAATTGACCCAAAAGGCTACTTAATCAAATCAAATGTATTTGTCACATGCAGATGTTAATGCAAGTGTAGAAAAATGCTTGTGCTTCTAGTTCCGACCATGCAGTAATATCGAACAAGTAATATAACCTAACAATTCCACAACAACTACCTTATACACACAAGTGTAAAGGAATGAATACGAATATGTACATAAAATATATAAATGAGTGATGGCCGAACGGCATAGGCAAGATGCAGTGGATGGTATAGAGTACAGTATATACATATGAGATGAGTAATGTAGGGTATGTAAACATTATATAAAGTGGCTAGTGATAAGTTGATTACATACATTTTTCCATTATTAAAGTGGCTGGAGTTGAGTCAGTATGTTGGCAGCAGCCACTCAATGTTAGTGATGGCCTTTTAACAGTCTGATGGCCTTGAGATAGAAGCTGTTTTTCAGTCTCTCGGTCCCCGCTTTGATGCACCTGTACTGACCTCGCCTTCTGGATGATAGCGGGGTGAACAGGCAGTGGCTCGGGTGGTTGTTCTCCTTGATGATCTTTTTGGCCTTCCTGTGACATTGGGTGGTGTAGGTGTCCTGGGGGGCAGGTAGTTTGCACCCGGTGATGCGTTGTGCAGACCTCACTACCCTCTGGAGAGCCTTCCGGTTATGGGCGGAGCAGCTGCCGTACCAGGCGGTGATACAGCCCGACAGGATGCTCTCGATTGTGCATCTGTAAAAGTTTGAGTGTTTTTGGTGACAAGCCGAATTTCTTCAGCCTCCTGAGGTTGAAGAGGCGCTACTGCGCCTTCTTCACCACGCTGTCTGTGTGGGTGTACCATTTCAGTTTGTCCATGATGTGTACGCCGAGGAACTTAACTCTCCACCCTCTCCACTACTGTCCCGTCAATGTAGATAGGGGGCTGCTCCCTCTGCTGTTTCCTGAAGTCCACGATCATKTCCTTTGTTTTGTTGACATGGAGTGTGGTGTCAGGAAATAACCTCACTCAAAGGGCCCTCACCTCCTCCCTGTAGGCCGTCTCGTCGTTGTTGGTAATCAAGCCTACCACTGTAGTGTCGTCTGCAAACTTGATGATTGAGTTGGAGGCGTGCATGGCCACGCAGCCCCCACAAGGGCTGAGAACGCACCCTTGTGGGGACCCAGTGTTGAGGATCAGCGGGGTGGAGATGTTGTTACCTACCCCCACCACCTGGGGGCGGCCCGTCAGGAAGTCCAGGACCCAGTTGCACAGGGCGGGGTCGAGACCCAGGGTCTCGAGCTTAATGACGAGTTTGGAGGGTTCTATGGTGTTAAATGCTGAGCTGTAATCGATGAACAGCATTCTTACATAGGTATTCCTCTTGTCCAGATGGGTTAGGGCAGTATGCAGTGTGATGGCGATTGCGTCGTCTGTGGACCTATTGCGGCGGTAAGCAAATTGGAGTGGGTCTAGGGTGTCAGGTAGGGTGGAGGTGATATGATKCTTGACTAGTCTCTCAAAGCACTTCATGATGACGGAAGTGAGTGCTACGGGGCGGTAGTCATTTAGCTCAGTTACCTTAGCTTTCTTGGGAACAGGAACAATGGTGGCCCTCATGAAGCATGTGGGGACAGCAGACTGGGATAAGGATTGATTGAATATGTCTGTAAACACGCCAGCCAGCTGGTCTGCACATGCTCTGAGCACACGGCCGGGGATGCCATCTGGGCCTGCAGCCTTGCGAGGGTTAACATGTTTAAATGTTTTACTCACGTTGGCTACAGTGAAGGAGAGCCCGCAGGTTTTGGTAGCGGGCCATGTCAGTGGCACTTTATTGTCCTCAAAGCGAGCAAAAAAGTTCTTTAGTCTGTCTGGGAGCAAGGCATCGTGATCCGCGACGCGGCTGGTTTTTCTTTTGTGGCTCATACCTCTCGTGTCTGAGCCATTGAATTGCGACTCCACTTTCTCTGTACTGACGCTTAGCTAGTTTGATTGGCTTGCGGAGGGAATAGCTACACTGTTTGTATTCGGTCATGTTTCCGGTCACCTTGCCCTGATTAAAAGCAGTGGTTTGCGCGTTCAGTTTCGCGCGAATGCTGCCATCAATCCACGGTTTCTGGTTGGGGAATGTTTTAATAGACGCTGTGGGTACAACATCACCGATGCACTTGTTAATAAACTCGCACACCAAATCAGCGTATTCGTCAATGTTGTTGTTCGCCGCAATGCGTAACATATCCCAGTCCACGTGATCGAAGCAATCTTGAAGCGTGGAATCCGATTGGTCGGACCAGCGTTGAACAGACCTGAGCGCGGTAGCTTCCTGTTTTAGTTTCTGTCTATAGGCTGTTAGCAACAAAATGGAGTCGTGGTCAGCTTTTCCGAAGGGAGGGCGGGGGAGGGCCTTATATGCGTCACGGAAGCCCTGGTAGCACAATCGATATGCTGATAGAATTTGGGGAGTCTTGTTTTCAGATTAGCCTTGTTAAAATCCCTGGCTACAATAAATGCAGCCTCGGGATATGTGGTTTCCAGTTTACATAGAGTCCCATGAAGTTCTTTCAGGGCCGTCAATGTGTCTGCTTGGGGGGGGGGGAATCTACACGACTGTGATTATGATCGAAGAGAATTCTCTTGGTAGACAATGCGGTCGGCATTTGATTGTGAGGTGTCTAAGTCAGGTGTCTAAGTCATTCTAAGTCAGGTGAACAAAAGGACTTGAGTTCCTGTATGTTGTTATGATCATACCACGTCTCGTTAATCATAAGGCATACACCCCCGCCCTTCTTCTTACCAGAGAGATGCTTGTTTCTGTCGGCGCGATGCGTTAAGAAACCAGGTGGCTGTACCGACTCAGATAGCGTGTCTCGAGTGAGCCATGTTTCCGTGAAACAAAGAACGTTACAGTCTCGGWTGTCTCTGGAATGCTACCCTTGCTRGGATTTCGTCTACCTTGTTGTCAAGAGACTGGACATTGGCGAGTAGTATGCCCGGGAGCGGTGCGCAATGTGCCCGTCTACGGAGCCTGACCAGAAGACCGCTCCGTCTGCCCCTTCTACGGCGCTGTTGTTTTGGGTCGCCGGCTGGGATCAGATCCATTGTCCTGAGTGGTAGGCCAAACAGAGGATCCGCTTCGGGAAAGTTGTATTCCTGGTCGTAATGTTGGTGAGTTGACGTTGCTCTTATATCCAATAGTTCCTCCCGACTGTATGTAATAAAACCTAAGATTACCTGGGGTAACAATGTAAGAAATAACACATAAAAAAACTAAATACTGCATAGTTTCCTAGGATCGCGGAGCGAGGCAGCCATCTCTGTCGGCGCCGGAAGTTAGCACTTTACACTCCTGGAAATTGGCCTAAATAGTTAGGGCAAAATTTAAATGTTTCTTACAGAAGAAATATGCATAACAATAGTAGCAATTGAAAGGGAACAGTTTGGAGATAATGGGAGAATGATTAGACCAAGGTGAGGACACAACACTTTACCTGACACAAGTCTGAATCCAAACATTACACTGTTGATTTGATGTGCATTTTAACTTTTCGCCTCATTTGTTGAAAACTAAATATGAAAATACTCTGGATACATTCAGTAATATAATATTTCCTGGAATATGTTGGGCAAGTGCAACTTTAGACAAATAAATTACAATGGTTTGAGTGAGCGTACTAATTGGTATCTGTAAGTGGCCACACACCTCAAGTGTGCACAGTTCCTAAGTAATTTCAATGCACTTTTGACTCAAATAAGATTCAACTACACTGAGTGTATAAAACATTAAGAACACCTTCCTAATATTGAGTTGCATCCCCCTTTGCCCCTCAAAACAGCCTCAAATCGCCAGGGCATGGACTCCACAAGGTGTCAAAAGCGTTCCGCACTTAAATATTTTGTTTTGCCTATTCACCCTCTGTTTGGCACGCACACACACATACACAATCCATGTCTCAATTGTCTCAAGGCTTAAAAATCCTTCTTTAACCTGTCTCCTCCCCTTCATCTACACCTATTTGAAGTGGGTTTAACAAGTGACATCAATTTTGGATTATAGCTTTCACCTGGATTCACCTGGTCAGTCTCTTTTATTTATTTTTTAGCTCTCCTAGCTGTGCCATTGAAAAACTAGCGCAAGTACACTTGTTTTTCTTTTGTTTGGAACACAACCCTGCATTCCCACCATCACACAATTACTGTTTACGCAATCCAAAAACAGTCCATTATAAATTGCAATCTGGAGCAGGTGGGCATCATTTGAAAACCTGTTATTTTGCCAACATGACTAGCCAAATGATAAAATACGGTATTAATGTTAGGCTTTCACAGTGCAATTCAGGGAAACTGATCATTTGGTGCGCATAGAAAGGAGGTCTTGAGTGCATTCAGGTGCGTGTGCCGTTGTACATTTTTTCCAACAATAGACAAGCACAGGCTCATTTTGTTCAAAACAACCCAGGATATGACATGTCATTTTTTAAACTGTACATCAAGAATAGTGATCATTAGCGTTGACACTGTATATGACATGAGTTTATGATATGGAAATGTGAAGTGCACATTTGGACTCACGTTTGTTTGCTTGTATGACATCTACGCGGTATTTATAATCCTCAACATCTCACCTTTCAAAATACATACAGTGCATTTGGAAAGTATTTCGACCCCTTGACTCTTTCCACATTTTGTTACGTTACAGCCTCATTCTAAAATMTATTTAATTGTTTTTTTCCCCCTCATCAGTCTATGCACAATACCCATAATGACAAAGCAAAAACAGGTTTTTAGACATTTTTACAAAATTATAAAAAATAAATAAAAACTGATCACATTTACATAAGTATTCAGACCCTTTTACTCAGTACTTTGTTGAAACACTTTTGGCACCGATTCCAGACTCGAGTTTTCTTGGGTATGACGCTACAAGCTTGGCACACCAGTATTTGGGCAGTTTCTCCCATTCTTCTCTGCAGATCCTCTCAAGCTCTGTCTGGTTGGATGGGAAGCATTGCTGCACAGCTAATTTCAGGTCTCTCCAGGGGGTTCAAGTCCGGGCTCTGGCTGGGCCACTAAAGGACATTCCGAGACTTGTCCCAAAGCCACTCCTGCGTTGTCTTGGCTGTGTGCTTAGGGTTGTTGTCCAGTTGGAAGGTGAACCTTTGCCCCGGTCTGAGCTCCTAACCTGCTCCAGAGCGCTTTTCATCTAGGATTAAACTGTACTTTGCMCCGTTCATCTTTCCCTCAATCCTGACTAGTCTTCTAGTCAATGTCTCTGAAAAGCATCCCCACAGCATGAGGTTGCAGCCACTATGCTTCACCATAGGGATGGTACCAGGTTTCCTCCAGATGTGATGCTTGGCATTCAGGCCAAAGAGTTCAATCTTGGTTTCATCAGACCAAAGAATCTTGTTTCTCTTGGTCTGAGAGTCCTTTAGGTGCCTTTGGCAAACTTCAGGCGGGCTGTCGTTCCTTTTTCGAGAAGTGGCTTCCGTCTGGCCACTCTACCATAAAGGCTTGATTGGTGTAGTGCTGCAGAGATGGTTGTCCTTCTGGAATATTCTTCCATCCCCACAGAGGAACTCTGGAGCAACTATGTTATTGATGACCTTCAATGCTGCAGAATTCTTTTGGTAACCTTCCCCAGATCTGTGCCTCTATGGACAATTCCTTCGAACTCATGGCATGGTTTTTGCTCTGACATAGACAGGTGTGTGCCTTTCCAAATCATGTCCAATCAATTGAATTTACCACAAGTGGACTTCAAGTTGTAGAAACATCTCAAAGATGATCAATGGAAACAGGATGCGCCTGAGCTCAAATCCGAGTATGTTAGCGAAGGGTCTGAATATTTATTTGAGGTATTTCTGTTTTTAATTTGAATAAATTTGAAAACATTTCTAAAAACCTGTTTTCGCTTTGTCATTATGCGGTATTGTGTGTGTGTGTGTGTGTGTGTGTGTAGATTGAGGAAAAACATTTATTGAATCCATTTTAGAATAAGGCTGTAATGTAACAAAATGTGGGGAAGTCTGAATACTTTTCAAATGCACTGTAGTCCTCTTAATTTACAGCATTTCCCTCACTCAAACCACGTTTCCATCCTCTGTTTTTATGCCAGTAAAGTCGTGACAGCTGTGATGGAAACAGGAAGTTGCACAGCTATTTTCAGGTCTTTCCAGAGATGTTTTATCTGGTTCAAGTCCGGGCTCTGGCTTGGCCACTCAAGGACATTGAGACTTGTCCAGAAGCCACTCCTGTGTCGTCTTGGCTGTGTGCTTTGGGTCTTTGTCTTGTTGAGCATGGAACACTCCAAAACCTTTAATTCATGAACTTTTAGTTAGTTATTTATTATCATTAAAACACTCATACACTTTTATTGTTCTCCTAAATGTATTTGTGTTCTCCTAAATTTCAACTTAGGAGCACATGTACTTCTTGTAAAAAAAAAAAACATTCAAAAAATGTCAGTTTTGAGCCCAAAGCTATAATAATAATTATAATAAGCCGTATCACTCAGCATTTTGTCAGGCAATTTTTTGATTCTTGATGTTTAGTTGTAGAACTGTTTATCTGTTTTTACTATTGTTACTATTGTATCTGAATTGTTTATTTTAACATACATGGGTTAACCCCTTAGAGCAGTGGTTCCCAAAGTTTTTATAGTTCCGTACCCCTTCAAACATTCAACCTCCAGCTGCGTACCCCCTCAAGCACCAGGGTCAGCGCACTCTCAAATGTTGTTTTTTTGCCATCATTGTAAGTCTGCCACACACATACACCATACGATACATTTATTAAACATAAGAACGAGTGTGAGTTTTTGTCACAACCCGGCTCGTGGGAAGTGACAAAGAGCTCTTATAGGACCAGGGCACAAATAATAGTCAATAATTTTGTTCTTTATTTATTCATCATACATATAAAACTTGATTTGTTCATCGAAAATTGTGTAACTCAACACAGGTTCATGAGAATGGTGTGCTTGAAAGGATGCACATAACTCTGCAATGTTGGGTTGTATTGGAGAGAGTCTGTCTTAAATAATTTTCCACACAGTCTGTGCCTATTTAGTTTTCATGCTAGTGAGGGCCGAGAATCCACTCTCACACAGGAACGTGGTTGCAAAGGGCATCAGTGTCTGAACACTGCGTTTTGCCAAGGCAGGATACTCTGAGCGCAGCCCAATCCAGAAATCTGGCAGTGACTTCTGATTATATTCCGTTTTCACAGATCCGCTTGTTGCAATTTCGATGAGGCTTTCTTGTTCAGATATCGGTAAYTGGACTGSAGGCAGGGCATGAAAGGGATAAAGAATCCAGTTGATAACCGGCGCACTTCTGTATGTTGTAAAAGTGTTACATGGTCACTGCCCATATCACTGCATAATGAAGAAAATATACAAGAGTTCAGGGGCCTTGCTTTAACAAAGTTAACCATTTTCACTGTAGTATGCAAAACGTCTTTCAAGCTGTCAGGCATTCCCTTGGCAGCAAGAGCCTCTCGGTGGATGCTGCAGTGTACCCAAGTAGAGACGAGAGAAACTGCTTGGAAGCGCGTTACCACGCCACTATGTCTCCCTCTCATGGCTTTTGCACCATCAGTACAGATACCAACACATCTTGACCACCAAAGTCCATTTGATGTCACAAAGCTGTCTAGTACTTAAAACATATCCTCTCCTGTTGACCTGATTTCCAGTGGTTTGCAGAGAGGATGTCTTCCTTAATTGACCCCCCATAAACGTAACAGACATTTACCAGGAGCTGTGCCAGGCCCGCCACGTCTGACTTATCCAGCTGTAACGCATAGAATTCACTGACTTGTATGCAAAGCAGTAATTGTTTCAAAACATCTCCTGCCATGTCACTGATGTGTCGTGAAACAGTGTTGTTTGATGAAGGCATTGTCTGTGTAGTTTTTGTTTGGCCTTTTCCCCCAGCATTGTCCCAGCCATATCCGTGGCTACAGGAAGAATTAAGTCCTCCACAATAGTTAGGGGCTTGCCTGTCCTAGCCACTCGGTAGCTCACCATATAAGACGCTTCTAGACCCTTCTTATTAATAGTATCTGTTGCTCTTATACATGTCTTACTACTCGAAAGTCGTCTTAATTCTCGCTCAAAAAACTCCTGTGGCTTATTTTTCAAATTGGCATGTTTTTGTTTCTAAATGTCTGCGCACGAATGAAGGTTTCATCGAGTTGAGGGAGTACTTTTGCACATATAACACACTGTGGCTGAGGAAAGGCACTACCAATATAAGTGAACCCCAAATCAATGTAGTTCTCATCATATTTGCACCTCCTCGATGGTCCAACGTCTCTGTCTGTTCAGTGTTTTCCCGGGTAAAGGGGCAGTAGCTCTTCGGCTCCATCAGATTCACAACTGTCAGTGTCCATGCTAGCTGGGCTAACAACAAATGTAGAATTACCGATGCTAGCATTGGATGTGCTCGTGGAAGCGGAACAACGTGTGTCGTCGACAGGTGCAGGTGTAGTACTGCTGGTAGTAGCAGTACTACCAGTAGAGCTGGTATGTGTCTATGGAGGCGGGCCCTTTTTTTTTAACCATTTATCAATTTTCGAGCAAACTGAATGAGCAGCAGCTACTTTTGGCTCCATACGGACCGTTAGTGGAATTCCCGCGAGAGAGTAACGGTTATTGTGATTGGATGTTAATTATTTGACTAGGCTACCTGTATTTGACATTGTGTTGTTATTTCGCTGAACACTAGATGGATTTTATTTTTGGCAGTGAAACGAGGCTACTCAGGCGAGGGGGYAAAAACTCACCCAAATGTATAGCCCTGTTGTAAAATATAAATGGACTGTTTGAAAATGTGAAGAAACAATTTTATTTTTTTCTGTTTTTTATTTTATTTTTTAAATCTGAATCACGTTTTTTTMGGTGTACCCCCGTTTGGGAATAGCTGCCCTAGAGTAATCCCCATTGAAAGCTGCCAGTTTAAGAAATGTTTTTTTTTGCATTGGATGAGTCTCAATCCATCGCATCCGCCGACGTCGCACTTCCGTATCTGCGTTMAAAGGTGACAGAGCTAGAGCGTTGTTTGTCAGACTATGAGACATCCCGAAAATCGGTCTTCTCACAGAATCGTCTGTAGCATCTGTTTGGCCTACAAACTATTATGACCCCTCTGTGGAAAGCTGAGACTTTGCTCTAGGAGGCCACAGGCCTCGCGACTTATCTAAAGGGCCCCCGGTACCAGTTGAAAAATGAATGGAAGTATATGTGGAGACTAAGTGCCAAAAATAAGGGGTTCAATACATGTATAAGAGAAAAAAAATATTGGTATGTATGTGTTTCCTGATATTTCTTATCTTTCAGATATAGGACAGACACTTCAGAACAGACTACCTTTAGATTTCTTTGGGGGGGATTATCTTTTTGTTCCATGTAGTGAATCTGTTATTCAAATGCATTTGAATGGGCTAATAGCAGTAAGGCCAAATTTAAATGTTTCATCAAACGTTTCCCAATCTTTCTTATACCTCACAGGTTGTCTACACTTGACATGTACATGCGACTTCTGCTATCAAAATTACAAATGTCAAATTGAAAAGACGGGTCTATACGCACAAAAGTCGCTTTGCTGTCTTATTGTGTTCAGATCTGGCTGACCACTTCAGAAGGTGTTCAGGGATGCATTGTGCGGATTTCTCCTCAGTTTGGATCAATCGGGCTACGTCATCAGTACTCCTTCCACCAGTCTCCAGAAAACTTGTGTTTTGGGACCGAGAGGCACCTTTTTCATTATAACGTTGGAGGAAATGCGTTCCTAGTGTGTGAGGAACGTGTTTGCTGGCTTCCTCATAAATGCTAGCCAGCTAGCTAATTTACAAAATAATAATTGGGGTTTGGCTAGAGTTATGCTAACCCGTTTGCAATCCCTTTAGCATTGCTTGCTAGCTACAGAGATTAGCTGGCTAGTTAGCTACTGCCATCAGTTGTGTTATCATATTTAGCCTATTCCACCATTTGTAGAATACCTACAAGCATTTGAATATAGTGTGGGAATAGGGAATCCGGACACACTGTAGACACATTTAAAAGTAGGTGTAGATGCATGACGCGTTTGAAATTCCATGATCAGAGCTCTATGATCAAAATACTAAAGCTGCATGAGCTGTCAAGTCTAGACACGGTCTCAGATATAGGACAGACACTTCAGAATTTTTTTGGGGGGGGAACTATCTGTTGTTCCATTGCAGTGAATCTGTTATTCACTGCTTTTTGAATGGGCTAATAGCAGTAAGGTCTTTATTTTTTTATTATTATTATTATTTWTTTTTTTGTACTTCAAGGGGTCTTAAAATTCAAAATCAAATGGGTGAATGAGCCTTGGTATAACCTTAAAACAATTCCATGTAGCTCTACCCCGGCTTAGACCCGGCTAAAACTCTACCCCGGCTTAGACTGTTATGGGTTAAAAGACTTGGGTAACAAACATTTTATTGAATTGAGCTATATACCACATTACTTCTTACTAGTAATACATTTCCTGTTTTAGGAACATTCTAAAGCATAAACGAACCAAAAAAATATTACAAAGCGTCGTCATCCATCGATTTTGTGTTTTTTTGTTGTGCGTAATTATGGCGAGAAATATTTAATATTTTACTTTGTAAAATATCTGAGTGGGTGGTGGAACAAAAAGTTAATTTTCCACCGTGCTCTCCTCTCCTAGATGTTGGTAGTTGGCGAGAGGGCGGGGGCAGGAATCTGACCACAGGAGCCAGCCCTGAGATGGACAGCCGTGGGCCAGAGGAGGGAGGGTCGGCTTTCAGCACCCCCTCACCCCCTGGGGAGGCGGAGGAGGGGGGCAGGGTGCCCCCTAATGAGAAGGGAGAAGTCAGGGAGAGGCTGCCCCTGTCTGTCCAGCCTGCACCCCTCTCCTCCCAGTCCCAGCTACAATCATCCTCCTCTGTGCCTGCCCAGCCTAAACTCAACGGGGGCCAGCAGGCCTCTGCCGGGGTGCCTCCCCAGTTCCACCCCCAGTTCAGGGGCATGATGCCACCTTATGTAAGTGATGGAATGAATGGTGTATTGATTTCTAGGGTTATTGATTTTATTTGGGGTATAAAGAGACATGGAATTACTTACCTGATATGGGATGTTGTCTTGTTGCTAGAAGTATAGTTGTTAGTTTGCCAGAAATTTCTATGACTTTGCAGAGTAGGATTCGCCTGGTAATGGCCTTGTGCTCCTGTTCTAGATGTTCCACGCGTACCCCAGAATGCCCTTTGCTCCAGTGCCAGGGAACATAAGATACCCTGTTCCACAGGATGGAGCCAGGTGAGTACACACACACTCATAAACACACACACTGCTACATCCCTACACACTCATCATTATTACCACATCACTTTGAGTTCATAGACCTCTCTTCATACAGTCCCCAGTGGACTGACGCTCCTGTGTGTGTTGTGTTCCCAGGAGGGTCCGTCCCCAGCAGGGCCCCCCCCAGGCCTGGCTCAAGGATCCAGACAGACCCTCCATCATCAGCGCCACAGAGCTCAAAGAGCTTGACAACCTGGACACTGAAGCTGACGAGGGCTGGGCTGGTAATACTCATCTGTATTTATACATAACCATTTTTTACATGACGTTTTATTAGCATTTCATTTAAACGCCATGTAATGGTAACCCTCATCTCTCCCTGTCTGTTATCCAGGAGCTCAGATGGAGGTAGACTACACAGAGAAACTCAACTTCAGTGACGATGAGGAGAACCAAGCCGCCAAGGGGAAAGGAGAAAACTGGTGAGTCTCACTGAGGAAGGTGCTTCCTTTTCTGCCTCACTATCTGGATGTGACAGACTGGGTTTGACCTGGGTTATCTGTACTCCTTGAGACTGTTAGCCCGCTGAGCTTAAGCCTAGGCATTACCATGTAGCGCTAACAAACGACTAACCATCATGCTCGCTCTCTCAGGGAGTGGATCGGTAAAGTGAAGCGGATGAGACCGCCACGCCCCTCAGATGGCCAGGAGGGCAGCAAAGGCTCATGGGTAGATGGAAGGGACCCCAGGGCGCCCTCCCCAGGCACTATGGGGCAGTACAAGACCGGCCCACCACAGGACTACCAGGTGAGGCTGAGTATCTTTGGCTTGATGAGGGAGTCCTGGACTGATGCGCGCCATCAAGAGCTTTACTATACGAGTTCCTTTTGGATGTTAGAGAACTTATGTCATATCTCTTTCCGTCTCTCCAGGGTCAGCCAGGTGGGCGCTTGGTAGGCAGCAGAGCCCCTCGCGTGGTCAAACCCCCCACCGCAGCTCCCTCTGGCGAGGAGGATTCAGAGGCCTGGCGCCAGCAACGCAAGAAGCAGGACCTGTCGGAAGCAGTAGAAAGAGCCAGGCGGAGGAGAGAAGAGGAGGAGAAGAGGATGGAAGAGCAGAGACTCGCCGCCTGCGCAGAGAAACTCAAGCGCCTTAACGAGAAACTCCGCCCAGCAACAGAGGCCACGTCCATCCCTGCCCCAGAGACAACCAATGAAGAGATGAGAGCTGTGTGTGAAGACACACCCCCTTTGTCTGTTCCTCCCCCCATCTCCAGCCCTGCACCTTCTCAGGCTGGCCCTCTCCCACAGCCCCTGACCATACCAGCCCCTCTCCAAGACAGAGAGAGGATGGAAAGAGAGAGGATGGAAAGAGAGAGGATGGAAAGAGAGAGGATGGAAAGAGAGAGGATGGAAAGAGAGAGGATAGAAAGAGAGAGGATGGAAAGAGAGAGGATGGAAAGAGAGAGGATGGAAAGAGAGAGGATGGAAAGAGAGAGGATGGAAAGAGAGAGGATGGAAAGAGAGAGGATGGAAAGAGAGAGGATGGAAAGAGTAGAGCCTAGTGCGGAGGAGAGTCAGTTTGTGCCTCGCCAGCCCAGCCCTCCAGTTCAAAGACCAGAGTCCATACCCCCAGAGCCTCAGCTCGGAGAGGGCCCCCTAGGTGAGGTGGGCCCCCTAGGTGAGGTGGGCCCCCTAGGTGAGGTGGGCCCCCTAGGTGAGGTGGGCCACCTGAGCGAGGTGGGCCACCTGAGCGAGGTAAGCCCCCTGGTGGATGAGAGCCAGACTGAGAGACTGATTCCCATGCCTATCCGAGAGTACTTCAGCACCGATGAGAGTAGAGGTGAGCCCCCTGGCAGAGCCCTGTGTTTGCACCAACATAAATGAACCAGTTGCTTTATCTCCCACAGTTTCACTCCCAGCAAAGCAACACTTTCTATATATTTCAATGAAGGTTTACAGTGTGACTGACTACTGTCTCTCTCTCTCTAGTGGAGGAGCGTGTGCCCCTGTCTCTGCACCGTATGGACCCCCCCATTGGAGAGGACACCCCGGTGGCCCCCCCAGACCTGGAGGGAGAGGCAGGGGCTGCCATACGCCCCTCTCTCACCTCGGGATACTCCAAACAATTCCAGAAGTCTCTGCCCCCACGCTTCCTCAGGCAGCAGGTATTGGATTGGTGTTGCTTAGATTTTTTTTATACCCAATGTCACATCCAAAGTTCCTCTTGGGAAAAGTCAAGTTACCAAATAAAGTTAAATTCCATCTCTGGACTATGGAATCCTGAACTTTTAATGTTGTCCATGTTATTTTGAAGAGAAATGCCCTGAATCCAACTCTTACCTCTCTCTCCTTGCAGGAGCAGATGAAGCAGCAGCAGTGGCAGCAGCAACAGCAGCAGGGTGGTGGAGGAGGAGGTGGTGGTGGGACTGTGTCCCCATCAGGGGGAGGTGCGGGTGGAGGAGGAAGTGTAGCTACCCCCCAGCAGCAGCAGCACCGCTCCCTGTACCAGCCCATTGGCCCCCCTCACCATCAGCAGCACCTGGCTAACATGGGCTTTGACCCCCGCTGGCTCATGATGCAGTCATACATGGACCCCCGCATAATGTCTGGAAGACCACCGCTCGACATGCCAAACATGCACCCTGGACCTGGTACGGAGATAATGATATACTGATACGTGTGTGTTTTCAGAGTTTTAGTTTTGCTTGTCTTCTGTGGGTGTTGTTGCCCTGTGTGTGTTTTGATGTAAATAGACATATATTTATAGTAGCCTATACTGTATATAAACTGTAAAAGGTAATAATTTTGACTGGCCGTCCCCTTATCTATCTTGTCTCCAGGGCGGATGGGTCCTAAGCAGATAGTTCGTAGAGAAGCAGGGGACAAGTCCAGCTCTAGTTCTGACTCCTTTGACCACCTGACCAGGCCAATACGGGACCACAGTCTCCCCTCTGAACCACGTACGGTGTGGGGGTCTGACCCGTARGCACAAACTGATCCCCTAACCTCTGTCACTCCCCCTAAAGGATGGGAGGACAAGGACACCAGGTGAGTGGACAACACACCAAGCAGGCTGCATCTCAGTACACACCTGGTTTCCTCACCTCCACAGGGCATATGAATGAGAGGCAGCCACTTCTGTTGTTTGCAGAGTTTTTGATTAAAACATCTCTCTCACTTTTCCCCAGGTTGGACTCTGGGTTGGAGCTGGACCGAGGTTCACCAGTTATTTACCCCAGCCAGGATATCAGTCCTCTTGAGCCCCGCAGCAAGACTGACTTCTTCAGAAACCCCACAGAGCCCCTGTCAGGGTTTGGTCCGGGCCCCGAGGAGGCTCCAGGATCCCTGCAGACAGAGAGAGGGCCTGGTGAGTCCCCCTTTGAGCCAGAGGAGCCTTGCCTGCCCACTGGAGAGGAGGTTGAGGCTCTGGGACAGGCCATGCTACAGAGGACCATCTCCCAGGGCTCCAGCCACTCACTCAAACTGGACGAGCCTAGGTTCGACAGCCTCCCCTTGGGCACAAAGACACTTGAGCTCCAGGATGCAGGGGAGAGGCCAGGCCCAGACGAACTGAATCCTAGGAAAGAGCCTTTCTCCCAGGCTGCTGTGGCCAACAACAGGCCCAACCCTCCATCCGACAGCCTCCACAAGCCAGAGAAGCTGCCCTTGTCAGCCCCTAGCAAGCAGAAGGCTGAGTTGCGTTTGGGAGGGAGGTCAGTGGCCGGCCGGAGGGAAGGGCCAGGGGGTGAGAGGCCTGTACGCAGGTCTGGACCCATTAAGAAACCTGTACTCCGAGACATGAAGGAAGAGAGAGAGCAGCGGGAGGAGAGAGAACGACACAGAGAGAGAGGGGAGAGACCCAAGAAGGAGGAGCGAGGAGGAMCAAAAGCTGCCTTCGCAGCTGCTGCTGTGTCTGGGGCCCCCAGGGACAGGCCCCAGGGAGAAAGAGAGAGGGACAGGGAGAGGGATGGGAAGAGGGAGGCCCCTGAGACTGAGGAGGGGTCTATGAATGGCCCCCAGAGATCCAGAGACACACAGGCCCTATCAGGAGCACAGACACCAGCCTCCCAGGACAACAAGACAGACAAACCAYCAACCAATGATAAACACCCTGAACCTAAACTATCCTGTAGGAAGGAGTCCAACCTACCTCCAAGGGCCTACCGCCGTGAGGAGAGGGAGAGGGAGAGAGAGAGAGAAAGGGAAAGGGATCGGGAAAGAGAGATGGAGCGGGACAGAGAGAGAGACTGGCCGGCTGATGGTTTTCGAGCCAGAGGCAGAGGGGAGTACTACTCGCGAGGACGGAGTTTCCGGGGGACTTACAGTGGTCGAAATAGAGGTGGCCGGGGTCGTAGTCGAGGGGAGTACCCTTACCGGGAGCCACGCTCGCGCTCAGACCTTCCAGCCGCCGGTGGCGGCATTGCCTTCCGCTGCTGTCGTGAAGAGAGCGAGACGCGCAGCGAGAGCTCCGACTTCGAGGTGATGCCCAAACGCAGGAGGCGCCGTGGCTCCAATACCGAATCAGAGAGTGAAGGAGGACGGGAGTCCGCTAGCGACACGGGGGCTTCAGACCGTGAGCCCAGCGCTAAACCACCCCGGCCGCTCCGCAGGGAACTACCAGGAGAGCCCCGCTCCGGACCACACAAACCTGGCTTTGGACCCCCTRACCTGGGAGAGAAAGGAGGGCTCAGGGGAGGAGACGAGGAGGGTAGGCCCAAGCCAGGCTTCCTGCCCAAAGGAGAGCCGTCACGGCGGGGGAGAGGGGGCCTGTACAGCAGGCGAGGGGGAACCAGGGAGAGAGGAGGTCCTAGGTCAGCTCCTCTCAGACGACCAGGAACCAGAGAGTTGTCCTCCCAGTGGCCCTCAAGACCCATGGAGACCTTCCGCCCTGAGGACACAGAACCCTCATCACGCTACGACAATCGGGACACCCACTCTGACCGACGGCCTGTACGAGGGGACAGAGACCGTCCTTTCGAGGTGAAGAAGTTTGGTGAGGGGGGACCACAGAGTAGCAGAGACAGAGAGAGGCCCCGTCGTCCTCGTCCAGCCCGACCCCCCAGACAGGACAAACCCCCCCGCTTCCGGAGGCTGAAGGAGAGAGAGGCTGCCGTCTTAGCTGGAGGAGAGACAGGACCTGTACCCACCTCCACTGCCTCCCTCCCAGCCTTAGTGCGTGCCTCTGGGCCTGGCCCTGTCTCCCTGTCCCCTACCCTCTCCAGAGCTTCAGGGACCCCTGTCACCATGCCTGTAGAGGGGGGACCCACAGCCGCTGACCTGCACCTGACCTCTGACCCAGCCCTGCCTGATGCCACCCCTCCCACCACCTCTGCCATGGGCACCAAGTCACCTGACTTTTCCAACCAGAACTCTTCTGACCAGGCCAACGAGGAGTGGGAGACGGCGTCAGAGAGCAGTGACTTTAACGAACGGAGAGAACGAGAGGAGAGGAGGGGAGCGCTGGAGGCTGCTAACGCAGCTACCCAGCCCTCGGCCCCAGCCCCCCTACCCCCTCAAGGCTCAGCACCCCCCAGTAGGACCCCCACTGAGGGAGGGATGACGCCCAAACGCGAAGCAGCGGGGCCTGCCTGGGCCAGGAGGAGTTTCTCCAGTCAGCGTCCGGTGGAGAGGCAGAATCGCAGGGGGAACAGCGGACCCAAACCAGGCCGTGGCTACACTGGGGGGAAGGGAGAGAGGAGAGGAGGGACCAAGGCTGGACGCAGAGGGTGAGTCATACACAGTGATTTGGTTTGGTCTTAAGTCTTATGCCTTGACTGTTTGCATGTTAGATCTACTCACGGTTAACATAATAAACAATATCATATTAAACAACCCATATGCCGTGTGTGTGTGTGAGCGAGAGATTGTAGGAGAGAGTGAGAGGTGTGGAAACATGATCTTCCTGAAGGACAAATGTTTCATCTCCTTTCGTGTCCTGTTTTAATTGTTGAAGCGAGTCAGGGTGTATTTTCAGTCTGCTACCACTCTACCGTGGCCTCTGGAGGAGAATACACTGGGTACTCATCATCGCTCCCTTTCTGGTTGCATCACAGTAGTCTAAAGTGGTTTCCTTTCCTCTCCTTCACGTGCACTGATGTGAAAGCAATGTCCTCCATTACATCACTATGTCCTGGACTGTAGACCACTGATGATCCTGTAGTCTTTAGACCACCCTTTTTTAATGAAGCTGCTTCTTCTCTGTACAGTGGCCTTGTGTGTGTCTAACATTTCTCTCTTCTCCTCCAGAGCTGCCCCTAACCCAGACTCAGCCCCAGGTGGGGGAGCAGTGCGCCCTGGGGGTAAAGATCCATCTGGACGCAGGAAGGACGATGCCAAACAGACCAAACAGAAACCCAAGGAGAAGGAGAATGCTTTGTTGCAGTTTGACCTCAACAACTACGCCAGTGAGAGACACACACACACGTCTCCTATACACACCTATCACACACACCTGCTCATACCCATTGAGGCTATCTAGTGTCCATCTTGAAATGTTTTTTCCCCCAATATGCCACAAGTACTGTAATGTCATATTGGCCCAATACAGAATTTTTCAGATTCTATTGTTCTAGAACTCGTACCATGTCCGTGGATCTGATGTGATGTCACTTCCTGTGTGCTGTCTTGTAGGTGTGGTGATCATAGATGACCATCCAGAGGTGACTACCTTAGAGGACACCCAGTCTAACACTGCAGACGACGGCTTCACTGAGGTGGTCTCACGTAAACAACAGAAACGACTACAGGACGAGGAGAGGAGGAAGAAAGAAGAACAGACTACACAGGTGAGAAGGAGGAGGGAGAGAGGGAGTGTGCACTTCACCACTGGGAAGCAGTTGCTCCTTTATTGACTAGGGACACATTGACACAAGACTCCTATTCAAACTGAGGACCATAACATCTGACATCCCTAACCTGTATGCTGCATTGTGTGTCTGTTTACAGCACTATGGGAAGAAAGGATCAGGGGAGAAGGGGAGAGGAGGAGGAGGCGGCAAGCTGCCTCCCAGATTCGCCAAAAAGCAGCAGCAGCAACAAGCATCGCAACAACAGCAAGCCTCACTGCCACAGCCCCCACCCCCCCCCAAAAAAACCAAGCCCCATCTCTCTGCCCCCCAGTTCCCTCCCCCNCTCTGCCCCCCAGTTCCCTCCCCCTTCCCAGCCTGCTGCCTCTCCCCAGACTCTGGAGGGCTCTTTAACCCCTCTACCCTCCGCCCTGACCCCCACCATCGTGGACTTCAGCTCGAAGACCTCCCTGCCACCTGTGGCCCTAGCCACGCAGCCCCACAGCACTCTGGGTACGGAACTCTGGGAAAASAAGGTGGCCGGATCCACCGTCCTGCCCGACGTCAAGAAACGTGAGTCAAACAACCTCAAGACACAGTCATATTTCACCAGAGATGGCATTTTATTAGTGAAAACGTTTCAACTTATGACTTGGTAGGCTAGTTTTTCATATATAGACTTGGTGTTATATATGTTGTGTGTGTTTCAGTTGGACCTATCAGCCCTCCTCAGCCTCCTTCAGTCAGTGCCTGGAACAAACCTCTCACCACCTTCACTGGGGCCGTCACTTCTGAGGTACAAACCTCTCTCTTTCTTTGCCTGGTAGCCATCTTGCACAGTGTTTCACAACCTTTTGTACAAGACTGACCAGCTATGGGTCTGTTCTGTTTCATTGTGGCTCTAAAGAAAGTATTGTGTATTGTAGGGAGTCATACCTGGCTCAGAAGGCAGTGTGGATCTGGGGATGGACAGGATCCAGTTTGGAGCCCCGTCCTCAGCTGGCAGTACAGACAGCGATGGTGTACCAGCCATGCTAGAGACTGGACCTGACAACAAACTACCTGCTCCTAAAGAACAGAGACAGAAACAGCCCCGTGCGGGGCCCATCAAAACACAGAAGGTAGGGTACTACATGTGTGCGCACACACACACTGACTGAAATCCTCAGAAAATCAATAGATTGATACGTTATGGTTCTTCATAGTTTTTTATAAACTCTAACTGTATCTCTCCCCTCTCCCTCCCCAGATCCCTGACATGGAGCCTAAGGAGTACAAGCCTGGCCCTATCGGTAAAGAACGCTCCCTCCGTAACCGCAAGGCTAAGGACATCCATGGGGGAGAGGGAGAGGGTCTGGATGGGGGGATAGCACCAGGAGGAGGGGCCAGCAGAGCGGTGGACTCCAGCCCTACCAACACCGACACCTCTGTTCCTGAGCTGGGGGGTGACATCGAGGGGATGATCACCATAGCCTCTGCAGAGTATGCCAGCAGTTCCAAGGTGAGAGGGGATGGTGTTGGTTGGTTGAAATAGTATACCCGATATTTAAATAGGAATGTACATGTAACTGCCAAAATAAAGGAAACACCAACATAAAGTGTCTTAATAGGGTGTTGGGCCACCATGAACCAGAACAGCTTCAATGCACCTTGGCAGAGATTCTACAAGAGTCTGGAACTCTATAGGAGGGATGTGACACCATTCTTCCTCGAGAATTTCCATAATTTGGTGTTTTGTTGATGGTGGTGGAAAATGCCGTCTCAGGCACCGCTGCAGATTCTCCCATAAGTGTTCAATTGGGTTGTGAGATCTGGTGACCGAGGCATATGGTTTCCTTCGTTTTCATGTTTATCAAACCATTCAATGACCACTCGTGCCCTGTGGGTGGGGGCTTTGTCGTCCTATGGGGGCATAATTACCGTAGCCAAAATAACGGCCTGCCCAGCATTTGTATACATGATGGGATGTTGATCGCTTAACCAGTGTGGAAGCACCTGCTTTCAATATACTGTGTATCCCTCAAATAATCAAGGGTTTCCATTATTTTGGCAGTTACCTGTGTTCCATTAATTGCGATTATATTGACAATGTTGTTTCTCACCCCCCGTCAGGAGTCAGTGACTGACTACACCACCCCTTCGTCGTCTCTGGCTGACAGCGTTCCTACTGGAGGGAGTAAGATGGAGGAGAGCCTGGTAGCCAACGTGCCCCTGCCCCACTCTCTGCCTCTCCCTCGTAGAGAGGCGCTACAGCAGAGCTCCAGCCTCAGTACTGTCTCTCCTGCTAGCGTTGACCTCACACTGAAGGTAATGTTGCGAAAACCATAACTAGCCTACGGATAATGTTGCGCTCACTAGGGGTCCAAGGCTTAGTTACTAGGGATGTGACAAATGTAAAAATGTATTAACTTTTAAACCGCCAAAAAATGTATTGTTTAAAGGATATCATAAAATGAGGTAATTCAGACATGCTCCTGCGTGTGATTACTATGGGGCAATGCAGTTCAGTCTGCTGCAGTCCTGGCAACCTACCAGACGGTACTCACCTTACTGCTGTCCCCCACCAACTCAGCAACGATGTTATTAATGTTGTTTTAGGGTCTCTGTTGTGTGCTTCTCCATGTTCTCAGTTGTCAGTACATGGGACTTCATGTCCCATTTCTCATCAATGTGATGGCTCGTTGCGGTGATGTATGACAGCGTGTTCATAGACGTCCAACCATCTGTAAATAATCAAAATAGTAACCTTCCATATCTTCTACATGATCTAAGTGGGGTTTTATATGCTTTTGGTCTCAGTTCGGGAATTAGTGGGGGTTTATATGCCTTGGTTCTCATATCGGACTAAGTGGGGTTTATTATGCGTTGGTCTCGTATCGCGGATTAGTGGGGGGTTTATAATGCTTGGTCTCGTATCGGGACTAGGTGGTGTTTATATTGCTTGGTTCATATCGGGACTAGTGGGGGTTTATATGCTTTGGTCTCGTATCCGGGACCAGTGGGGGTTTATATGCTTGGTTTCATATCGGGACTAGTGGGGTTTATATGCTTGGTTTCATATCGGGACTAGTGGGGGTTTATATGCTTGGTCTCGTATCGGGACTAGTGGGGTTTATATGCTTGGTCTCGTATCGGGACTAGTGGGGTTTTATATGCTTGGTTTCATATCGGGACTAGTGGGGGTTTATATGCTTGGTCTCGTATCGGGACTAGTGGGGGTTTATATGCTTGGTCTCGTATCGGGACTAGTGGGGTTTATATGCTTGGTTTCATATCGGGACTAGTGGGGGTTTATATGCTTGGTCTCGTATCGGGACTGGTGGGGGTTTATATGCTTGGTCTCGTATCGGGACTAGTGGGGGTTTATATGCTTGGTTTCGTATCGGGACTAGTGGGGGTTTATATGCCTGGTCTCGTATCGGGACTGGTGGGGGTTTATACGCTTGGTCTCGTATCGGGACTGGTGGGGGTTTATATGCTTGGTCTCGTATCTGGACTGGTGGGGGTTTATATGCTTGGTCTCGTATCTGGACTGGTGGGGTTTATATGCTTGGTCTCGTATCGGGACTAGTGGGGGTTTATGCTTGGTCTCGTATCGGACTGTGGGGGTTTATATGCTTGGTCTCGTATCGGGACTAGTGGGGGTTTATATGCTTGGTCTCGTATCGGGACTAGTGGGGGTTTTAATACGCTTGGTCTCGTATCGGGACTGGTGGGGGTTTATACGCTTGGTCTCGTATCGGGACTGGTGGGGGTTTATATACTTGGTCTCGTATCGGGACTGGTGGGGGTTTATATGCTTGGTCTCATAAATGTGGTTGTGACAAGCTGTGCTCACCAGCTGTGCAGGACTCATTAGAACAGAGTGGACAGGACCCATCACCAAATCAGACTGGGCGGGAAAAAAACATACACAATTATTGCCTGGTTTTCTGAACTTCACAATTTTGTTCGGTTGCAGTTTCACTCACTTCAAACCATACTCACTTCAGCTTGAAGTACTGTCAGACTGATTTGTAATAGACTGTCCTTGCTGCAAATAAGAAAGATAACATTGGCTGTTCATTGACATCACTTTTGTTTACACGGTGGGGTCGTGATTCATTATTATGATTTTTTTTTTATTGAAATGGGGTCACGAGCCAAAAAGGTTTGGGAACCTGTGATTTACCACGTGTATTGGTATCAAACAGAGCGAGCAGTGACGCGCAAATGATAGCCACGAGCACACGGCTACCACTTTCTCCCCATCTCCGCACAGTGCAGTGGTGCACATTCAGATGGCAGAGGTTGAAGTTCTGTCACTGCAACGGATTTCCCTCATATGGATAACATGTGAGGTTTGAGTAAATTGGTTAAAAAAACACTCCAGGCCACACTATGAACGTCTAAAACTAGCTAGAAAGTGTTGAAATTATAATGGACCTATATATTTCCAAATAACTGCCCTTTTTCATGCCCGCAAATAGGTTTTGACAAATCAGTCATAAAAAAAATGTGTGGCGCTCGAGCCAAAAAGTTTCCCCGCTGATCTGAGATCAACTTACGTTTCAGTCATGGAAAACAGAGGAAACATTGAACCACACCTCAGACAGAAGGTCTTCTAATGAATTAATTTGACTCTCTCTGTTTAGATGGAGTCAGCTCGTAAAGCGTGGGAGAACTCCCCCAGCCTGGTAGAGAAGAGCTCTCCTGTCACCTCCTCTTCTCCCATCACCTCCTGCACGTCGTCCTCCTACTCCTCCTTCTCCTCTGCCTCCATGCCTCAGATACCAGTGGCCTCCGTTACGCCAAGCACCTCTCTGACAGGTACTGTATTTATTTTTCTGTCCGATTTAATGCTTTTTATACAATGCTTTTACACAAGTATTTGTTACATTAATAGTTTTTTAAACAAAAATAGTTTTCCGTCTAATAAATGGATTGGTGGGCAACATCATCCGCATAAACTGCAACAGAAACCGGGTGTAGTGACA
>NC_036853.1:20385792-20426261 GCF_002910315.2 Salvelinus sp. IW2-2015
TTTCCTCTACAGGGAGCCAGGTTTTCCTGTGTCTACTCTTCTCAATGGCAAGGCTGTGCTCACCCCGAGCCTGTACTTTGTCAAGGTTTTTCTAAGGTTTTGATCAGTAACCATGGTCAAATAGTTAGCCACGGTGTACTGTTGATTTAGGGCCAGATAGCACTGCGTTTTGCTTTGTGCTTGTGTTTCCCAATAAGCAATGTAGTTTTGTTTTGACTGTGTTGTAATTTGGTTTATTCGGATTGATTGGATGTTCTGGTCCTGAGGTTTAAGTGTGTTAGTAGAACAGGTTTGTGAACTCAGCCCCAGGACCAGCTGGATGAGGGGACTCTTTTCTTTGTTCAGCTCTTGGCATTGCAGGGCGTGGTAATGATATGAGAGGGGGTCAKTGTATTTTAGATGTTTCCAAAACTTACTTGCTTTTTTGAGTTTTTATTATTAGTGGATATTGGCCTAATTCTGCCCTGCATGCATTGTTTGTAGTTTTCTTCTGGACACGTAGGAGAATCTTACAGAACTCAGCATGCAGGGTTTCAATGGCGTGTTTTTCCCATTTGATGAAATCTTGTTTTGCAAGTGGACCCCACACCTCGCTGCCATAAAGTGCAATTGGTTCAATGACACATTCAATTAGTTTTAGCCAAATTTCAATAGGTATTTTAATGGCGTTGAATGCTCTGCGTGCCTCAGTCTCAGTTCATTCACTGCCTCATTAAGGTGTCCAGTTGAGCTTATTTTTAAACCTAAGTAATTGTAGTGTGTACCAATTGAGAACTTTGGTCTAATTCCCTGAGATCTGGATCTTCTCTGGAAAATCATTATTTTAGTATTTTTGGGGTTTACTGCCAGGGTCCAGGTCTGGCAGTACTGCTCTAGCAGGTCCAGGCTCTGCTGTAGGCCATGTGCTGTGGGTGACAGCAGGCATAGGTCATCTGCAAAGAATATGCATTTAACCTCTGAATTGTGGAGACTAACACCAGGGGCTGAGGATTTTTCTAGAATAGTGGCCAATCGTTGATGTAAATATTGAAGAGTGCAGGGCTCAGATTGCAACCCTGGCGAATGCCCCGCCCCTGGTTAAAGAATTCTGCTATTTTCTTGCCAAGTGCTGCACGTATTTCCAGTATACATTGATTGAATTATGTTATATGTTTTACCCCCTACACCACTTTCAATAACTTTGTAGAACAGTCCTGTATGCCAAATAGAATCAAATGCTTTTTGGAAGTCGATAAAGCAAGCGTATATTTTGGTGGACATGTTTATCTATCAGGGTGTGTTGGGTGTAAATATGATCAGTCGTGCGATGTTTTGGTATAAATCCAGTTTGTCTTATACTCAAGACTTTGTGCTTATTAAGGAAGTTTAGAACTTTTACATTTATAATACTACAGAAAACCTTCCCCAGGTTACTGTTCACACAAATGCCTCTAATTGTTAGGGTCAAATTTGTCTCCGTTCTTAAAGATTGGGGTTCTGAGTCCTTGATTCCAGATGTCAGGGAAATAACCTACACTCAGGATCAAATTAAACAGTTTTAATATAGCCAATTGAAATTTTGCGCTAGTGAGTTTGAGCATCTCATTCAGGATGCCATCAGGTCCACATGTATTTTTAAATTTGAAGGCCTAAAGTTTCTTATAGAGCTCCTGGTCAGTAATTGGGGAGTCCCATGGATTTTGATTGTCCTTTATAGCTTTTTCTAGTCTATTCAACTTCGCATGAATTTGGCGTTGTTCTGCGTTTGTGTCAATTTGAACGGTGTTGTAGAGTGTTTTAAAATGGGTTGTCCATATGTCACCATTTTGTATCGCTAATTCCTCTTGTTTCGATTTTATTTTATTTTATTCAATTTTGCCAGAATTTGTTTGTGTTTATGGACTCCTCAATTAGTGTCAGCTGCTTGCTGTTGTACTGTACTTTTTTGGTTCTGAGTGTACGTTTCTAGAGTTTAAGTCTCACAGTAATGAAGGCGTAATTCACCATTATTTGGGTCTCCGTGCTTTTGGTTGGATAGTGTTGTACGTTTTTTCCTTATAATTTTACCATCGGCATCAAACAAGTTGTCATCTGTGGTCTRATTTTATTTTTATCAATTTCAATTGTGCTTCTTTTGCCGTTTGCCTGAATATATAGTTGATGTTTTTTACTGCTAGATTGATGCCTTCTTTACTGTGAGTGAATGTGGTATCCAGAAAGTTATCTAAGAGTGTTTGGATATTTTGATTACAGGTTGCTTTCTGGTATCTCTGCTGTTTTGGGCCCATCTGTATGAATTTCTGATGTAGTACAGCTTACTGGGCTGTGAATGTCTGGTTGTGTCCATGTCTGTTCTTTTGAGCAACAATGTAATTTGGCTGTGATCAGACAGAGGTGTTAGTGGCTTGACAGTGAATTAGCTGAGAGAGAAAGGGTCAATGTCTGTAATCATATAGTCTACTGTACTGTGGCCAAGAGGTGAGCAGTAGGTGAATCTCCCCAAAGAGTCCCCCCGTAACCTACCATTGACAAAGTACAGACCCAGGCTTCTACAGTGCTGCAACAGATCCCTTCCGTTTTTGTTGACGGTGCTGTCACTGTTGTTTCTATGGGGGAGATTAAGACAGTTAGAAACAGTATGGCCTGTAATAAAGCTGTCRCCTCGTGTGCTCGTTAGATCAGGTAGTGTTCCTGTGCGCGCATTTGTGTCCCCACAGATGAGCACATTTCCCTGGTTCTGGAAATGGCACGTCTCTTCCTCAATGGTGGGGAAGATCTCCTCTGAGTAATATGGGGATTCTGAGGGGGATATATATTGCGCAAAGGAACACATATTTTTCTGTCAGTACAAGTTCTTTTTTTAGTTTGAACRAAATGTGAAATTTACCAATTTTGGGGGGGTCAATTAGATTTTGTAGTTCGGATTTGTACCAAATGATCAGTCCTCCAGAGTCTCTGCCTCTATCGACAGAGCTGTGTTTCTGTGATGGCACAAGTACCTCTCTGTAGCCTGTGGGGCAGTGAGTGACAATGTCAGCCTTACACCATGTCTCCTGCAGAATGATGACGTCAACATCTTTAAGATTTTTGTTGAATTCCAGTGCTAAACTCTTCAGTCCAAAGGTTGATGAGTTTAGTCCCTGAATGTTCCACATGCTAACTGATAGTGATTTCATGTTCCAAAAGAAAAGAACAGCAGTCAGAAATACAGTAACTAATAAGTTAAGAGTGAGATAAACAGGATAAAGCTAACATTTTATATATATATATATATATATATATATATATATTATATATATATAATATATATATAATATATATATATATATATATATATATATATATTTCCTATTCATGAACAAGTAAACATTTAGTACATCAGGTACTAAAAACTTCTCGTTCTCTCTCTCTCCTGTTCTGTCTCTCTCTCTTGTTCTCTCTCTTCTCGTTCTCTCTCTTGTTCTCTTCTCTCTCTTCTTGTTCTCTCTCTCTCTCTTGTTCTTCTCTTCTCTCTCTTGTTCTCTCTCTTGTTCTCTCTCTCTCGTCTCTCTTCGTTCTCTCTCTCGTCGTTCTCTTCTCTTTGTTCTCTTTCTCTCTCTTTTCTCTCGTTCTCGTTCTCTCTCTGTTCTCTTCCTCTCTTGTTCTCTCTCTCTCTTGTTCTCTTCTCTTCTTTGTTCTCTTCTCTCTGTTTCTCTTCCGTCTTCGTTTCTCTCTTGTTCTCTCTCTCTCGTTTTCTCTCTCTCGCTCTTGTTTTCTCTCTCTCTCTCTTGTTCTCTCGCTCTCTTCTCGCTCTCATCTCGTCGTTCTTGTTCTCTGTCGCTTTCATTCTCTGGTCGCTCTCGTTCTCGTCGCTCTCGTTCTCTTCTCTTTGTTCTGTCGCTCTCTTCGTCTCTCTTCTCTTCGTTCTGTCGCTCTCGTTCTCTTCTTGTTCTGTCGCTCTCGGTTCTCGTCTCTTGTTTCTGTCGCTCTCGTTCTCTCTCTGGTTCTGTCGCTCTCGTTCTCTCTCTTGTTCTGTCGCTCTCGTTCTCTCTCTTGTTCTGTCGCTCTCATTCTGTTGCTCCCTCTGTCTCTCTGGTTCTGTCTCTCTTCTCGTTCTGTCTCTCTCATTCTGTTGCTCCCTCTGTCTCTCTGGTTCTCCCTCTCTCTTCTCGTTCTGTCTCTCTTCTCGTTCTGTCTCTCTTCTCGTTCTGTCTCTCTTCTCGTTCTGTCTCTCTTCTCGTTCTGTCTCTCTCGTTCTGCAGCCCAGATTCCAGCGTTCTACATGGACACCAGTCACCTGTTCAGCAACCCCCGCCTGGCACCTCCCTCTCTGGCACAGCAGCAGGGCTACCAGCCTAGACTCTCACAGGTAAACACTACAAGGATCTCTTTAATTTGTCTTAAAGCTTAAACTGCCCTTATGTAGCCTTACTCTCCCCTTATAAAACCTTATTCTTCCCTTGTGAAGCCTTATAAGGCCTTATTTTCTCCCCTCCAGCAGGCAGCAGTGCAGCAGATTCCAATCCCCATCTATGCTCCCCTGCAGGGCCAGCACCAACACCAACACACACACCAACACACACACTCTCACCAGGCCCAGCTAGGCCTCAACACCGGACCTCCCGTCTCCCAGCCACAGGACCTCTTCAGCTCCTCACTGCAGCCTTACAGGTAACACACACTCATTATGATATGTGGCAGGATATGTTGATGTTTGTGTATTTATCCAACAATGCTGTTTGGGTGATGTGTAGTCACTCTGACCGGTAAGAGGTGTGTGTGTTTGATCACACACTATTTCAACTCACTCCTCTGTCCTGTAGGTCTCAGCAGGCCTTTATGCAGAGCAGCCTGTCCCAGCCCAGCCCCATGATGTTATCAGGGCCGTCTCTCCACAGCTACCCCGGGGTTGGGGGCCCTGACCTGGGCAAGCCTCAGTCCAGCCTGGCCTACCAGCAGCCCTCCAACACACACATCCCCATCCTGTTTGAACCACAGCTCAACCAGCCCTCTGGCATGGGAGGATCCCAGCTGATAGACACACACCTACTGCAGGTATGGGATAAGGTACACACAACGTAGCAGCAACGTTCTTATAACTGTTGAGTGGGAGAACTCATGTTATCCTGGTAAATGCTCCAGTTCTATGTGACTATACAAGAGCTTTGTAAGGAATATTGTCTTATACAACCCCCCCCCCGCCCCGCGACCCCTCCGTCCCCTCTCAGCGTCAGGGGATGAGTCAGCATTCTAACCTGTACTCGGGGCAGGTGCAGCAACACGGACAGAACAGTTACTATAGTAACACACAGTCTCCTAGCTCTGCCATGCAGCAGGTATACACATTATTTACACACTTTCAAACAGATGATTGTCACAACGACAATCATTGACATTGGCAACTAACTCATCTCTCTCGCTCTCTTCCTCTCTAGGTGCAAGTCCTCGCCGGGCTCCCAGCTAGGTCTTCCTAACTATGGTTCTGGGGTGGCAACCCCTCCTGGCGCTGCCCCCACCCCTCCCCAGGCTCAGCCCCCCAGCCTCAGCCGCCAGCCCCCCGTCTCTCAGCCCTACAGGGGTCCCTTTGGACCGACCCACACACAGCATGATGCAGCCTCCCTCCAGCAAGGTACACCAGGGACAATCAAAAGCTCTGCGTATGTGAGAGAGAGACGTTTGTATGTCTTTCAAGCCTTATTATATTGCGAGCAGAAACATGACGTAATGTGTGTGTTTCTATCCAGATGTGTGAGATGGACCTGAAGCTGTTTGGCAGTGGGATGGACATGAAGCCTGGAACTCCTCCTCACAGCGCTAGGAGCACTACCCCTACATCTAGTCCTTACAGGTAACACACACTCTACCCCTACATCTAGTCCTTACAGGTAAACACACTCTACCCCTACATCTAGTCCTTACAGGTAACACACACTCTACCCCTACATCTAGTCCTTACAGGTAACACACACTCTACCCCTACATCTAGTCCTTACAGGTAACACACACTCTACCCTACATCTAGTCCTTACAGGTAACCACACACTCTACCCCTCATCTAGTCCTTACAGGTAAACACACACTCTACCCCTACATCTAGTCCTTACAGGTAACACACACTCTACCCTACATCTAGTCCTTACAGGTAACACACACTTCTACCACCTACATCTAGTCCTTACAGGTAACACACACCTACCCACACTAGTCCTTACAGGTAACACACAACTACCCTACATCTAGTCCTTACAGGTAACACACACTCTACCCCTACATCTAGTCCTTACAGGTAACACACACTCTACCCCTACACTAGTCCTTACAGAACACACATCTACCCCTACATCTAGTCCTTACAGGTAACACACACTCACCCCTACATCTAGTCCTTACAGGTAACACACACTCTACCCTACATCTAGTCCTTACAGGTAACACACACTCTACCCCTACACTAGTCCTTACAGGTAACAACACACTACCCTACATCTAGTCCTTACAGGTAACACACACTCTACCCCTACATCTAGTCCTTACAGTAACAACACACACTACTCCTACATCTAGTCCTTACAGGTAACACACAACTTACCACCTACATCTAGTCCTTACAGGTAACCACACACACTCTACCCCTACATCTAGTCCTTACAGGTAACACACAACACTACCCCTACATCTAGTCCTTACAGTAACACACACTCTACCCCTTACATCTTAGTCCTTACAGGTAACACACACTCTACCCCTACATCTAGTCCTTACAGGTAACACACACTCTACCCCTACATCTAGTCCTTACAGGTAACAAACACACACTACTCCTACATCTAGTCCTTACAGGTAACACTCTCACACACACTCCCCTCTAGTCCTTACTGCTAACACGCACACCTTCTACCTGTTGAGTGTGCCAAGAGCTGATGTTTTGTTGTCTGGTCAGGGCCAGCTCTACATCTKCCAGCAGCCAGTCCAGTAAGATGAACAGCATGCTGTACCAGAAACAGTTCCAGCCCAGCTCTGCTGCCATGAGGGTCACACAGCACTTCTCTGGACAGTTCAACCCACAGGTAATACACACACACACACTGGAGAGGGATAGACCAGAGCCTAACACTGATCCTTTTTATTAGAAAGAAATCCAAGGAAAAAGTGCTTGACATGAACACCTTCTCCTTCTCTCCTTTCAGATTCTGTCTCAGCCCAACATGGTCTCTCCTCTGGTGCGCCCTCCCTCCCACACCCAGCATGCTAACTCATTTGGTGGAGGGATGCAGCGTTCGCCAATGGGCCCACCACCCATGTCTCCCTCTCTGGGAGGAGGGCTGATGCCTCACCCCCGGCCGCTACCGCAGCAGCAGCAGTTCCCCCAGCAGCACCTCTCCCCCCCCCCCCCCCCCCCACCCCCCCAGAGGGCCTCCTCCCCCCCTCGCACCTCGAGGCCCACCAGGTCCCAGAGGCAACCAGGCAGAGCAGGACCTCAAGGTATAGTACTGAAGGGTTATGGGTACTGTAGTGCACATGTCTTTGGTGAGCTCTACATGTGTGGTGATCTCTGTACAGGAGTGTTTCTCTACTTCGGCCCTTGAGTACCCCCAATGTGACACATTTTTGCTCTAGTCCTGCTTGCTGATTAGTTGACTGGTTGAACTAGAATGTGCCTGGTGGTGAAATCCTGATGTATCCTAAATGAACCCAGCAGTATGACGTGATTGATTTGATAGCTGTATTAACTGGTTGATCTCCTGTCGGTTCCTCAGGCGAAGCAGCGAGCCGAGGTGCTCCAATCGACTCATAAATTCTTCTCAGAGCAGCAACTCAAGGCTCCGTCAGTCTCCAAACCCTCTCGTCTCGACCAGGGGGGAGGCAAATCCCCCCTCGACATCCTGCCCCCCAACCACCAGACCGTAGGAGTCGTGGAGCGCCCTGAGCCCGACAAATCCTCTCTGTCGGTGGGCAAGCCCATCCGGACCGGCCCTATCAAGCCCCAGGCCATCAAACCAGAGGAGGGGAAGTAGAGCCTCAACATTCTCCACAGAAGGCGAGGTGGAGAAATAATCCAGCTGCTCCACTCATTCACACAATCACTCGCTCTCACACATCACCTGTGCTGTTGTTGGAGAGGGGGGGCGGGGAGAAAGGGAGGAGAGGTGGGGTGTGTAAGTCTGAATGAGAGGGCTACTGTGTGTGCTCCCACCTCTCTCCCCCTCTCCTTCTCTCCTGTCCTCCACTATTGGGGGTCTGTGTTTTCGGCGGAAGGCAGCACCGTAAGCTGTACTTCAAATGTCTACCGCGATGGTAGAAAAAGAGGAAGCGAAAAAAGAAAAGATATGAGATTCGCTGCTGAGTTTGCCATTTTTATAGCTCTATGATTTCGGTTCCTTTCCTTTTCTCAGTTGAATCACATGAAGACAGGGCTCTTCTTTTTGTTAACAAAAGAATGTATCAATCTTTTGTTTTTGTAGTTGAACAAACAATCTTATTTAAAGCGATGTCTTTTAGTGAAGCACAGACACGTTCTATTCCCCTGCCTGTCCTCCCATCATTACTAYCACAGAGCTATGTGAGTGTGTACAATCTCTGCATGATCACCACACACACCTTCCCCCTAGTGCTCAAAGGTTTCACCAATATTACTTAAAGAGAAACTGAAGTAATTCAGTTTTTTTTTTTTTTCTAGAGAGGAAATGTAAGATGCAGCAGTTGATCGATTGATTTATTGATACGTCTGCCTTCCCTCCTGCTTTCTGCTCTCATTTCTTTGCCTGACATGGTGGTGTATGGGTGTGTATGTGTTTTTGTGTTTTGCGTGTTGCACACGTGGGCAGGCTATTGTCCAGGTTCTCTTTATCTTTAGCCAAAGGTTGAGCAGCGCAAAGATGTCACAGAGCCTTTGGAAATCCCCGTTGCTATGGCAGCAGAGTGGAAGGGGAGTTATTATGGGTTGTCGGTAAACCCTGAATCCAGTCTAGGGATAAGTCTCACACACTCCCCTCTTCCATTTCCCTCCCAGCCTCCCTCAAGAGTAAGGAGAGTAGAATACACCTATAATACACTCCTCCACCACCGTTCACACACCCCTCCTCGGTGTCTCTCATACACACACTTTACTGTAGGGCACCCTACCCTGCTGCTACTGACAGAAAGAGAGAGTGAGTACTGGTGCCCTTAGCCAGGACACACAGCAGGAGAGGGCTAGAGAGTGGTGGAGGGTTTCATTTTAAAAACTGTAGAAACAGAAAATCATTCAGTGTGGCATTCTGTTAACCCTCACCAAAAGGAAAAGAGACTGACCGAGAGGGGGAGGAAGAGAACAGCATGAGAAAAAAGCCTCCAGATTTGAACTGTAGTCTATGGTTCTGCTGTGTTCCGGGGCAGAAGGACAGGTGTTAGTGTTGAGAGGAGAGATCGTCCCTGTCTTCTCCTGTCTCTCCAGCTCACTTAGTCTCACTCAAGCCTACACCGCTCACTCATCTCGGGTTTACCATGGTGAGAAGGGTCCTTCAGAAATGTACAGTAGTATGCTCCCCTAGTGGGTAGGGGCCTATGGAGCCAGTTGGCCCACTCTAACCAGAACATGGAATGAGAATTGTGTAGGAGGGAGTGGTGGAGAGTGTGATCATGATGATAATTAGTTTAGTTTTACTTGTACAGGGGGTACATCGCTGTATTAAAATATGTACGGTCTTATTTACATTCTTGGTTTGGTTAAAGAAACTAATAAAATAATATGCTGTTAAAAAGTGAACCTGTGACTGGTAGTTTATTCTTCAGTCTTAACTCATAATTCAGTCCAAAGAACCAACGTGTGGTTGCAGATGGCACCACTAGATGTCAGTATCAAGATGTGAATAACAAGATTAATACCGTAGGAGGGAAAACGCAACATTTACCCACAGATGGGAGCCAAATGTCTCTCAGGATGTATAAATCTGAAGCATATGTTTAGAACTTCCACTCACCACCAAATATAGTGAGGAGGGGAAGTCCAGTGGTGGGAAGTGGGAGAAGAATGGAGCTAGATAAAACTTCCCGACATTCAACACATTTTCTCATCAATAGTTCCCCAAACTAGAGTTTGTTAAGGACACTGCACACAGTTTTGTAGACTTTACCCTTTGCCAAAGTTTCCCCCAAAAAATTGTTTAGGAGTGCAAGGGAAATTTGTATTGCACGTGCGCACTTCACAGAGAAGGCGTCCCCTGACGGAAATATGCAAATACATGCTAACAGGATCTCACTAGCTTGTACCCGTCTCTGCCCTCCTTGCTTGTTCTGCCCACTATGCTTCATTTACTACCATTGGAAACAACACCAATGAGATATCTTGGGATAGTTACCAGTATCTTTGAGTTACCGAAGATCAATGTGGACTGTTGAGACAGCCTTATCTCATAGCGGCCTTATCTCATACCAGCCTAGTGGTTAGAGCGTTGGGCCAGTAACCGAAAGGTTGCTTGATCAAATCCCCGAGCTGACAAGGTAAAAATCTGTCGTTCTGCCCATGAACAAGGCAATTAATCTACTTTTCTCCGGTAGGCCGTTGTAAATAAGAATTTGTTCTTAACCGACTTGCCTAGTTAAATAAAGGTTAAATAAAAAATAGCCTAGACGTAACATAGTAAATGTAAATCCGGGACACTCAAATTAGTATATGTTACGTTTGGTGTGGTTACTTAAGGCAAAAACYAAAGGAGGATGGTTGGTTGTATAACGTGAATGCCTAGGAACCAAAGGTAATTAGCATGTTAGCTAACCTTAACCTTTTAGCTAACCCCTAGTCTAGTTAACATTAGCCAACTAGCTTACATTAGCCACCTAGCCAACGTTAGCAACAAATTGGAATAAGTAACGTAACATATACGTTTTTCAAATTTGTAACATATTGTACGTTTCGCAAATTTATAACATATTGTACGAATTGCAATTCGTAACATGTCATATGAATTGTAAATCTTCGTCATCCACAAATGAATACATAACATGCGAAATGTAARATATCATACTGTGTATGAGGAGTGGATTGGTTTTATGTACCGAATAATACGAAATGCTCTGAGACCAGGTTGGTTGAGGACTTCATCCTCTTTCTCAGGCAGAAACAACACTGCTCACATACACTTTGCATCCAGGGAGGGAGGAAACCCCAGAGGCCAGGATTTAGTAGGAATGTGGATGATCTCAACTGTTTTTCCCCATTTCAGTCCTAATATTGCCTCATGTTGAAGTGATTCTCCAACAGTATGGACCTTGGACCTGCTTCATTCAGGAGTCCCTTTTACTAAAACATGAGGTTTATGAGACAAAATGTTGGGTTAAACCAAAGCTTTTATTCATCACAATATTTTTGAAGCTGTCAATTAAAACCATTTTACTCAAAGGGCTCTGGACATAAGTAGTGCACTAGGGAATAGGGTGTAATTTGAGAAAGCGCCATTGTAAGAGTCCGGTGTAAATTAGCAGCAGGCAGGGTGAGGTCCGGTATGTTAGGAAGCCAACCCCAGAAAGAGGGGAAGTATTCAGGAGACTATGACAGACTGTCACCTCTACACCACATCAAACCCTCTCTGCACCCCCGGTGGGCTAACGATGAAGAGAAACCATGAAGACGGGTGGTATCGCTCTCATTCCTCTACCTCCCTCCCTACAATTAAACAGCGTTCCTCATTTCCTGATTCAGTGGAAATACTTCTGTCTCCCGTCCACCCACATCATGTTTATGTTTGGAGAGGTACCGGTAAACATGTTATTGATGTCTGCTTCTGAAGGCTGAGGCATGAGAAATCATGCGTCTCCTTCCTGATGAGGAACCAGCCATCAGACACACCAGTCTGGGCACTTACACATACCAGGAATGACTGACTGGAGGGACTTTCACACTGCATCCCATTCCCTGCTGATAAACAGCTACGACAAAGATGAGTGATGATGATAACACTGTTATAACACCATGCATTGATTCAGCTGTCAGTCAACAATAATTGAGAAAATGCTCCAGTCAAGTTAGTTACACAACATCTATCCAGGTACTGCTATGTGGAGAGAACATTCTAGGAATTGGGAGGGCAATGGCTTTCATGGAACTCTGTAAACATTACGAGCCTCAGTCCATAGAAATATCTCTGTGAGGAGGCTAGTAAAGGTAGAGAATCCTGTTAAACACATTGTAATCACTGGACTTACGTTAGGCAGGCCACAGACACATCCAGTCTATGTAAACATCTGTGTGTGTGCGCACGTGCATGCTTGAGTGAGTGTGTCACATCTGCCTGTCTACATAAATACCTGAAAGTAAAGTAACTGTTCAGCATTTCCAGATTTCTATGGAATATGACTTATAATTAATTACATTATGAGTGAAATAGTTTTCTTCCAATTTTTTAAWTTTAAGTTTATTAAAAAACAGCTTTTCTATGTTGGAATGGTGTGGGCGTATACAGTTCATTAAAAATATGAATGCGAGTAGACCGCTGATTGGCCAGCTCATCCTCCTAAAGGAGTATGACATACTCTATAAGGAAATTAAGCATTTATGAACTTTTAAAAGTGAGATTTTCACTGGACAATTACTTTAAACGTTGTTTACTGTGTGTTTATCATAGACTGTAAAAATATATACAGTACATTGTTTTGTTTGGTGTGTGTTTTGGCATAGAGTAGAATATATGACTACTTCTCCCATTGAGGAGAGGAGACGATCTGTTTACAGCCATGTAGTGACTGGAAAAACACACCACCGGATAAATTAATTAGCAGACATAGACCCATGATGAAAAAAGTAAAATGGAAAGTTTTATTTCCCTCAACACCTTCCATTTTACTGTTTGTGATTATCATTGACAGACTTTTTTTCAGATTTAGAATCGGAATGTGTTTTGGTACATAGCAGTCTTAAGGACATCATTTCATATTGAGTATCCTACTCAGAGCCGCTAGGCTGTGAGAGGACCTGTGAGTGCTCTAGCATCGGTCTTAGCCTCACACACTGGGGCCATAACGGCTGGTGGGAGATAGGGGGGCTATCATGTTTCCCATGCCAATAAAGCCCCTTGAATTGATAGGGGGCTAGGGGTATAACACCACTGGGAGAGGGGCTAGGTATATAACATGGCTGAGGGAGAAATAGGAGGGCTAGTGATAAAGTGCGCTTCAGAGAGATATGGCTTTGACCTCTGCTGACCTCCAGGTCTGGAGGAAATGTCCCAGTTATCTTGTAAAGACCATAGCTGACCGGTGAGGCCTTGGATATAAAGAAGGATCTCTCTCACACACACACACAGACAAACCCGTACCTTTAAACATTGACTTGGTATGGTTACCCATTGTATATAGCCTCGTTGATGTTATTTTATTGTGTTACTATATTTCCTTTAGTTTATTTAGCACATTTTTCTTACCTACTTTTTAAAAAACTGCATAATTGGTTAATTAATAAGGGCTCGTAAGTAGGCATTTCACGGTAAGGTCTACACCTGTTGATTCGGCGCGTGTGACAACTAAAAAGTTATAGGACCAACCATCTGGTGTGTTTGTTAGGAGTACCGAGGCCTCTATGACACTAAAAAAAACAGCAGATCAGGAGCGATACATGACCCTTCACACAAAGGACAAGCCATTTGTCACTCTGTGGGCTGGGATAAAGACAAATACAGCTCCATCCAATCAATCAAATGTATTTATAAAGCCCTTATTACATCAGCCGATGTCACAAAGTGCTATACAGAAACCCAGCCAAAAATCCCAAACAGCAAGCAATGCAGATGCAGAAGCACGGTGGCTAGGAAAAACTCCCTAGGAAGGAAGGAACCTTGGAAGAAAACTAGAGAGGAACCAGGCTATGAGGGGTGGCCAGTCCTCTTCTGGCTGTGCCGGGTGGAGATTATAAGAGCACATGGCCAAGATGTTCAAATGTTCATAGATGGCCAGCAGGGTCAAATAATAATAATCACAGTGGTTGTAGAGGGTGCAACAGGTCAGCACTTCAGGAGTAAATGTCAGTTGGCTTTTCGTAGCCGATCATTCAGAGTTAGAGACAGCAGGTGCGGTAGAGAGAGAGCAGGTCCGGGACAAGGTAGCACGTCCGGTGAACAGGTTAGGGTTCCATAGCCGCAGGCAGAACAGTTGGAACTGGACCAGCAGCACAACCAGGTAGACTGGGAACAGCAAGGAGTCATCAGGCCAGGTAGTCCTGAGGCATGGTCCTATGGCTCAGGTCCTCCGAGAGAAGAGAGAGAGAGTTAGAGGGAGCATACTTAAATTCACACAGGACACCAGATAAGACAGGAGAAATACTCCAGATATAAGAGACTGATCCGACACAAACTATTGCAGCATAAATACTGGAGGCTGAGACAGGAGGGGTTTGGTGACACTGTGGCCTCGTCCAAAGATACCCCCGGATAGGGCCAACCAGGCAGGATATAACCCCAACCACTTTGCCAAAGCACCGCCCCCACACCACTAGAGGGATATCTTCGAACCACCAATTTACTACCCTGAGACAAGGCAGAGTATAGCCCACGAAGATCTCCCCCATGGCACGAACCCGAGGGGGGCGCCAACCCGGACAGGAAGATCACGTCAGTGACTCAACCCACTCAAGTGACGCACCCCTCCTAGGGACGGCATGGAAGAGCACCGGTAAGCCAGTGACTCATCCCCCGTAATAGGGTTAGAGGCAGAGAATCCCAGTGGAGAGAGGGGAACCGGCCAGGCAGAGACAACAAGGGCGGTTCGTCGCTCCAGTGCCTTCACACCCCTGGGCAAGACTACACTCAGTCATAGGACCTACTGAAGAGATGAGTCTTCAATAAAGACTTAAAGGTCGAGACCAAGTCTGCGTCTCTCACATGGATAGGCAGACCATTCCATAAAAATGTAGCTCTATAGGAGAAAGCCCTGCCTCCAGCTGTTTGCTTAGAATTCTAGGGACAATAAAGAGGCCTGCGTCTTGTGACATAGCGTATGTGTAGGTATGTACGGCAGGACCGAAAAGATAGGTAGGAGCAAGCCCATGTAATGCTTTGTAGGTTAGCAGTAAAACCTTGAAATCAGCCCTAGCCTTAACAGGAAGCCATTGTAGAGAGGCTAGCACTGGAGTAATATGATCACATTTTTGGTTCTTGTCAAGATTCTAGCAGCAGTGTTTAGCACTAACTGAAGTTTATTTAGTGCTTTATCCGGGTAGCCGGAAAGTAGAACATTGCAGTAGTGTAATCTAGAAGTGACAAAAGTATGGATACAGTTTTCTGCATTCTTTTTGGACAGAGTTTCAGTTTCAACATTTTTGCAATGTTACGTAGATGAAAAAAAAGCTGTCCTTGAAACAGTTTTGATATGTTCGTCAAAAGAGAGATCAAGGTCCAGAGTAACGCAGAGGTCCTTCACAGTTTTATTTGAGACAACCATCAAGATTGTCAGATCCAACAGAAGATTTCTTTGTTTCTTGGGACCTAGAACTAGCATCTCTGTTTTGTCTAAGTTCAAAAGTAAAAAATGTGCTCCATCCACTTCCTTATGTCTGAAACACAGGCTTCCAGGGAGGGCAATTTGGGGTTTCACCATGTTTCGGAACACCGAAATCCAGAGTTGTCTACTTCAGGAGATGCAAGACACAGTTTCCCAAAGTAGATACAATAAACTAAACTACCAGTATCCATGATATCATCTGACTCAGATTTTCCTAAATTTAAAACTTAAATCCATTTTACCTCATTTCTACCAGCATGTCACATGTTCAACCAGAGGGGAAAAAACTCTAGACCACCTTTACTCCAGACTGAGATCGAATCCTAGTACACCAGCTCTGACGCTCGTTGGATGTGACTATCACAGATTACAAAGGGAAAACCAGCCGCGAGTTGACCAGTGACACGAGCCTACAAGACGAGCTAAATAACTTCTATGCTCGCTTCGAGGCAAGCAACACTGAACCATAAATGAGAGCACCAGCTGTTCCAGACGACTGTGTGATCACGCTCTCCGAAGCCGATGTGAGTAAGACCTTTGAACAGGTTAACATTCACAAGGCAAGACAGATTACCAGGATGCGTACTCAGAGCATGCGCTGACCAGCTGGCAAGTGTCTTCACTGACATTTTCAACCTCTCCCACACCCAGTCTGTAATACCTACATGTTTCAAGCAGACCACCATAGTCCCTGTGCCAAAGAACGCCAAGATAACCTGCCTAAATGACTACCGCCCTATAGCACTCACGCCTGTAGCCATGAAATGCTTTGAAAGGATGGTCATGGCTCACATCAAAACCATCAGCCCGGAAACCCTAGACCCACTCCAATTCGCATACCGCCCCAACAGATCCACAGATAACGCAATCTATATTGTACTCCACACTGCCCTTTCCCACCTGGACAAAAGGAACACCTACGTGAGAATGCTGTTCTTTGACAACAGCTCAGCGTTCAACACCATAGTGCCCTCCAAGTTCATCACTAAGCTAAGGACCCTGGGACTGAACACCTCCCTCTGCAACTGGATCCTGGACTTCCTGAAGGGTCACCACTAGGTGATAAAGGGTAGGCAACAACACATCCGCCACACTGACCCTTAACACGGGGGCTCCTCAGGGGTGCGTGCTTAGTCCCCTTCTGTACTCTCTGTCACCCATGACTGCATGGCCATGCATGACTCCAACACCATTATTAATTTTGCCGACAACAAGACGGTGGTAGGCCTGATCACCGACAACGATGAGACAGCCTATAGGGAGGAGGTCAGAGACCTGGCAGTGTGGTGCCAGGACAACAACCTCTCCCTCCTCGTTAGCAAGACAAAGAGCTGATCGTGGACTACAGGAAAAGAAGGGACAAGCACGCCCCCATTCACATCGACAGGGCTGTAGTGGAGCGGGTTAAGAGCTTCAACTTCCTTGGTGTCCAAATCACGAAGGACCTATCATGTTCCAAACACACCAAGACAGTTGTGAAGGGAGCACGACAACGCCTATTCCCTTTCAAGGAGCTGAAAATACAAAAAAAGGACCTCAGATCTACAGCTACACTATTGAGAGCATAATGACTGGTTGCGTCACAGCTTGGTATGGCAACTGCTCGGCAACCGACCGCAAGGTGCTACAGAGGGTAGTGTGTGCGGCCCAGTATATCACTGGGGCTGAGCTTCCTGCCATCCAGGACCTCTATACCAGGCGGTGTCAAATTCTCCAGCCACCCAAGTCATGGTCTGTTCTCTCTGCTACTGCATGGCAAGCGGTACCGAAGCACGAAGTCTGGGACCAAAAGACTCCTTAACAGCTTCTACCCCCAAGCCATAAGACTGCTGAACAGTTAATCAAATGGCCACCTGGACTATTTCCATTGACCCCCTTATTTTATTCTTATTTTTTGCACTGACTCGATGTACACTCACTGGACTAACCACACACTCACACATATTACACTGACACTCCAACACACACACATTTCACGGTAAGGTCTACACTTGGCGCATGTGACAACAAAAATTTGATTTGATTTGAAAAGTTATAGGACCAACCATCTGGTGTGTTTGTTAGGAGTACCGAGGCCTCTCTGACACTAAACACACAGCAGATCAGGAGCGATTCACATGAAGGACAAGCCATTTGCCACACTTTGTTGGCTGGGATAAAGACAGATACAGCTCCATCTTGTCTACTTTAGAAGATGCAAGACAACGTTTCTCAAAGTAGATACAATAAACTAAACTACCGGTATCCATGATATCATCTGACTCAGATTCGAAGAACACAGGATGAGATGTTACTATCCTTTGTGCAAGCACTTCCAAGAGTTCATGAACAGTGAGACTGGTGAAATTTGGGGAGCGCATCGTCAGTAGTGTACCTTTGGTTCCTAGGGTGTTTCGGCCTTTCACACTATACACCCTCCCCAAAGGCGGCCAGCGACAGGGTGATCAATCCTACGCTTGCGTCCCATTCCCAATTAGTCATAGGAGTTGCCTTGTTGTTGATAGCCAACATCCCATGGGACTATGCATGGCAGGGGCGTCTTCCTCCCTGAGTCAAGCATTGTTGACCGCATACCTCCTGGCCCTCTCTACCTTTCGGGGCCCAGCTGGGGTCTTTCCTCTTCATCCAGAGCCATTGACTGCTGCCTTCTGCCGCCTCTGATACAGCTTTGATTGCCGAACGCTGGCTCTGGCCCTTAATTCCCAGGTCTCTAAGCAGTCTGGTTGTAGATGTTGCCACAAAACCTCTGCAGCCCACCTCCACTGGTCGGACTTCTGTGTTCCAGCCATGATGCCGTGCTTCGGCAGCTAGATCAGCATAGCGCAGATGTTTTCGCTCATAAGCCTCATCTACTGAGTCCTCCAGGGTACTTTGAGCTCATGATGAAGACCTTCTTGAGCGAATGGGACCAGAGCACCATGTCAGGTTTAGGGTGGTGGTTGCGATTCCGGAGGAAACACAAGTTGCCGGCCAATGTCAGCTAGCATTTTCAGTCGGGGCCAAGCGCAGCTGGTCTCGCTCTAATGGTGTAGAGCCGCTCTTCGGTGGTTTAGCCCTTCGCGGAAAGGTCGTCCGTAAGGGGTGTGATGCTGCTGGGGGTGGTAGGGAGTTGGTGGCAGCTCGCTTGTCCTCCAGGGGGGACGCAAGGTTTTTAAGGACTTGGTTGTGACGCCAAGTGTAGCGTCCTTGGGTGAGGCTTGTTTTACACCCTGTGAGAATGTGCCTGAGGTTGGCTGGCATGGAACAGAGGGCACAGTCCGGATCTTCACCATACCATTGGTGAAGATTAACTGGTGTTGGAAGGACGTCATATGTTGCTCTGATGGAAAAGCTCAACCGCCTCGCTTCATGGCCACAGATCCTTCCTCTTCGCTGATTTCTCTTCCACACTGTCCATCGAGTCCACTGTCCCTGTTTGGCAAGAGACGATGCCTTGGCACCTTGCAGCTCCTCCTGATGGCGTATTAAACCTTTGCAAACTACGATCTATAAACTTAATCTATGACTAAGAAATCACATCGATGAAATAACATACAGAATCATGTAGTAACCCAAAAAAGTGTGAAATAAATGAAAATATCATTTTTGAGATTTTGAGACTTCCAATAGCCATCTTCGCTTGCACTTGATGACGAACTTTGCACACTCTTTGGGCATGTCTCTCAGACACTGATATCAAGACTTAGTAAGTGAATCTGATTTAGAATTAGCAGGTGTGCTGAATAAGTGATCTTACTTATATGCATTATGAGACCAATTAGTTGTGTTGTGACAATGTGGGGGTGGGGGGGGGTTACAGAAGAAGCCCTATTTGGTAAAAGACCAAGTCCATATTATGCAAGAACAGATCAAATAAGCAAGAGAGAGACAGTCCATCATTACTTTAAGACATGAAGGTCAGTCAATACGGAAAATTTCAAAAACTTTGAAAGTTTCTTCAAGTGCAGTCGCAAAAACCATCAAGCACTACGATGAAACTGGCTCTCATGAGGACTGCCACAGGAATGGAAGACCCAGAGTTCAAGTAACAGACATTCAATCAACTGTTCAGAGAAGACTGTGTGAATCAGGCTTCATGGTCGAATTTCTGCAAAGAAACCACCACTAAAGGACACCAATAAAAAGAAGAGACTTGCTTGGGCCAAGAAACACAAGCAATGGACATTAGACCGGTGGAAAATTTGAGATTTTTGGTTCCAATTGCCGTGTCTGTGAGAGACGGTGTGTGTGAACGGATGATATCTGCATGTGTATTTCCCACCGTAAAGCATGGAGGAGGAGGTGTTATCGTGTGTGGGTGCTTTGCTGGTGACACTGTCTGTGATTTATTTAGAATTCAAGGCATACTTAAAACCTGTTTAGGCCAGGGGTGCCGCTAGCGGCACCTCCCACATTCCATTGAAAAGGCAGAGCGGCAAATTCAAATTTTTTTTTTGAAATATTTAACTTTCACACATTAACAAGTCCAATACAGCATTTGAAAGATAAACATCTTGTAATCCATCCAACATGTCCGATTTTTTAAATGTTTTACAGAGAAAACACCACATATATTTATGTTAGGTCACCACCAAATAAAAAAGACAGACAGACATTTTTCACAGCACAAGTAGGCCTGCAGGTAGCATGCACAAGCCAACCTAACTAACCTAGAACCAACCTAAATAACCTAGAAAAAACTACCTCAGATGACAGTCCTATAACATGTTACACAATAAATCTATGTTTTGTTCAAAAAATTGCATATTTTAGCTATAAATCAGTTTTACATTACTGCTACCATCATAGCTACAGTCAGAAATCGCACGGGAGTAGCCAGAGTAAATACAGACACCAACTACCTAATTACACATCATAAAACATTTCAGACAAATATATTGGTGGATAGCTAATGAAAGACAAATATCTTGTGATACAGACAATATTTCCGATTGTTGAAGTGTTTTACAGCGAAAACACCACATATATTTATGTTAGTTCACCACCAAATACAAAAGACAGACAGACATTTTTCACAGCAACGGTAGCATGCAAGTAGCTAACTAACTAACCTAGAACCAACCTAGAACCAACCTAAATAACCTAGAAAAAACTCCCTCAGATGACAGTCCTATAACATGTTACACAATAAATCTATGTTTTGTTCGAAAAATGTGCATATTTTAGCTATAAATCAGTTTTACATTACTGCTACCATCATAGCCACCATCACAGCTACAGTCAGAAATCGCACGGCAGTAGCCAGAGAAAATACAGACACCAACGTCAACTACTAATTACACATCATAAAACATTTCAGAACAATATATGGTGGATAGCTAATGAAAGAATAAGATCTTGTGAACAGAGCCAATATTTCCGATTTTTGAAGTGTTTTACAGCGAAAACACAATATATCGTTATATTAGCTTACTACAATAGCTAACACACAGCAGCATTGATTCTAGTCAAACGGTAGCATAGCACAGTTCGACAGATATATATGAAAAAGCATCCCAAATTGGGTCCTTATCTTTGTTGATCTTCCATCAGAATGTTCTCCAAGGGGTCCTTGTTCAGAACCGACTTTATTTGGATCCATAACGAACGATTTCCCTCAGAATTAGCAAGCACACTGGCCGTGCGTTGCTAGCCTCTCGTTCTTGAACCAATTCTTGCGACGCATCACGTCTAAAGTCCAGAATAAATTTCAATAATATAATTAAACTATATTGAAAAAACATACTTTAGGATGATATTGTGACATGTATCAAAGAAAATCGAAGCCAGAGATCATATTCACCTTTAAAAAGGTTCTTCCATGAGCCGAGTACAGTTCCTACTTCGGCGCCAGAAAAAAAAAGAAAGTGCGCACGTCTCAGTCCAAGAGGTTGTGTTCAGTCCCTGATCGAGTAATCAACTGATTTCTTCTCTCACTTCCGCATGACACCCAGGCGAAGGCGTATGACGTGTTTCTACAGTCATAAGTGACATGCCCTTTTATAGACAAGCTCTTGAAGAGAGAGTTCGCTTTTGGAAATCTCACTTCCGGTTAGGAAATGGTCTGTAAAGGGGTTCTGTTTCCCTTAGAGAAATAATTCAAACGTTTTTAGAAACTAGAGACTGTTTCTATCCAATAGTAATAATAATATGCATATGTACGAGCAAGAATTGAGTACGAGGCCGTTTAAAAATCATACGATTTTCCCAAAAGTGAAAATAGCACCCCCTGGTCCCCAACAGGTTTTAACCAGCATGGCTACCCAGCATTCTGCAGCGATACGCCATCCCATCTGGTTTGTGCTTAGTGGGACTATCATTTGTTTTTCAACAGGACAATGACCCAACACACCTCCAGGCTGTGTAAGGGCTATTTGACCAAGAAGGAGAGTGATGGAGTGCTGAATCAGATAACCTGGCCTCACAATCACCGACCTCAACCAAATTGAGATGGTTTGGGATGAGTCGGACCGCAGACTTAAGGAAAACCAGCCAACAAGTGCTCAGCATATGTGGGAACTCCTTCACGACTGTTGGAAAAGCATTCAAGATGAAGCTGGTTGAGAGAATGCGAAGAGTGTGCAAAGCTGTAATCAAAGCAAAGGGTGGCTATTTGAAGAATCTCAAATATAAAATATATTTTGATTTGTTTTAAACACTTTTTTGGTTACTACATGATTCCATATGTGTTATTTCATAGTTTTGATGTCTTCACTATTATTCTACAATGTAAAAAATTGTAAAAATAAAGAAAAACCCTTGAATGAGTAGGTGTTCTAAAACTTTTGACCGGTAGTGTATACAGCAACACCTCCGTCATAAGCATTTCATTCTCTTCAATAGATGTTATATCCTTGTATTGCTACTGCTGTATCATCAAATGAATTATCTAAGTTTCAGAAATGGCTAATATATGAATGTTATCTGATGTTAGCAAGTTATTGATTTCATGAACCTTATTTGTAAGGCTACATATATTAATATGGGCTATTTTCAGACCTTTCCCGGGTAGCTTATCAGAGATGGACATAATTTGGAAAAGAGCAAACAAAGTGAGGGGGAAGAAATATACATTCAGCAGTCCATTAACCAATTAGTGTGTGTGTGTGTGTGTGTGTGTGTGTGTGCGTGCTAGCTAATACGCCAAATAGCTCTTCAGATCCGGCCTTGGTCGGCAGGCTCACCGGACAGAGAGTAGTAGTCCCAGCAACTGATGCCAACTGCGTCGCGGGATCCAAACTCAAAAGTTAGCTAGCTACTAAGAAACTTTTCAATACACTTTTAAAACAATAATATTTCCAGAGCAATAAACAGAGCTCTCCCTCGTTCCGCTTTTACCAGGAAGAGTGAATGGGCAAGACAAAAAGAGTTCAACAGAGGGTGCACTGTATATTATTTGTGTATGTGAGACATTGAATTAGGCTGCATCCGCATTTGGAGAAAAAAAAGGTGTAATGCCTTGATCACACCGACAGTGTCTTTACGCAAAATGGTACTCAGCATAATCTGGATATGTGTGCAACAAAAATGAATCCTTCACCATCTGCTACCATTTTTGTCAAGCCGTCTATGCATACAGTTTGATGCTTACGTCTGATAAATCCAACGTACGCACCACACAGAACGCACTTCAACTGCCTCTGCAACAAAATGCTGCAGAGAAAATGCAGTGTTCCATTGGAAATGAACATACTTCTGGATGCAATGACACTGTCGGTGTGATCGAGGTGTAAGCCAGCTAACGGTAGCTACTAAGCTAATAGCAACCCTATATGCTTGACAGGCTAGCATTAGCTTAGCGTTACCGTATAGTTTTTCTCTAAAAATACAACTCTGTAACATATAACACTTGGGCGGGGAGATGTCAGGGCCTAYACCATGTAAACAGAGTAGATAATAAACCACAATATTATCTCAGAGGTGCTATAAATTAATAAATTCAAACCAGAATATTATCTGGCGCCATTTATTCTTATGTTATTCCATGGGCTAGCCTTGTATATCTGAAAATCCAGTCATCTCTATATGTCAAGATCACTAACAGTTTTCACTTGATCAATTTACACATTTAAACTTTACTATTTCAACATAAAAGTTAAGTATCACTCTGATAACCATTTCAACTCTAACATGTTCTATAGATAATGTGCTTGTGTACACCACATACCTGTTTATGAGAACAAAGAGACAGGAGAAGAAACGGTTAAAGTTGTAGTCACAGACGTGTGTTGTTGAGGGTAGACGCAAAACGCTGTGCTCTCTCGCCCCCTGCTGGTGGCAACAGCATAAGGAATTCCCAATGGAAATCCTTGGAGGATTTAGKCTAAAATAATAGTGGAWTATTTTTTATTTATTTAAATGTAACCTTTATTTAACTAGGAAAGTCAGTTGTGATACAGCCTGGATTTGATCCAGGGACTGTAGTGACGCCTCTTGCACTGAGATGCAGTGCCTTAGACCACTGCGCCACTTGGGAGATTATATACCATATACAGTCATTGATTACAACAACAAAATCTAAACCATGTTTTATAAATAATAATATTAAATAGTTATAAATGTATCACTAGCCACTTTAAACAATGCCACTTTATATAATGTTTACATACCCTACATTACTCATCTCATATGTATATACTGTACTCTATACTATCTACTGCATCTTGCCTATGCCGTTCGGCCATCACTCATTCATATATTTTTATGTACATATTCTTATTCATTCCTTTACACTTGTGTGTATAAGGTAGTTGTTGTGAAATTGTTAGGTTAGATTACTTGTTAGATATTACTGCACGGTCAGAACTAGAAGCTCAAGCATTTCGCTACACTCGCATTAACATCTGCTAACCATGTGTATGTGACCAATAAAATTTGATTTGATAAATACAATGTGATTCCATAAATTTATGGGCAGCCACATCTATATTGTACAAAAATAAACACTCATACTTCGATAGGTTTCTGTGTGTTTTCAACATTTGTACATCCCAAATGATAAACCTACAATAATCTACACCATCTCAATCTAATCTCAAAACGAGATGGCAAGTATCATCTACAGTAGATACAAGAAACAGCAAAGTATATATATGGCCATATATTACTTTTACTCTTTAGGAATCTCTCATCATCTTCACCACACTCTCTACATCTTCCTCTCACCATCCAACCTCCTTCATCCTCTCCTCATCCTCCTCTAGCATACCCATCTCCATTCCTTCATCCGCCTTGCTTGGAGCCACTCTCAGACGCGGGGTCATCTGTTGCTCTCATCAGGGCCTCTGGTGTGCCATTCAACAAATTCTCTTCCGTCTTTCATTGATTCTTTTCCATGTTTACAAACACCAGAACAGACTATTTCAGGGCTGTTACAGTAGTGTAGTAGGTCTGGACTAGACAGCTACCCTTGAAACTGCTGGTTGAACTGAAGAACTCATCTAAGGCATGGCATAAAAATGAACTACCAGTAGGCATGTCTGAGCCATGGTCACCCCCACAGCACTTACACCTATGAAGGTTCCCAATCATAGCCATTTCTCTCTATTTTCATTTTCAGCATTTCAGTCTTCCACCAATTGTATTTACTTGATTGTGCCAATGTTCAGATTGACGCTGCCACAAATCAGGGAGAGAGACTGGGCAGGCGCTAAGGGTATTCTCCAGCTGATCAGAGAAAGCAGGAAGAATTMGGAGAGCATCTCTGTAGCGACCGTCCTCAGCTGGAAGAAAATGCATTGATTTATTTTAGAAAGCTAAACAGAACATTGTGATCCTGTATTTATAAACAAAGCTTGTTTGGTCGTCTGTGTCAAGAGCGAGAGTGGATTCAACGAAAACAGCAGGTAACGTTAGCATTAGCTTGCTGGCTAGCTAACATTACAGCTGTGTGTTTTCTCTGTGGCTATGAAATGAACGTCGTCGCCAGCGGCCTGTCTGCATATTCATTTTAGCCACACGCTAGACTATACTCTTAACTAAAATAATGACATTGTATTTGTTGACTTCAAATAGCTAGTCCTGATTGTGTTAGGTAGCCAATTATTAACCAACTGGCTAGCTAAACCAGCTCTGCTAGCTGACGTACATTTTCCATTCACAGAAGACAATGACTGTCTGGCATTCTCGATATTTCAGATTTAGCTGGCTGTGTGGCGTGACTGCAATATGATATAGCTCACTCTATTCTTGATGACGAATTGCTGAGGATAGCTACTGTAGCTAACGAACCTTAGCTGGCTATTGTTACACAATCAGTGTTGTTGATGTCAAAGGATTAATTGGTGTCAAATGATTAATGTTACTGGTTATGTCATCAGATCAGAGGAGATGTATCAGTGTGTCAACTGGATTTTATGTAGAGTGCTAGCTAATCCATTGAATACTGTAATCATCAAATACCATGGTTAACTGCAGCTCAGCGATGCCCCGGGCAGGGCCTTGCATTGCCTAATAAGTCGCTGTCATACCAGCTTTCTGGTATACAGACTGAACTAAAGCACTTAAACGTGGAAAGTTTCCTTACAAGCCAGAATGTTGTAAGGATTTCGTCAATACAAATGTACGTGACTTAGTTGTCCAAGGGACAGCTGATATAGGAACGTCGGCGAGGTCTTGCATATATTATTGCTAGTCTGTACCTGCTTTAACCAACTCCTGTATCATACACTAGGCTATGTGAAGTGTGAACTATGCTCTCAGCCAAACAGAAATATCAGAGTTTTACTTCCTTCAGATAAACCTTTGATTATGGCTGCCTAAACTGGTTGTTTACTTTCTTACCAGATATGAGGCTCTCTGTCATTTCATCATTCCCCTTATAGCTGATGACCTTCTGCCTTTTAGATACTAGGAATAGGCTACACCTTCTCAGCTGATAACTGCTTTTTCCTCACTTGATTTTTAAATGCACAATCTGTAGTTTCACAGTCCCCTGTGGCATTGGGACATACACTCAAGGGTGCAATTAAACACACAAACACTCCTCRCTCCATCTCTCTCTTCCCATCCATCCCTCTTTTCTTCATAGATTTTGGGATGACCAAAACTTCTTACCACAACTTGACGTTACAGATTGTGCCTTTAAAGTGCTTATTTCAAAGCTGCATACTTACATATATGCAACCCAGCTCTGCTAGATTTGGCTTTTCTCTTCTTTCTGTGCATCTCTCTCTCTCTTTTCTCTGTAGTTGCGTGAGATAGAGCCCTGTCCCCTGCCACTATCTCCTTCTCTGTTTACCAGAAAGTTCTACTCCGCTCCTGGCCACGGAACGGCCCTTTTCCAACTGCACTGCCAGAAGGAGACGCTGAGAAAAGCAACAGTTTCAGAGTCTGAGCTGGATTCAATGGTACCAGAGGGACTGGAGGAACTTGGGTGGAGGAACTTGGGTGGAGGAACTTGGGTGGAGGGGCTGGGGCAAGAGGGGCTGGAGCAGGAGAGAAGGGCTTGGGGTGGAAGCTGTGAAGACAGGAGAGGTGGGATGTGTTTAGACAGAGTTCAATTCAATAAATCTTTGTCCCCAATTCATGTGCAGCATAAAAGTATGAAAAGGCGATGGGTTTGGAGTGGGAAAAGGAGGTATTTACTCTTCCTTGCGCTGTCTCTCCTCACCTAAATGCATTTGACTTCAGTTTCAGCGGAACAATTTGATGTTTGGTTGTACAACTCGGAGGCTACACAGGAGGCCTTTGTTCCACTGAGAAGCAGGGGTTGAGTTTTATGGACCTGGGGCTGGGTTTGATGCACACCCAGGTACTCAACTGATCTGGGAACAGGAATGGTTGAGGCTAGCTGGAGGAACAGCATGTTTTCTACTCCGGGGTTCAGKGAAAGAGACAGGGCCTAGGGAGGAGAGCGGAGAGGAGGAACCAGGGAGGAGAGTCACACTCAATGAAGAGGTACAGGCAGCAGAGAACAGACACAGGAACCCTCCCCTGAGAGAGCTTGGTACCACAGCATAGCCAGCAAGAGGTTTTAAATCAAACCCTGCTCCCCAATAAAACTGCTCCCACGTACCACCCCTTAACAGGGAACAGGAGCACCTCTGAATAACAACTAAGGCCACTCTGCTGAAATGGAACATTTTAGTGTTTAAAAATCTGTCCAACAGCACCACCCACTCATAAGTAGTCCTAACTCTCCTACATCACATCCTGGCAAGCCTGAAATAATCCCTCTAGGCCTAGGGGTTAGGGGAAATGGTTTTAAAACCAGAATGGTTCTGTTACTGAATATGCTTGTTTAAAAACTCTAAATGAGTTCTATATGTTTTGAAGATTTAGGTGAAGTGTTCTTCTCTGCTCTCACTTTACATGGTGAGGACTGCAGGCCTCACACAWACAAACCCCACTCCTTTCTTGACTGCTCTGTCTGCTGTTACACTTAAATATGTGTTTGACGAAACATGACCAGTGTTTTCCAGAAACACTGTGTACAAAACATTAAGAACACCTGCTCTTTCCATGACATAGACTGACCAGGTGAATCCAGGTGAAKGCTATGATCCCTTATTGATGTTACTTGTTAACTCCACCTCAATCAGTGTCGATGAAGGGGAGGAGACCGGTTAAAGAAGGATTTTTAAGTCTTGGGACAATTGAGATGGATTGTCTTTGAGTGCCGTTCAGAGGGTGAATGGGCAAGACAAAACATGTAAGTGCCTTTTGAACTGGGTATGGTAGTAGGTGCCAGGCGCACCGGTTTGTGTCAAGAACTTTCACGCTCAACAGTTATGTGTGTGTGTGTATAAAGTACGGTCCACCACCCAAATGACAACCAGCCAACACTGACACTTCTGTGGGAAGCATTGGAGTCAACATGGGCCAGCATTCCTAATGTTTGGCATACTTAGTTTATAGATTTAGCAGTGGCYTAAAGACTCAGGGAACATTGAGAGGAACCAGACTCAATCATTATTCTGAACATAAGAGGTTGTGTTGGACCAGAAGTGTGTAAAGACTCAAGCAGGCAGGCCAGCTATGCCACACTATATCTGTGACGTGATAACCATCTGGACAGTAAGCTGGTGTTGAGTGAGTGAGTGTCTGGCGTTGGTATGATGACTGTAGCAGCAGTGGTCACCTGGAGGACTCGCTAACAGTTTGCAGGCTTTCGTTTCCAGCCCAGCACACCTGATTCTACTTATCATGGTTGATTATTGGATGTGTTATTTCTGGCTGGAGCTAAAGCCTTCACCCCCCAGTAGGACCAGGGTTGCTGCTGTACTGTAGCAGACAGTATTTTTTTGTGTGTGTGTGTGTGTGTGTGTGTGTGTGTGTGTGTGTGTGTGTGTGTGTGTGTNTGCTTTGCGTGTTTGGTATTTGTCTGCTATTGGTATAATGACTGTAGCAGCAGTGGTCATCTGGAGGGCTTGCTGCAGGCTTTCATTTCCAGCCCATCACTTACACGCATGATTCTACTAATAAAGAATTATCCTTGATTAGTTAAACAGATGTTAGTGCTGGGCTGGAYCAAAAGCTTGCACCCCAGTAGGACCAAGGTTTCTGCTGAACTGTATCATTAATATGTGTGTGAGGTTTGTAACAGGTGTGTTTCTCCTCCTGTCCTACAGAGGGAGCCAGAGCGGGAGGAGCAACCTGAAGACGCCATCATGCCTCCCAAATTCAAACGACACCTCAATGATGAAGAGGTCACGGGATCCATATGCAGCGAGAGGGTGAGACACTGGTGGAGGGAGTCAGGTTCAATGGTTTCTATTCTATTTACAAAAACATTTGTTTCCCCAGTGCAAACTCATTTAAGCTCGGAATTAAAAACAAGGGGAGAGATTTTGCGGGAGGGGCATTGCAGGGAGACGGAAACCCTTCTCTGAGGTTCAGAGAGGACCCATTCCTACTCTCTCAGCGTTGTTATTGTCTTCAGCTAAGATCAAAGAGAAACAGACACACACCCCCCTCGCCATCCCCTCTTCTCTGATAATAGCTCCTAGTCCTCTTCTGGGTCCCGGGACCACATCCAGGAGTGGGCAGAGCAGAGCAGTCAGATGGCGAGGATGGAACATGGGTAGTGGAGAGGCAGAAAGGGCGTTTGAACCACTCTTCAGATAAAAAGGATTTAAGCCTTTATCATATAGATTACATTCCCCCAGTTATCTGGTGGTGTCTTTATATGCAGCAAGAAAAATATTTATATCATTAAAGGTCCAATGCAGCTGTTTTTATCTCAATATCAAATCATTTCTGGGTAACAATTTTCAATGAAAATGATCAAAAAGAAACCAAAATAGCTTCTTAGCGAAATGTAATTTCTCGAACAAGAATTTTGCTAGGACTGTTTGGGAGTGGTCGGGGAGAGGGGCCTAATGGGAGAGATTTGTCTGACCCTTGACCTCTGACCTCTGCCCCCTCACAGAGGAACCTGTTGGAGGAAGACTCTGATGAAGAGGAGGACTTCTTCCTGTGAGTAATAATCCCACATACATTGTTTGTGTCTGAATTGACTACTTATTTCTGCCTATTTCTGCTTTCGAATAGAGCCCATATTGGGCTGTAAGGCTGTGTATCTGGAGCCAACAGATTTTCTGTATGCTTGTCTTTCAGGAGGGGACCAACTGGACCCAGATTTGGGGCCGGAAATGACAAAATCAGACAGTAAGTGTGTGTATGTGCGCGCGTGCGCACGCACGCGTGTGTTTGGTGTGTGTCTGCGCAAGTGTGTGTGTGTGTGTGTCTTTGGGAGGGGGGCTTGAGTCATATTAGAAATGATGAATGAAAGACGTAATTCCCTTTTTTCTTAATATTGAATTTCCTGCACCATTAACAAATCTGACTGAAAAGAACTACATGTGTTTCTGTGGAACTGCTGAACACAGTTGATTTTGATGGTTCTGGATACAATACTACTGCCTCCTAGTAGTACTGCCTCTTACTGGAACCCTCTCTGATTCCAAGGTAGACCTTGTCTTTTGGGCAGCAGGTGGTCTAGCGGTTGGTCTAGTAGTCACCGCCGATGCCCACAGCACATCGACTGCATGTCTGTTCTCCAATCACAGCCCTTCCACTGTCCTGTCTATCTCTGTCTGTCTGCCTGTCTGTTTGAGCGTTAATTTCCAGACAGACAGAGGTCCCTTGGTGCATCGCAGATTATTTGATGTATCCGGTCAGGTCGGTGCCCTTGAGCCGGTGCTTGGTATAGTCAAAGATCCTTCTCCTGGAGCTCTTGGAGGAGAGCTTGGCACAGAACTCGTTATGTTTCTCCATGCGGCTGCGATCAATGCACCGGCTGCAGTGCTCACACGGCTTCAGCTTGAAGTTGGTAGCACTCATCCCAAATCAACGTTTCGTCTCCACCTGAATGAAGGAATTAGCCTAATTTAGTTTGGTAAATGTAAAATACATTGCGTTTTCTTAATGAATACAACACTACACAGATTAAAATGGTCAAGGATAAAAATCAGTCAACCAAATTATTTCCATTGTGGTCCTCCTCGTTATTAGATGGGCAAAGGTACGCACAGCTCAGGCAAGACTGTGCAGTGAGCACTCTAAAGGCATTAAACTGAAGGGAAAAAATACATTATACAAATAGGCCTACTTATGATCACAACACTGAATTATATCATCAATAGACTAATTCACCTCTCTGTTTTTCTTATTCTCTTCATTTACACTCTTCTTGACTTGGACCCACTCCTTGTTCACCTATCTTTACATTTGACATATATATACAGTACCAGTCAAAAGTTTGGACACATCTACTCATTGAAGAATAATAGTGAAGACATCAAAACTATGAAATAACACATGGAATCATGTATTAACCAAAAAAGTGTTACACAAATCAAAATATATTTTATATTTGAGATTCTTCAAAGTAGCCACCCTTTGCTTTGATGACATCTTTGCACACTCTAGGCATTTTCTCAACCATCTTCATGAGGAATGCTTTTCCAACAGTCTTGAAGGAGTTCCCACATATGCTGAGCACTTGTTGGCTGTTTTGCCTTCACTCTGCAGTCCAACTCATCCAAACCATCTCAGTTTGGTTGAGGTTGGGTGATTGTGGAGGCCAAGTCATCTGATGCAGCACCATCACTCTCCTTCTTGGTCAAATAGCCCTTACACAGCCTGGAGGTGTGTTTTTTGAGTCATTGTCCTGTTGAAAAACAAATGATAGTCCCACTAAGCACAAACCAGATGGGATGGTGTTCGCTGCAGAATGCTGTGGTAGCCATGCTGGTTAAGTGTGCCTTGAATTCTAAATAAATTCCATATGTGTTATTTCATATTTTTGATGTCTTCACTATTAGTCTACAGTACAATGTAGAAAATAGTAAAAATAAAAACCCTGGAATGAGTAGGTGTTTCCAAACCTTTGACTGGTACTGTATATATATATATATATTTTTTATCTCACATCTGCTTTGGCTTACTCTCCATGCTGCCCTCTTCTTTGTTTTTCATCGCCTCTTTCCTCCTCTTTGTTATCTCTTATCACCCATAGGTCAGAATCCACCTTCATTTGGCAGATCTCCTGGATGTACTTTTTCAACTTGAACTGTTCCTTTGCTTTCTTCTCCTCCAAATTCTGGGCATCCATCTTGGCCTCACTCTTCATCAGGTTCCATTCCTGCCTGACACTGATCAGCTTGGGCTTCAGATATTTTGTCAACTGGTCAGCCTCCAGGTTGAAGAGATCCCATACCATCTCATTGGGGCATGGCGGTAGATCCTGTACATTTAAGGTCTGAATTAAACTGAATGTGTTTCTTCGTGACTTGTCCTCTGGTCTGACAGGCCGGAATAGCTTCTTTTTGGCATCATTGTTTGGCACAGTGACACTGGCTCTAGTGGGACACTTGGCTACCAATTTGGCTCCATGGACTGCCTTCCAATGGCTTGGCGCTATAGAGGTAGATGTCTTTCACCACGCAGGTTTGATCCCTCTTGGTCTGGATAGGTCACAGTGGCTTCCAGATGTGAGGAAAAGTAGCCTTCCCTCTCTGCTGAGATGTTGGAGCTGCATTGACTCTTCCCATTGCAGATGGCACTTTTCTTTTGCAGTACTGGGATTCTAGAAGGGGGATGTGGCTTCTTTTCCTCATTCTTAATTTGTTCCACAGCCTTCAAACTGGCAAGTCATTGCAGAGCACTCTTTCTTCAGTCAACTCCAGTACTGGGATTCTAGAGGAAGGATGCAAGGTGTGATGAACCTTCTGGTTGAGCTCAGGAAACCTCTCGGTGGCAGGCTGACGGGAGTTGGTGGTGGCAGGCTGACGGGAGTATGTACTGGCAGCACCAAGGTTGCCTGTTTTAGCATTATCTTTCTGTAGCAGCTGCAGCGATCTCCTCACCATCAAGGAGATTGACCGCGGCAGTTTAGGCACCTTTTTCCACAACCACGTTTTTGTCTAGTAGCACGTTCTATATTTTATGATGATCTACTGTAATAACTCAGGAGGAATCTGCTAGATGGTCTTCTTGATACTCATCTTCTATGTTCAGTAGTCAGTCACCAGACTGTTCAAATGGAATGTTTTTGGAATGTATTGATCAGTTGTGACATCATGGCTGGTTCACACATGACATTCTAATTCTATGGGCTCACGTGTTTATATAGTTGTGATGTCATAATGGATCAATACTGCCCAAAAGCAATACTGTAAGACTCAAATCAGTTATTTGTCACATGTTTCGTGAACAACAGGTGTAGGACTAACAGTGAAATGCTTACTTACGGGCCCTTCCCAACATTGCAGAGAGAGAGATAATAACACAAGGAATAAATACACAGAGTAACGATAACTTAGCTATATACACGGGGTACCAGTACAGAGTCGATATGCAGGGGTACGAGGTAATTTAGGTGGATCTGTACATATAGGTAGGTGTAAAGTGACTAGGCAACAGGATAGATAATAAACAGTAGCAGCAGCGTATGTGATGAGTCAAAAGAGTTAATGCAAAAAGAGTCAATGCAGATAGTCTGGGTAGCTATGTGGTTAACTATTTAACAGTCTAATGGCCTGGGTAATAGAAGCTGTTCAGGGTCTTGTTGGTTCCAGACTTGGTGCATCGGTAGCGCTTGCCGGGTGGTAGCAGAGAGAGCAGTCTATGGCTTGGGTGGCTGGAGTCTTTGACAATTTTTAGGGCCTTCCTCTGACACCGCCTTGTATAGAGGTCCTAGATGGCAGGGAGCTTGACCCCATTGATGCACTGGGCCGTATGCGCTACACTCTGTAGCGTCTTTCAGTCGGATGCCAAGCAGTTGCCAGACCAGTCCAGATCAAATCAAAGATGCTCTCAGTGGTGCAGCTGTATAACTTTTTAATGTCTGTGGCCCTTGCTAAATCTTTTCAGCCTCCTGAGGGGGAAGAGGCGTTGTCGTGTKCTCTTCACGACTTTGTTGGTGTGTGTGGACCATGTTAATTCTCTAGTGATGTGGACACCGAGGAACTTGAAGCTCTCTACGCGCTCCACTACAGCCCCTGTCGATTTGGATGGGGGTGTGCTTGGCCCTTTCGTTTTCTGTAGTCCATGATCAGCTCCTTTGTCTTACTGACGTTGAGGGAGAGATTGTTGGCCTGGCACCACACTGCCAGGTCACTGACCTCCTCCCTATAGGCTGTCTCATCGTCGTTGGTGCTCAGGCCGTGTCGTCAGCAAACTTAATGATGGTGTTGGAGTCGTACAAGGCCACACAATTGTGGGTAAACAGGGAGTACAGGAGGGGACTAAGCACGCCCCCCCCTGAGGGACCCCTGTATTGAGAGTCAGCGTGGCAGATGTGTTGTTGCTTACTCTCACAACCTGGGGTCGGCCCGTCAGGAAATCCAGAATCCAGTTGCAGAGGGAGCTGTTCAGTCCTAGGAACCTGAGCTTAGTGAAGAGTGATGACTCAGCTGTGGGATGGGCTACTCTTACAATTTTGCGCCGGTTTTCTCGATTTTAGGCTCAAAAGAAGCGCTTCGTCCTCTTATAGGCCACTGTGTTTTGTATTTTTGTTTATTTTCCCTGTTTTTATGTTTAGAATGTCAATGTTACTATGGGAGATGACGCTGTCCTAAAGCATTTGATGTAAGCGTTTGTAGGCCAATTTTGAATCCGTAAATTGACTACATTAGCCATAATGCACATTGACTGGACATTTCAAATTACCATGGCTGTTATCCATCACAATAGTAATATTAATTTATGCAACATGCAGTATAGAATGGACAGTATCAACTGCACTGCAGTTCTCATGACCCGCTGCTCTTTTTTTCCCCAACTCAAACTAACCCTCAAATCCTTTCAAATAAAGCAATGTACATAATTAGTCAGATGCACTAGGACTAAAACATAGGCAACAAACGTGAGCTGGTAGATTAGTCAACTCGCACTGCAGATGTGGAAATTACTCTCCCAGTATGGATGTTTGGTGTGCACAGACATGCAGGACTAGGGTTTAATATTTTCCCATCCCAAGAAATAACTTTTCTCCCCGGTAACCCGGTATTTCCCGCCAAAACCAGAAGTGTCCTTCAAAAGTATTATAAAGCATATAAATATGTCTGTATTTGATTAGAGCTTTGATCAGCATAAATTCTAACCTGATGCTACCTGAGCCTGATGAGCCATATATTAAATACATTTRATTAATTACATTTAATGAGCCCAAGCCAAAATTATTGTGCCCTTATCCAGTACATGTATGATACAGGCTACTTACTGCACATTACGCACAACAGAAAAAGCCCGTAGATGTAGCTAGCTACAGTGGGGAGAACAAGTATTTGATACACTGCCGATTTTGCAGGTTTTCCTACTTACAAAGCATGTAGAGGTCTGTAATTTTTATCATAGGTACACTTCAACTGTGAGAGATGGAATCTAAAACAAAAATCCAGAAAATCACATTGTATGATTTTTAAGTAATTAATTTGCATTTTATTGCATGACATAAGTATTTGATCACCTACCAACCAGTAAGAATTCCGGCTCTCACAGACCTGTTAGTTTTTCTTTGAGAAGCCCTCCGGTTTCTCCACTCATTACCTGTATAAACTCCACCTGTTTGAACTCGTTACCTGATATAAAACACCATGTTCCACACACTCAATCAAACAGACTCCAACCTCCTCACAATGGCCAGACCAGAGAGCTGTGTAGGACATCAGGGATAAAATTGTAGGACCTGCACAAGGCTGGGATGGGCTACAGGACAATAGAAAAACAGCTTGGTGAGAGGCAACAACTGTTGGCGCAATTATTAGAAAATGGAAGGAGTTCAAGATAGACGTCAATCACCCTCGGTCTGGGGCTCCATGCAAGATCTCACCTCGTGGGGCATCAATGATCATGAAGAAGGTGAGGGATCAGCCAGAACTACACGGCAGGACCTGGTCATGACCTGAAGAGAGCTGGGACACAGTCTCAAAGAAAACCATTAGTAACACACTACGCCGTCATGGATTAAAATCCTGCAGTGCACGGCAAGGTTCCCCTGCTCAAGCCAGTGCATGTTCCAGCCCGTCTGAAGTTTGCCAATGACCATCTGGATGATCCAGAGGAGGAATGAGGAGAAGGTCATGTGGTCTGATGAGACAAAATAGAGCTTTTGGTCTAAAACTCCACTCGCCGTTTTGGAGGAAGAAGAAGGATGAGTACAACCCAAGAAACCATCCAACCGTGAAGCATGGAGGTGGAAACATCATTTCTTTGGGGATGCTTTTCTGCAAAGGGGACAGGACGACTGCCACTGATATGAGGGGAGGATGATGGGCCATGTATCGCGAGATCTTGGCCAACAACCTCCTTCCCTCAGTAAGAGCATTGAAGATGGGTCGTGGCTGGGGTCTTTCCAGCATGACAACGACCGAAACACACAGCCAGGGCAACTAAGGAGTGGCTCCGTAAGAAGCATTTCAAGTCCTGGAAGTGCCTAGACAGTCTCCAGACGTAACCTGAACCCAATAGAAAATCTTTGGAGGAGCTGAAAGTCTGTATTGCCAGCGACAGCCCCGAACCTGAAGGATCTGGAGAAGGTCTGTATGGAGGAGTGGCCAAAATCCTGCTGCAGTGTGTGCAACCTGGTCAAGAACTACAGGAACGTATGAACGCTGTAATTGCAAACCAAAGGTTTCTGCTACCAAATATTAAGTTCTGCTTTTCTGATGTATCAAATACTTATGTCATGCAATAAAATGCAAATTAAATACTTAAAAATTATACAATGTGATTTTCTGGATTTTTGTTTTAGATTCTGTCTCTCACAGTTGAAGTGTACCTATGATAAAAATTACAGACCTCTACATGCTTTGTAAGTAGGAAAACCTGCAAAATCGGCGGTGTATCAAATACTTGTTCTCCCCACTGTATATGTTCTCATTTTGTTACGTTACAGCCTTATTCTAAAATGTATTCAATTATTTTTTCCCTCATCAATCCAKACACAATACCTCAATGACAAAGCAAAAACAGGTTTTTATAATTTTTTACAAATGTATAAAAAAATCTATAAAAGTAATTATCACATTTACATAAGGATTCAGACCCTTTACTCAGTACTTTGTTGAAGCACCTTTGGCAGTGTTTACAGCCTCAATTCATCTTGGGTATGACACTACTAGCTTGGCACACGTGTATTTTGGGATTTTCTCCCATTCTTCTCTGTAGATCCTCTCAAGCTCTGTCAGGTTGGATGAGGAGTGTCGCTGCACAGCTATTTTCAGAGCTACCCAGAGATGTTTGATCAGGTTCAAGTCCGAGCTCTGGCTGGGCAACTCGAGGACATTCAGAAACTTGTCCCGAAGCCACTCCTGTGTTTTGGCTGTGTGCTTTGGGTCGTTGTCCTGTTGGAAGGTGAACCTTCGCCTCAGTCTGAGGTCCCGAGCGCTCTGGAGTAGCTTTTCATCAAGGATCTCTCTGTACTTTGCTCCGTTCCCTCGATCCTGACTAGTCTCCCAGTCCCTGCTGCTGAAAAACATCCCCACAGCATGATGCTGCCACCACCATTCTTCACCGTAGGGGTGGTGCCAGGTTTCCTCCAGACTTGACTCTTGGCATTCAGGCCAAAGATTCCAATCTTGTTTTTATCAGACCAGAGAATCTTGTTTCTCATTGTCTGAGAGACCTTTAGGTGCCTCTTGGCAAACTCCAAGTGGGCTGTCGTATGTCTTTTACTGAGGAGTGGCTTCCGTCTGGCCATTCTACCATAAAGGCCTGATTAGTGCAGTGCTGCAGAGATAGTTGTCCTTCTGGTAGGTTCTCCCATCTCCACAGAGGAACTCTGAAGCTCTGTCAGAGTGACCATCAGGTTCTTGGTCATCTCCCTGACCAAGGCCCTTCTTCCCTGATTGCTCAGTATGGAAGGGCGGCCAGCTCAGAGTCTTGGTGGTTCCAAACGTCTTCCATTTTTAAGAATGATGGAAGCCACTGTGTTCTTGGGGACCTTCAATGCTGCAGACATTTTTTAGTACCCTTCCCCAGATCTGTGCCTAGACACAATCCAGTCCCGGAGCTCTACGGACAATTCCTTCGACCTCATTGCTTGGTTTTTGCTCTGACATGCACTGTCACCTTATCGACAGGTGTGTGCCTTTCCAAATCATGTCCAATCAATTGAATTMACCACAGGTGAACTCCAATCAAGTTGTAGAAACATCAAGGATGATCAATGGAAACAGGATGCACCTGAGCTCAATTTTGAGTCTGATAGCAAAGGGTCTGAACACTTATGTAAATAACATATTTCTGTTTTTTATTTAACACATTTGCAAAAATTTCTAATGAACAGTTTTTGCTTTGTCTTTATGGGATATTGTTTGTAGATTGAGGGGAAAAAACTATTCAGTCAATTTTAGAATAAGGCTGTAACAAAATGTGGAAAAGTGAAGGTGTCTGAATACTTTCCGAATGGACTGTATATTGGATGCTGTAATCTCACAGTATCCCTTTAATGTTGGTATAGCCAGAGCCCAAAAAACTAAACAAATAAACATACAGTGAGGCAAAAAAMAATTTAGTCAGCCACCAATTGTGCAAGTTCTCCCACTTAAAAAGATGAGAGAGGCCTATAATTGTCATCATAGGTACACTTCAACTATGACAGACAAAATTAGAAAAAAAATCAAGAAAATCACATTGTAGGATTTTTAATGAATTTATTTGCAAATTATGGTGGAAAATAAGTATTTGGTCACCTACAAACAAGCAAGATTTCTGGCTCTCACAGAGACCAAAGTAACGTCACCATCAGTCAAGGGCATTGAAGATGAAACGGGCTGGGTCTTTCAGCTGAAAATGATCCAACACCACACCCGCGCGGGCAACGAAGGAGTGGCTTTCGTAAGAAGCATTTCAAGGTCCTGGAGTGCCTAGGCAGTTCTCAGATCTCAACCCATAGAAATCTTTGGAGGGAGTTGAAAGTTCGTGTTGCCCAGCAACAGCCCCAAACACCACTGCTCTAGAGGGATCTGCATGGAGGAATGGGCCAAAATACCAGCAACAGTGTGTGAAAACCTTGTGAAGACTTACAGAAAACGTTTGACCTCTGTCATTGCCAACAAAGGGTATATAACAAAGTATTGAGAAACTTTGTTTTGACCAAATACTTATTTTCCACTAATTTGCAATATAATTCATTAAAAATCCTACAATGTGATTTCCGAATTTTTTTCCTAATTTATGTCTGTCATAGTTGAAGTATACCGTATGATGACAATTACAGGCTCTCATCTTTTTAAGTGGAGAACTTGCACAATTGTGGCTGACTAAAATACTTTTTAGAACAAGTATTTGACACACTGCGATTTTGCAGGTTTTCCTACTTACAAGCATGTAGAGGTCTGTAATTTTTATCAATAGGTACACTTCAATGTGAAAGACGAATCTAAAACAAAAATCCAGAAATCACATTGTATGATTTTTAAGTAATTAATTTGCATTTTATTGCATGACATAAGTATTTGATCCCTACAATCAGTAAGAATTCCGGCTCTCACAGACCTGTTAGTTTTTCTTTAAGAAGCCCTCCTGTTCTCCACTCATTACCTGTATTAACTGCACCTGTTTGAACTCGTTACCTGTATAAAGACCTGTCCACACACTCAATCAAACAGACTCCAACCTCTCCACAATGGCCAAGCCAGAGAGCTGTGTAAGGACATCAGGGATAAAATTGTAGACCTGCACAAGGCTGGGATGGGCTACAGGAAAATAGGAAAGCAGCTTGGTGAGAAGGCAACAACTGTTGGCGCAATTATTAGAAAATGGAAGAAGTTCAAAATGACGGTCAATCACCCTCGGTCTGGGGCTCCATGCAAGATCTCACCTCGTGGGGCATCAATGATCATGAGGAAGGTGAGGGATCAGCCCAGAACTACACGGCAGGACCTGGTCAATGACCTGAAGAGAGCTGGGACCACAGTCTCAAAGAAAACCATTAGTAACACACTATACCGTCATGGATTAAAATCCTGCAGCGCACGCAAGGTCCCCCTGCTCAAGCCAGCGCATGTCCAGGCCCGTCTGAAGTTTGCCAAATTCCATCTGGATGATCAAGAGGAGGGAGAAGGTCATGTGGTCTGATGAGACAAAAATAGAGCTTTTTGTTCTTAAACTCCACTCGCTGTGTTTGGAGGAAGAAGAAGGATGAGTACAACCCCAAGAACACCATCCCAACGCGTGGAGGTGGAAACATCATTCTTTGGCGATGCTTTTCTGCAAAGGGGACAGGGAATACTGCACCGTATTGAGGGGAGGATGGATGGGGCCATGTATCGCGAGATCTTGGCCAACAACCTCCTTCCTCAGTAAGAGCATTGAAGATCGGTCGTGACTGGGTCTTCCAGCATGACAACGACCTGAAACAAACAGCCAGGGCAACTAAGGAGTGGCTCCGTAAGAAGCATCTCAAGGTCCTGGAGTGGCCTAGCCAGTCTCCAGACCTGAACCCAATAGAAAATCTTTGGAGGGAGCTGAAAGTCCGTATTGCCCAGCGACAGCCCCGAAACCTGAAGGTCTGTATGGAGGAGTGGGCCAAAATCCCTGCTGCAGTGTGTGCAAACCTGGTCAAGAACTACAGGAAACGTATGATCTCTGTAATTGCAAACAAAGGTTTCCTGTAC
>NC_036853.1:20428417-20463318 GCF_002910315.2 Salvelinus sp. IW2-2015
CCTGTAATTCTTCTTTAAGAGCTCCTTCTAGTGCCAAATATTACGTTTTGCTTTTCTGATGTATCAAATACTTATGTCATGCAATAAAATGCAAATTAATTACTTAAAAATCATAATGTGATTTTCTGGATTTTTGTTTTAGATTCCGTCTCTCACAGTTGAAGTGTACCTATGATAAAAATTACAGACCTCTACATGCTTTGTAAGTAGGAAAACCTGCAAAATCGTCAGTGTATCAAATACTTGTTCTCCCCACTGTATATGTCCAGCAAGCTATTCTAGTCTAGCTTTTCTTGCATGGGACTCCAAGAGCTAAGGAGCGTTTTTTTAACGAGAGGCCAGCGGAGCACAGGTACTTGCGTATTGCAAAGGCTATAAGTTAGAAGCTTATTATGCATAACCCATCATTAATTAGTTAAAATATAAGGCTAATATTCACTAGAATCTATTACCTAAAAGAGAGAGGCTAGAATATATATATATATATATTATTCTGTCAATCTAGAACAGGATAATCTATTTTGGATGCAATTTGAATGGAGAGAGAGAGTGACTGCGAGAGAGTGTTTGCGTGTGCACTGATTTTAAAGCAACGATATTCAAGTGACTCTGCAGCTGCAATAATTTTTGTATCTTTACAATTAAAAAACAAGGTGACACCAAAAGGCAGCTAGAGATGGGTAAATTAGACAGGCATTCGGTCTTTATATTGCTGTAGCATAGTCTATGCCCATACTGAGATGGGCTGTCTGTCCCCACCCTGAGCGTTGATTCATCATGCTGAGACCATTAAGACGCCAGATTTAGACATTGCATGATCCCGCAGGTGAAGAAGCCGGATGTGGAGGTCATGGCTGGTGTGGTTACACGTGGTCTGCGGCTGTGAGGCCGGATGGACGTTCTCTAAAACGACGTTGGAGGCAGCTTATGGTAGAGAAATTAACATTCAATTCTCTGACAACAGGTCTGGTGGACATTCCTGCAGTCAGCATCCCAATTGCATGCTCCCTCAACTTGAAACATCTGTGGCATTGTGTTGTGTGACAAAACTGCACATTTTAGAGTGGCCTTTTATTGTCCCCAGCACAAGGTGAACCTGTGTAATGATCAGGCTGATTTAATAAGCTTTTAGATATGCCACACCTTATTATCTGTGTACGTGACAAACTTTGATTTGATTTGAAAAAAGATGTAAGCAAATGAATCTCTCTTTAGCAAAGTAAATCTGCAATTCTGGAGCCCTATTTTGACAGTGAAATTAGGCTATAGTCAAGCCAAAATTCAAGCCAATCACTGATGGGCCTAAATTTAACACGTCCAATCTAAAAGTTGTTCTTAAATCAGACCATCTCAATAGCACTGTGAATTACATTATTCCTAATTTCTTCTATTGTGTGAAGCCGTAACACAATTTTGGTCGGACCCAATTTTGGGCTGGCGCCACACACTGAAAATGTTGGTGGCATCAGTGGCAGTGGGGAAAAGTTAGTCTGGAGCCTTCCTATACTGTTTTTTAAATGGATAACATGGGTTCATGGTAAGCCTATCACAACATTACATTTTTAAAGAGAATGCAAGTGCCATGATCCCACAGGAAATAGGCCTATGGGAGTTATTTTAATGCTTCGGAGTTAAAGGGATGCTGTGAGATTCTGGCATTAAATATACGCTAGCGTACCTGTAGACTTCCAGTCATTGCGCTAACGCTAGTTAGGTGGTTTCGCAAGCCAATGCTAACTTCCTTCATACTGCACACAGAGACATAAAAGGGTCGATGCATTTTGAGAAGTGTAACTTGGTCCTACAAAAGTTTGATTTCACCTAATTTTAACATTCTCTCATAAAAAACTAGTTTTCCCATCTCAAGAAGGTAAAAAAGACAATATGAAGTGCCAAATAAAGTGACAGCGTTGACTGTAACATTTCTTCTTAAATAAGACATAAATCCCCTTGCGACAGGGGGAATGGAATCTTGTTGTGTGCAACAGGGAGTGGCAATTGAATGCAAGCGTCACAACAACAACAAAAAATTGTTAAAACATTTCTAGCTTGTCTATGTGTAACAGTGTTGATGTGTTATGCTCTACTCGTTCAGTTTTTCCACCACAAAACACCAGAAAATGGCCAAAAAGAGTAGAACCAGCTCACCTTCTTCTACTCTATGATTTGACTATTAGATGTTCAGTGTTTCTTTTGAAAAAATATATTTAAAAAGGAATAGTTTCACCATATTATAACAAGAGTTCAATTCACATAACAGGGTTGACCTTAAAATGAGGGACGGATGTAAATGAATCCCTAATTACATGAAATAAGTAATCGTCTTCAGAAATTACTTTTGCCAAAGCAACAAATTTAACTAGGGCTTTACAATGATGGTGAAACATGCCAACATTTGGGGATTAAGTGTGTTAAAATGACACAAGGTTGATGCATTTTGGCACTTTAGCAGGCCTTAATTCAATCAGATTTTTATATGAATAATCACTGTGGTCTAAATTTAATGGCACTAAATGGAATAACAGGCTTTTAAAATTCAATATTGGTGCACAATTTCTACTTAAAATATCGAAGGGCTGCAAAAGGCACTATTTTTTGGGGGGAAGTTACCCCAAAATGTTATCCACCAGTTCATCTGACTCTGGGTAAGTAGAAAAATGTCTTAATTCTAACTTCCTCTTAAGAGCAGCAGGTAACCTKGTGGTTAAGAGTGTTGGGCCAGTAACACAACGGTCCCTGGTTTGAATCCCTGCACTGATTAGGTGAAAGATATGTTGATGTGCCCTTGAGCAAGGCACTTAACTCTTATTGCTCCTGTAAGTCGCACTGGATAAGAACGTCTACTAAATGACTAAAATGTAKATTTTTAATTGTCAGAATCTCACAGTATCCCTTTGTTGGTATAGCCAGAGCCCCAAAAACTAAACAAATAAACATATGTTTTATTTGCAGCAGGGGGAAATTGCATCAAAACAAATGATTCAATTCCAATGCTTTATACCACCAGTGATGAACAATGTGACATACCTGTGTTGAACTGCTTGCCCTCATCTCATAAACTGAGGAAAAAATGAAACCTCCCCTTTTCAGGACCCTGTCTTTCAAAGATAATTCGTAAAAATCCAAATAACTTCACAGATCTTCATTGTAAAGGTTTTAAACACTGTTTCCCATGCTTGTTCAATGAACCAGAAACAATTAATGAACATGCACCTGTGGAACGGTCGTTAAGACACTAACAGCTTACAGACGGTAGGCAATTAACTTTTACCTTATGAAAACGTAGGACACTAAAGAGGCCTTTCTACTGACTCTGAAAAACACCAAAAGAAAAATGACCAGGGTCCCGGCTCATCTGCGTGAACGTGCCTTAGGCATGCTGCAAGGAGGCATGAGGACTGCAGATGTGGCCAGGGCAATAAATTGCAATGTCCGTACTGTGAGACGGCTAAGACGGCGCTACAGGGAGACAGGACGGACAGCTGATCGTCTTTGCAGTGACAGACCACGTGTAACAACACCTGCACAGGATCGGAACATCCGAACATCACACCTGCAGGACAGGTACAGGATGGCAACAACAACTGCTCGAGTTACACCAGGAACGCACAATCCCTCCATCAGTGCTCAGACTGTCCGCAATAGGCTGGACTGAGGGCTTGTAGGCCTGTTGTAAGGCAGGTCCTCACCAGACATCACCGGCAACAATGTCGCCTATGGGCACAAACCCACCGTCGCTGGACCAGACAGGACTGGCAAAAAGTGCTCTTCACTGACGAGTCACGGTTTTGTCTCACCAGGGGTGATGGTCGGATTCGCGTTTATCGTCAAAGGAATGAGCGTTATACCGAGGCCTGTACTCTGGAGCGTGATCGATTTGGAGGTGGAGGGTCCGTCGTGGTCTGGGGCGGTGTGTCACAGCATCATCGTACTGAGCTTGTTGTCATTGCAGGCAATCTCAACGCTGTGCGTTACAGGGAAGACATCCTCCTCCCTCATGTCGTAACCTTCCTGTAGGCTCATCCTGACATGACCCTCRAGCATGACAATGCCACCAGCCATACTGCTCGTTCTGTGTGTGATTTCCTGCAAGACAGGGATGTCAGTGTTTTGCCATGGCCAGCGAAGAGCCCGGATCTCAATCCCATTGAGCACGTCTGGGACCTGTTGGATCGGGAGGGTGAGGGCTAGGGCCATTCTCCCCCCCCCCCCCCCCCAGAAACGTCTGGGAAACTTGCAGGTGCCTTGGTGGAAGAGTGGGGTAACATCTCACAGCAAGAACTGGCAAATCTGGTGCAGTCCATGAGGAGGAGATGCACTGCAGTACTTAGTGCAGCTGGTGGCCACACCAGATACTGACTGTTACTTTTGATTTTGACTCCTCCTTTGTTCAGGGACACATTATTCCATTTCTGTTAGTCACATGTCTGTGGAACTTGTTCAGTTTATGTCTCAGTTGTTGAATCTTGTTAAGTTCATACAAATATTTACACATGTTGACAGTGAGAGGACATTTCTTTTTTTGCTGAGTTTATTTAAACACAGTACATTTCCTTGAGCGGAAACGTGTCACTCTACCCAATGAAATCATATAACACATTGTACATCAAATTCTTGTAATATGGCAATGGAGTGTGTGCGTGTGCGTGCTCCCCATACACCCCAGCAGTGGCAGAGTTCAGAACGAGCCCAGCCCACAGACTGTCTTGGTATTATGTAACATAGTTTAATATGTGATGTAAGGATCTTGAATAATCATCCACCGGGTTTTTGATTTTCACTTTTCCAAAAGAGAGCCGAGAGAGGTTTTTATTAGAGTAGATGTGTTTTCAGAGCCACTTGGTTCCAATCGCTGGCAGAGAAGAATACGTGACTGCATTCCTCTGCACAGCAACACATACCCTCTTTCTCCCCCACTCCCTCTCTCCTCCCTCTCTTCTTTCTCATCCTGTCTGTGCCAGTTGTCTGTGTGAGGTTTGTGTCAGGACATGCCATGCCAGGCTCAGTTGGGCCCAGGTGAGGGGTGTGGTCCAGTACCAGGTGTGTGTGTGGGAGAAAAGTGTTGGCAGCCAGGTGAGGACGCTAGAACTACAGCCAGGTGTGATGGAGAGATTACCAGGGCAGGACACTCAGGACAAACAAAAAATCAGACTAGTCCTTGCCTGCTCTGCTGGATACCATGTATCAGTCCAGAGAATAGGGTGTGTGTGCACTAAGTTGAAACAAGCTCTGTGTGTGGGCTTGTGAATGTATCAGTAAGAACAGCAGTACCAGCCAACGAACTGCCCCACCTTCAACAGAGTTCACATTCTGTTTGTGTGTTGACATTCACTTGTTTTTTTTCTTTCTCTCCCCTCCCTCAGAGTTCAGTCGCAGGTTGATGAGGTCATCGATGTGATGCAGGAGAACATCTCCAAGGTGATCGACAGGGGAGAGCGACTGGAGGACCTGCAGGACAAGTCAGGTGAGACTCAAGTCATTTTCAGATCTATATATTAATATCTGCAGAACTAAGGGGCCTTGTGGTTAGTGTCCGCCCTGAGATTGGAAGGTTGGGCTGTTCCTAGTACGTCATTGTAAATAAGAATTTGTTCTTAACTGACTTGCCTAGTTAAATAAAGGTTAAAAAAATAATTGGGGAGTAGAAATGGGACCCAATGCATCTCTGCTTGGCATTCAGCATTAGGAGATAGATTGGTGTTAAAGCCCTGCAATAAATAGACTTGCGTTCCGGCGGTGTACTTGTACATCAAATTTCCTCACGCTACAGAAACAGGACATAGGCTACTTACTTATTACTTTGACACACCGCCATCTCTAGAGACTATTATAAYAACACTAGACTCCTATCTTACATAAACAGGTCTGATAGGAAGGGAAAGGGAAATTCCTCAGTGTCCCCAGCCGGAAGTTTGTACAAGGAAGAAACCATTCCTGAAATTCCATGACCTGGAWTTCTGACTGGGCCATTAGTCACTCTCTACAGGCGCTCATATCCCGCTGGGAATTCTACTCAGTCACTCCGGAATGGGAATAAGACGACGTGCCCTGGTAGATTGCTAATTTCCAGGACGTTGGGAAATGCCTTCAAAACCAGCCACTAGGAGCAACAGTGAGCGCTATTAGCGTCAAGTAGGCTTGGGTTTTGTTAGTGTTGAAGACTCCGGATCAGAAGGTTGTGCGTTCGATCCCAGTGATGGACTCTAGTCTTTTTGGGGGGGTTTTAATCCTATCCCAAACCTTAATCCTTAACCTTCTATATTTGACGTTTGGAGAAACTTTGACATTTTGATGTTTGGAGGAACGGAACAATACTGAGCAGGAAAACTTCAATCTGTTTTACCTCACTTCTACCGGCATGTCACATGCAACAAGAGGAGAAAAAAAACTCTAGACCATCTCTACTCCAAACACAGAGATGCGTACAAAGCTCTCCCTCGCCCTCCATTTGGCAAATCTAACCATAATTCTATCTTTCTGATTCCGGCTTACATGCAAAAACTAAAGCGGTAGTGGTCAGATTACACAGATGCTAAACTACAGGATTGTTTTGCTAGCACAGACTGGAATATGTTCCGGGACTCATCCGATGGCATTGAGGAGTATACTACATCATTCACCAGCTTCATCAATAAGTGCACTGATGACGCGTCCCCACAGTGACCGTACGTACATACCCCAACCAGAAGCCATGGATTACAGGCAACATCCGCACTGAGCTAAACAGTAGAGCTGACAATTTCAAGGAGCGGGACACTAACCCGGACGCTTATAAGAAATCCTGCTATGCCCTCCGACGAACCATCAAACAGACAAAGCGTTAATACAGGACTAAGATTGAATCCTACTACACCGCTTCTGACGCTCATCGGATGTGGCAGGGCTTGCAAACTATCACAGACTACAAAAGGAAGCCCAGCCGTGAGCTGCCCAGTAACACGAGCCTACCAGACAAGCAAAATGACTTCTATGCGCGCTTCGAGGCAAGCAACATTGAAGCATACATGAGGGCACCAGTTGTTCCAGGACAACTGTGTGATCACGTTCTCCGTAGCCGATGTAAGTAAGACCTTAACCCTTGTGTAGTATTAACATTCTGTATACTCCACTTGTCCTAAGGGTAAAAAATGACCCGCATTCACCAAACCCCTCAAATAAATCAGCTTAATTGAATTTTAAACACCAAATCTATTTTCCTGTCATTCATCACAAACTTTGTGAATATCTGCGTTTTCCCTCTTCACAATGCAGAAAGACTGCATTTAATCAGTGGACACCACTCGTTTTTATTACAACACACCTGTCATAATTGTTTTATTTACTAAAGTATAGGTTTATTATTACTATTGCTAAAGGTACTGTATAGGTGTAAATATTTTTTTTAGCAAGAGATATCACTTGTATAGCCTAGGAAAGTAGCAGAAATGTGCAGAACGTAGTTTTGAATGCATTTTATTGAAAGGAAGCAAGTCTTGTACTTTTTTGCAACATAGTGATATATTCTTATATACTGTACAATGAGGAATTCAACTACATTATACTAGTCTTCTCCCAATTGTTTTGAACCATTGCCCCCACCCACAAGGTGTATAAACAACAACAATAAATACGAATAAAATAATAAATACAAAACAAAAGCGTGAAGAACATAAATCAATCAACTCTAATTAGTATATGTAGGACAGTATGCAAGTGTGTGTGCATGGACTTTGCAGATCAATTTCTACATGTGCAGCACATAGTATTTGTTTTACAGTCCTTCTTTGGGGGGCAGAATTGGAATCTCCTCCTCTTGCCTGCCCCTGCTGCAGCCTCAGATGGATTAAGACAAGATTCAGCCCCTTGACCAGCTTTCACAAGCACTGCAGAGGGTGCTGTGCTGGGGAGGCGCTCACTTCTTTGAATGTGTGGGGTTACAAGTGCCTTTCCCAGCTGCTCCAGGTACACCCTCCTCTTGTTCCGCTTATCAGGCATCCAGGTAGGGTTGATCTTGTTCCATATCACAAAGGCATTGTTTGAGGACACATCAATGACATTATGGAAGATGACCAGGGGCCATCGGGCAGTCATCCTCCTGCAGCTGTAAGTTCCAATCACCCTGTACAGGTTGTCTTGTTATTTCTAACTGTGCCAACCATGGTGATCTTCCTCTTAAGGAGCTGCTGGCTGAGTTCATAAGAGGTAAAGAAATTGTCACACGTGACATTGTGCTCCCTCAGTCCATTTGTCACATCAAGCACAACCCGCATCCCCTGGTTCTTCCCCTGGGCCTCCACTGGTCGGCTTCCCTGTGTAGACTTGCATCTTCCAAGCGTAGCTGGATTGTGCGTCACAGGCCACCCATATCTTGATGCCATACTTTGCTGGCTTGCTGGGCATATACTGCCGGAAAGGACAGCGACCTTTTGACAAAAGAGATTACTATCCGTAATTAGTATCAGTGTCACAGAAAACAATCACATAAATCAATGATATTACAGCAATACATAATAAAATGAACTGTGAAAATCACTTACATTACAGATATGGAAATAAAAATGTAACTCTGAATGGAGCCAGTTGCTCATCTACTGTTACTTCAGGCCCAGGGCTGTAGAGGTATGGCAGACGCTCCACCCACTTCTCCCAGACCTCTCTTATGGCCGCCAGTTTGTCTCTTGCACGTCTTGCAGGTCTTGACTCAAGGTTATCAAATCGTAGCATTTTTGAGAAAAACTTTCAGTGGCATCGTGGCATGGAAAACCGCCCTTCCACTCTCTGCATCCCAGAGACTACATGTAGCCTCGCCTCGGGACCTATACACACCCGCTAAGATTAGCAGCCCTATGTAGGCATGCAGGTCAATCTCATCCATCCTTTTCCCGTTGTCTCCATATTTACGGAAACCCTCCAAATCAGTCATCTCCAGGATTATTTTTTTCGATGGCTGGTGTGATGAACATGTAGAATGTTGAGGCGATGTCCTGGGCAACTGCATGTCTTGTGGGCCCTGGGGTCATCCTTATGACATGTTGTGCTGCCATCCTGGTTGTCATATGGTGACAAGGACCATGTTATTTTCTGTTCTTTGACAAAAATGTCTCTTTCAGCTTGGGGGATTTCTTCATCTGAAGATGATGCATCGTGCTCTGAGTTGTATTCTTCCCCATCTTTTTCTTCAGATACCTCCTCCTCTTCTAAATCATTGTGCTCTTGTTCCTCCTGGACATCTGAAAAAGTCAGACCTGTTGGGCACTGAAACATGCACGCATGGCTTCAGCAAAGAGAGAACTATAGTGCAGCACCTTTATAGCCTCTGACTGCATTGCCCATTAGTAAACAATGCTTTCAAGAAATGTTTCTTTTGTCTGAAATGTTTCTTTTGTCTGAAATGTTTCTTTTGTCTGTTCAATCAGTAGGACATATAATCTGTGTGTGGTTTGTTTGTTTGTTTTGTTAATGATTTTATAACTGCCGTGTCAATAATGACTCTTAAGATAATCTTTACCCTGGTGGTGTACAGCTTTCATGGAAATATGAGCGAAGGCGATGTTTCACTTTTTCTAATGGTAGAGTCACTAGGAAAAGTCATACAATTTCAAGTTGAAAAAATATCATTTAGGGGGTTTTCTCCGCTGTTAAACATATTATTTTTGACCCTTAAGACGACACGGGTTAAACAGGTCACAAGGCCGCAGGACCAGACGGATTACCAGGACCTGTACTCAGAGCATGCGTRGACAAACTGGCAAGTGTCTTCACTGACATTTTCAACCTCTCCATCACAGAGTCTGTAATACCTACATGTTTCAAGCAGACAAACTTATGCCCAAGAACGCCAAGGTAACATGCCTAAATGACTACCCGTAGCACTCATGTCTGTAGCCATGAAATGCTTTGAAAGGCTGGTCATGGCTCACATCAACACCATCATCCCAGAAACCCTATACCCACTCCATTTCGCATACCACCCCAACAGATCCACAGATGATGCAATCTCTATTGCACTCCACAGTGCCCTTCCCCACCTGGACAAAAGGAACACCTATGTGAGAATGCTGTTCATTGACTACAGCTCAGCGTTCAACCCCATAGTGCCCTCAAAGCTTGTCACTAAGCTAAGGACCCTGGGACTAAACACCTCCCTCTGCAACTGGATCCTGGAATTCCTGACCTCAGGTGATAAGGGTAGGCAATAACACATCTGCCACGCTGATCCTCAACACGGGGGCCCCTCAGGGGTGAGTGCTTTGTTCCCTCCTGTACTCCCTGTTCACCTACAACTGTGTGGCCAAGCACGACTCAAACACAATCATTAAGTTTGCCGACGGCACAACGGTGGTTGGCCTGATCTCTGACAACAATGAGATGGCCTATAGGGAGGAGGTCCTGTAACCTATACCCCCCGCACATTGACTCGGAACCGGTACCCCCTGTATATAGCCACGTTATTGTTAATTTTTTAAAACTTTAGMTTATTTATTAAATATTTCCTTTAATCTTATTTTTCTTAACTGCATTGTTGGTTAAGGGCTTGTAAGTAAGCTTTTCACGGTTGTATTCGGCGCATGTGACATACAATTTCATTTGATTATTATAACAGCCTTTCCACTAGATGTTGGAACATTGCTCCAGGGACTTGCTTCCATTCAGCCACAAGAGGTTGGGCATTGATGTTGTGTGATTAGGCTTGACTCGCAGTCGGCGTTCCAATTCATCCCAAAGGTGTTCGTTGAGGTCAGGGCTCTGTGCAGGCCAGTCAAGTTCATCCACAACGATCTCGGGGGAAAAAAACATTTCTGTATGGACCTTGCTTTGTGCATGGGGGAATTGTCATGCTGAAATAGGAAAGGGCCTTCCCCAAACTGTTGCCACAAAGTTGGAAGCACAGAATCGTCTAGAATTTCACTGTTGCATTAAGATTTCCCTTCACTTTAACTAAGGGGCCTAACCAAACCATGAAAAACAGCCCCAGACCATTATTCCTCCTCCACCAAACTTTACAGTTTGCACTATGCATTGGGGCTGGTAGGTTTCTCCTGGCATTCGCCAAACCCAGATTTGTCCGTCACATGACATCAAGTTTTTATTGTCACGTGCACAAGTACAGTGAAATGCCTTTCTTGCATTAGAGGAGAGTGGTTCGCCACGAGAACAGGAGATCTCTGCACGCTCCGCTTAGCAGCTTTCATGTCCCTGCCAACACACAGAATGTCAAACAGCTGTCTGACTCCAAATAGAAAGAGAGATTAGGTTGCCCCTGTCATACCAAAGTTTGTTTTGAATCTGAGTGAGTGAGGTTTGAGTTTATTTGTATGGTTACAGTACAATGCCATTAAATCATTTCCATTGTGGTGTTCCTGAAAATCCATGAAAACAAAATATACTCAAGATTATAACATGAAAACAAAATACATCTCAAATACAWCTCATCAGTAGGGACGAAACCGTAAAAGGAATACAATATATTAGCATGTAACATTCATTGAAATMAAAACAGTTCTTTAAGCCTGTGCAGTGTTAAAGCATTTTGCCCATAAACCATTTCTTAAGGTTTCTCTCAAATCTCCTCAGTGTAGGGATGGATTTTATATGGTTTGGTACACCATTCCATTCCTCAGCACCAATGTTAAGGAAATAACTWTTTCCASGTCTGATATTGGCAACACTGGCTCCTGAGTTTATCTGTCATYTGTTGGTCTAGTTCACATAACAAGTATGTAACAGAGCATTTTTCCTTCTCACTTTGTGTTTGGAACCAAACAGGATAAATTCTGTCTTGCCTAAATGCAGAGAGTTTGTTGTCGGATAACCACTTACTGACTTTAGTCAGTTCGCTGCTTAGGGTCTTTTCATCGGTCTTCTTATTCCTATGTGAAACCAGGAGGGCAGAATCATGCGCATACAGGAACAGAGAGCACGAACCGGCAGAATCCATGTCTTTGATGTAGAGCAAAAAAGCCCCCAAAATAGTCCCCTGGGGGACACCATATTTAATCTCCTTAGCATCAGACAGTGTCCCGCCCATATCCACTCTTTGGACCCTATCTGTTAGGTATGACTTTACCCATAATAAGAAGATGGTGCAAAAACCAATTGCTTTCAGTTTGTACAACAACATATCATGCTTCACAGTACCAAATGTTTTTTGTAGTTCAAGCATGACCATCCCACAGAAGTTGCCCGTGTCAATTTCTTGCTTGATAAAGTATCGTAAACAAGTGTCGGTAGAATAGGATTGTCTTCAACCGGACTGAAGGTCATTATGAAATGTCTTGGTCATCYATGTACATTATGATCTGTTCATGGAGTGCTTTTTCTAAAACCTTTGACAACACGGTCAAGATTGACACTGGTTTTGTAGTTCCCTTGTTCAACTTCGCTTCCTTTTTTGTACAAAGGAACAACTTTTGCATGTTTGCATGTTTCAACTCTCGTAGTACCTTTTCCATGTTGAATGGAAACATTGATGATATTTTTTACTTAAGGTCGGATACGATCAGCAGCATCGCTCAGGAATCTAGCTGGGATGTTATCCAGTCCTGTGGCTTTCTGTTTGTTTGTTTGTTTAGCTCTTTAAGCATCTTTGTAACATCTGAAGTTGAAACCTGGGAAAATGCAAACTGTCCTTCAGAGATGCCCTTGGCTGAATAATAGATTTCAATATGATGCTTTCCAAAGTTGCCAGAACACTCAGAGTTGGTCAACGAGGTTGAAATTATCAGCCACTCTTGCTCTGTCAAAGGTTACAGTAACATTGATGTTTAGTCCAATGCTGTTTGACTTTGTTTTTCGCTTGTTGCTAGTGCCTAGGTCCAGTTCAAGTCTTCCAGAGCTCCCTTGGGTCGTTTTTTTATGGATCTTGCTCTTATAGAGGACTGTTTCGCTTCGTCAACCAGCCTTTGTCATAGTTTTTGTTAATTTTCCTAGTGCAGTGTATTAAGACATAGTCACTCATTCCATATGCAATTACACCACTTTGGGATATCTTGTGATTATCTGATACCATAATGAGATCAATMGCAGTATGACTGGTGTCAAAGATTCTTGTGGGCTCATTTATCAACTGAGCCAAACAAAGTTTTGCAAAAGTTAGACAAGGCCTTATACAGGGGGCAGCTCGTTTTCAGTACATCAGTATTTGCATCACCCAGTAGAATCACTTCAGAGTTTAGAAAGTCACAGTAGGCAGTACACACATTTTCAAGGATCTCATAAAAGTCACTCTGGTCTGGAGGTCTATACAGAGCCCCTACAAAGATTGGTTTGCTCTTAGGTATTAATATTGGTAGTTATAAAGGCTGGTTTACAGTTGGTCTATCAAAATGTCTGTATACAGTTGTCGCAGTGACCTCATGAACATTCTATTGTCATGTGACATCACCCTGTGTTCAAAATAGCATATTTTCTCTATCTGATTACCAATCAAAGCAACTGTTTCAAAATGAATTTAGTAGATGTCAACCTAGCAAGTCGGGCAACTGAAAGCAACTTCCTAAACAATGTTTTGGTTAGTTGCTAGCTTGTTCAAATAATGACCAGAGTTTAGCTGACAACGGCTTAGCCTTAGCTACTTTCTATTCATTGTTACAGGAAAATAAACTCACCACAACAACATTATTTACAAGGTAATGCTGGCGAGCTTACTCAAAATAGCTTAGTGTGATGAAATAAAAGTAGGTCATTCTGAGAACTCCTGCACCGTCTTGTCACAGATGGATTTGGTCTTGTTGCTGTAGCAGCCCAGTAACCACGACAATGGATATTGCGACAGTTGCAGAGACATTTACTTTTTTGTCTGTGCAACAAAGAAACCAACAGTCTACAGACTTTCCACCGGAGTATAAATTAAATGTCCTTTTGACCAGCAATACTTGTCGCATTCTATTTGTCTACAGACATGTCGTTAGACCAAGTATAAACCGCCGTTAAGTCATAGAAACAGAGAATACAACACACAGACAGCTCCTATCACATGTTGTTTACACGTTTCCTTCTGTGTCTCCCTGTCCCCCTCTTCCCTGTCTGTCCCCCACATCCCCTCTCTCTTCTCATCTTATCTCCCTGCACGTGTGTGTGTCCTGTGGTCATATGACCTTCCAGAGAGCCTATCAGACAACGCGTCAGCCTTCAGCAGCCGAGCCAAGCAGCTGCACAGGAGGATGTGGTGGAGAGACATGAAGGTGAGTCAACGTGTGTGTGTGTGCGTGCGTGCGTGCGTGCGTGCGTGCGTGCGTGCGTGCGTGCGTGTCTGTATCCATGTATTGCTTGTGTAATGCTTGTATCTGTCTTCCACAGATGAAGGCCATCATAGCTCTGGTGGTGGTCGTTCTGCTACTTATCATCATCAGTGAGTATAAGCCTGAACAACACGTTATTGTATTGGTCAAGAATATAACCACACTGATTCAACTCATAGCACTAAACACACATCTCTCTCTCTCTCTCCCTCTCTCTCTTTCTCTCTTTCCCTCTCCCTCTCTTTCTCTCTTTCCCTCTCCCTCTCTTTCTCTCTCTCTCTCTCTCTCTTACTCTCAGTTCCAGTGATCTTGCGGTATCGCTAGTGTTTCGCCAGGATGAGGAAGAATCTCTCAATCCTTCTCCTTCTCTTCCTCCCATTCTCCTGCACAAAGTCCTCCACACCAGCTAGAGGGCACCATCTGCCCATAACCACAGATCTAGGATCAGCTCACCCTCTCCCAATGCTAACCTTTACCGTTAGGATGGAAAACACAAAACTGACCTAAGATCAGTGTCTACTAGGGACCACTTCATCCTACTCTGTGAGCCAGGGGCAAGGGTGACACAGGAAGCATTACGTTGGTGTTACGTAAGGGTTGGGTTTGCATCCCAAATGATATCTTATTTAGGGAATAGGGTGTCATTTGAGATGCTGCCTGTGTCTCAGACACCTAATCAAACTAAAGGAGAACTCCATTCAGTACATAATACATATCAGCTAGTCATTAAGGTTAAGTTTCATATCATGTAGTCAGACTGATTCTAATGATAGTGAGACTTTCAGTCAATCTGTCTGCTCCAGTCAGTCCATCAGCAGCTTAGAAACCGGTTATACAGGACTTGCAGCACACCAAAATATTTGGAGATTAAGAATGGAACCCCTACTAGCACCACCTCCCATCTCACATGTTTAGAATGCTTTCAAGCCAAAACTGAAAATGAGGCAATGGCTAAATCTTAATACACTACAGTGGCCTCCTCTACTTTCCTTCTTTCCTTTTCTTCACCCAGTTTGATCTGACACTAGCGGGACTGGTTCAAGCCAGTGAGAGGAAGCCACTGTGGAGTATTGGGACACCGTGTGTCCTACTGCCATGTGTTACTGCTTGGCCACTGCTGATCTCATTTCCTGTTAGTAACACTATGCTAGCTGTCTCTCTCCAGATGGTTGAATTTTACTGTTTCTGTGATATTGAGTTCTGTTGGAAGGTTAACGTGAAGCTTATGAATGTCTGCTGCTATTCCCATTACCCCTGAGGAGCTAAGGGACAGACACTGTTCATTCCACTGCAAATGCTGGAGGCGTCTGGTACCACTTGTTTATTCTGTGTGTGTGTGTGTGTGTGTGCGTAAGTGCGCATGTGTGATTTTCCTAGTCTGCCCTGTACTGAGATTACGTGCCCTCGGTATCCAAACATGCACGGCTTGTGATGCAGGTCACCAGTACTGCCACACCACAGCAGCATAACATTTGAGTAACACTTAATTTAAATCAGAAATATTCAATCTGGTTTGCTTATTTCCTTATAAAATCATAGTAGGCCTATAATTTAGCCACAGAGGATCACTATATATATATTTTAATGGCCTAGCTGTGGATTGTAGCCCAYTAACAAGGTATAGGCTACAGCCAGGAATGTGCTGCAAATCTGCCAGTAAACAGCATGCAGACAACAGGCCTTTCGCAATATTTAAAATAGTCGCAGGAAAACACAGATTGGATAGCAAATGGCTCCTGCTGAAAAGAGAAGACTAATCTGTCTGCTGTAGGAAACCAAAATAGTTGAGCAACTTCCAAAAAGGCGATCAAGTGACCATTGTTTACAGGTTAGAGATAGGCTTTTGGCATGACAGCATCAGCCATTGCGACTAGTGAGCTGTGCATTATTTCTCATTGGGTAAGTCAGTGWAACTGGAAAGCTTTTTTAAGACTCATTTCTTCATATTGTACAATATGTGTGTCTCCACACACCTAGGCCTATGCTATTGATGGATTCAAGACGTTTTTAATGATTTCAGTGTCAAAGTAGACTGTCATTTCGATCATTTTTGCGGTACTTAAAAAGATTCTGCCAAAGTCTGCAGTCATGTAAAATMATGTAGAATTGCATGAAATGCGTTTACACAAGGCCCAATTTCTCCCGCCTCTACTGCTCTATTCCACTACGCAAATGCGATGATATGCATGCAATGCTTTATTACACTGAACAAAAATATAAATTCAACATGCAGAAATTTCAGTTCATAGTTCACATAAGGAAATCAGTCAATTTAAATAAATTCATTAGGCCCTAATCTATGGATTTCACATGACCGGGAATATAGATATGCATCTGTTGGTCACAGATACCTTTTTAAAAAWMTTGTATACATTTTGTTTTATTTCCCCCCCTTTTTCTGCCCAATTGTCATGATTACAAACGTATCTCATCGCTGCAACTCCCCAATGGGTTCGGGAGAGGCGAAGGTCGAGTCATGTGTCCCCTGAAACGTGWCCCGCCAAACCGCGCTTCTTAACACCCGCCCGCTTAGCCCGGAAGCCAGCTGCACTAATGTGTCGGAGGAAACATCGCCAACGTCAACTGACGACCGAGTCAGCCTGCAGGCGCCCYGCCCACCACAAGGAATCGCTAGAGCACGATGAGTCAAGTATAGTCCCCCCCGGCCAAACCCTACCCTAACCCGGACAYCGCTGGGCCAATTGTGCGCCGCCCTATGGGACTCCCGGTCACGGCCGGTAATGACACATCGAACCCCAGGCTGTAGAGACGCCGCAACACTGCAATGCAGTGCCTTAGACCGCTGCGCCACTCGGGAGGACCCCACAGATACCTTTTTTTTTAAAGGTAGGGACGTGGATCAGAAAACCAGTCAGTATCTGGTGTGACCACTATTTGCCTCATGCAGCTCGACACATCTTCTTCACATAGAGTTGATCAGGCTGTTGATTGTGGCCTGTGGAATTTCGTCCCACTTCAATGGCTGCGCAAATTTGCTGGTTATTGGCTGGAACTGGAAGACGCTGTTGTACAAGTTGATCCAGAGCATCCCAAACATGCTCAATGGGTGACATGTCTGGTGAGTATGCAGGCCATGGAAGAACTGGGACATTTTCAGCTTCCAAGAATTGTGTACAGATCCTTGTGACATGGGGCTGTGCAGTATAATGCTGAAACATGAGGTGAWGGTGGTGGATGAATGGCACGAAAATGGTCCTCAGGATCTCGTCAAGGTATCTCTGCATTCAATTTGCCATCGATCAAATGTAATTGTGTTTGTTGTGCGTAGCTTATGCCTGCCCTTATCATAACCCCACCACCATGGGGCACTCTGTTCACAACGTTGACATCCGTAAACCGCTCGCCCATACGACGCCATACACGCTGTTTTCCATCTGCCCGGTACAGATGAAAACGCGATTAATCTGTGAAGAGCACACTTCTTCAGCGTGCCAGTGGCCATCGAAYGTGAGCATTTACCCACTGAAGTCAGTTACGACGCCGAACTGCAGTCAGGTCAAAACCCTGATGAGGACAACGAGCACGCAGATGAGCTTTCTGCCAGTTTGTGCAGACATTCTTCGGTTGTGCAAACCCACAGGTTCATCAGCTGTCCGGGTGGCTGGTCTCAGACGATCCCGCAGGTGAAGAAGCCGCATGTGGAGGTTCTGGGCTGGCATGGTTACACGTGGTTGGCGGTTGTGAGGCCGGTTGGACGTACTACTAAATTCTCTAAAATGACTTTGGATGCTGCTTATGGTAGAGAAATMAACATTCAATTCTCTGGCAACAGCTCTGGTAGGCATTCCTGCAGTCAGCAAGCCAATTGTACTCTCCCTCAAAACTTGAGACTGTGGCATTGTGTTGTGTGACAAAACTGGCCTTTTATTGTCCCCAGCACAAGGTMTACCTGTGTAATGATCATGCTGTTTAATCAGCTTCTTGATATGCCACACCTGTCACATYGATTGATTATCTTAGCAAAGGAGAAATGCTCACTAACAGGGATGTAAACACATTTGTGCACAATTTAGTAAATTAACTATTTCTTAAACTGCATTGTTGGTTAAGGGCTTGTAAGTAAGCATTTCARGGTAATACAATACCTGTTGTATTCGGCGCATGTGARAAATTAAATTTGATTTGAATTTGAGAGAAATAAGCTTTCTGTGCATATGGAACTTTTACATGTTACGTTTTATATTTTTATTCAGCATTAAAATATTTTTTGCCATGCGTTCTGGTACCTCAGAGCTCCCCAGGTCACTCCCCTCTCGCGCTCACTTTTTGTTCCTGCACCTCCCGATTTACAAATTAAGCACTGAACATAGTCTAGACTCCAGCTAAACACCATATAGTCCTACTAAAAATACTCACACAAGCCACTAGCCAGTCAGCCATGCAGTATAACATGAGTTAGAAGATTATGAATATAGGCTGTATTGTTAATTTATTATTTATTAACATTGAAGARAATTTTTGTACCGATTGTGATTTATATAGCTAGCTAGCTAACTAGTATATTTACATCAATTATCAGCTGATAACCTACCTTATTTTCCCAATACGAGGCACTGTAACTTGCTTGCTTATAATTTGTGATGAGTGAGTTGTTGCAGAAATAAATAGGCCTATGCTAAAAGAATTGCTACAGAGGCAGATAGTATGTTTTTTTAAAATTTTGAGTACCTTCCCCCTGAAAGGTCTATGCAAGACCCTGGGTGTAACACTGCCTAATGTCATGAAAGCACAGTGTCTAGCATATCTGTATACAATAACCCCTACATCATCATTCCTTTTTTTTAATGTAATTTATTTGAGGTGTAAATATTGATCTGTAATGATGTACTATACTCTGTCATTACATTGGAAAACTGTGAAATACTGTAATGTTAATCTGACGTAATAAAATTATTTGAAAGAGTATCTGCATTGATCTGGATTTGACTGGAAGGGACTAGTTTGGTCTTGTTGATGTGACACGTTTTAGTGGGGATGGGAAGAGAGAAGAGGGATGATAAAGTGTTGGGTGGATAGGGGAGGGGGGGGGGGTGATCGTTGGGGCATAAGAGTGGTTTGTGTGTGCCATCTTACCCCTCTGGGCTGGCATGTCAGAGACGTGTGTGTGTGTATATATATATCTAGACGGTACGTGCCAACATATGGGTGCCTGGTTTCCCGTTCAGCAAACCAATAAGGCCTGCTGGTATTCCTCTCTCACATCTCATTATCTGCCCTTTTTATTGGTGGCGTTCAAAGCCCTTTGATTTAATGGGCAGAACTAAGTCCCTGGGGTTAGAACCCAGACTGAGTTATAATACTGTCCCTGCTGCTCCTCTCATTTCACTGCTACCATTACTATTTACTACAGTACCTGGCACACACTGATAAAGGTAGAGACAATGACAGAGTGGAAAGTTGTACAGTCATTGTATAGTTCAGGGGTTTTCAAACTTTTCATGCCCAGGGACATCCGCCCAGGCAAACCGGCGACCCAGAGACCCCCATGTTATTTTAGCAACAAAAAAAATTCTAACACGGCTTGTCTTACCGGATGAAAGGTAATGGCAAGTAGAAGTAATCAACATTTTAAAATGACTACATTTGGTAGACAGTTTCAMAATTTTTTATATCCCCACACATTTCATTGGAAGAGGAAGTGTAGAGTCTAACATAGTCTACAGTGTATTAGCTGGAAATGTGAAGGTGTATCTTGGCGGCATAAAGAAAATGTTGCTGTTAAGCTAATTTGCTGCAATTCTATAAATTTTTTCATGGCTAATGTGTTCCTCTGCTTAAACATTATAATAAAATCAAATGGCATGTGGCCCTGAGTGCAATTTTTTTTAAATTGTTGATCCTCCCTGACTGGCTTTTATTTGATTGTTAGTTCTCAAAGATGGTATTACTTAAAAAAATATATAGTTCAATATCTTTTCTGCATGTTTTTTTTTTCTCTACAAACACAAAAATGTCAAACTAAACGCCTATCAAATATTTCTGGCTTTTGTTTCACTATAATATACCAAATCTTAATGGATGTAACTAGATAGTTCAGTCCTCCAGTTTGTTATTGTCAGCATTTCTATTTAAACTGTGTTTTCTAAGTCGTTGATTTTCTGTTGTAGTATTTCTAATTCTTTATGGGTTTTATTATGTGAAGAATGAGCCATGATACAACTTCTCATACAGTGCATTCGGAAAGAATTCAGACCACTTGACTTTTTCTACATTTGGTTACGTTACAGCCTTATTCTAAAATGGATTAAATAAAAAATGTTCCTCATCAATCTACACACAATACCCCATAATAACAAAGCGAAAACAGGTTTTTATTATTAAAATAAAAAACAGAAATACCTTTTATGTACATAAATATTCAGACCCTTTGCGATCAGTCTCGAAATTGAGCTCCGGTGCATCCTGTTTCCATTGATTATCCTTGACATGTTTCTCCAACTTGAAGTCCACRTTTGGTAAATTCAATTGATTGGACATGATTTGGAAAGGCACACACCTGTCTATATTAGGTCCCACAGTTGACAGTGCATGTCAGAGCAAAAACCAAGCCATGAGATTGAAGGAATTGTCCGTAGAGCTCCGAGACAGGATTGTGTCGAGGCACAGATCTGTGGAAGGGTAACAAAAAATGGCTGCAGCCTTTTAGCTCAAATAAACAGCAAACCTGGTTTCAAAAAGGGAAGGCTGCAGCATTGAAGGTCCCCAAGAACACAGTGGCTTCCATCATTCTTAAATGGAAGAAGTTTGGAACCACCAAGACTACCTAGAGCTGGCCGCCTTGGCCAAACTGAACAATCCACAAGCTTCGTAGTAGGCATATATTCACAAGAAAATATAAAAAACAAATCCCTCATGTTCCTCTTTTCTCTCCTACCCTTTCCCCTTTGATGCTTCCCGCATGAACCTGTCCTGTATTGTTGCAAAGATGAGAGAGCGACATTATTGGTGCTTCCATAGTGACTAAAATGTAGTGGCCATTCCCTTTATAATGCAGGTTATTGGTCAGTGACATTCTCTATCCAATACAAAAAACAAATATATATATACAGTACCAGTCAAAAGTTTGGACTTTATTATTACTAGTTTCTACATTGTAGAATAATAGTGAAGACATCAAAACTATAAAATAACACATGTAGTAACTAAAGTGTTAGATTGATTTGTTTATTTTATATTTGAGATTCTTCCACCCTTTGACTTGATGACAGCTTTGCACACTTGGCATTCTCTCAACTAGATTCACCTGGAATGCTTTTCCAACAGCCTTGAAGGGGTTACCACATAATGTATGTGAGCACTTGTTGGCTGCTTTTCCTTCACTCTGTAGTTCACCTCTGACCCTCTCCTTCCTTCACTCTGTAGTTCAACTCATCCCAAACCATCTCAATTGGGTTGAGGTTGGGTGATTGTGGAGGCCAGGTCATCTGATGCAGCACTACATCACTCTCCTTCTTGGTCAAATAGCCCTTACACAGCCTGGAGGTGTGTTTTAGGTAATTTGTCCTGTTGAAAAACAAATGATAGTCCCACTAAGCACAAACCAGATGGGATGGTGTGTCGCTGCAGAATGCTGTGGTAGCCATGCTGGTTAAGTGTGCTTTGAATTCTAAATAAATCACAGACAGTGTCACCAGCAAAGCACCCCCACACCATCACACCTCCATGCTTCACGGTGGGAACCACACATGCGGATATCATCCYTTCACCTACTCTGCGTCTCACAAAGACATGGCGGTTTAACCAAAAATCTCAAATTTGGACTCATCAGGCCAAAGGACAAATTTCCACCGATCTAATATCCGTTGCTCGTGTTTCTTGGCCCAAGCAAGTCTCTTCTTATTATTGGTGTCCTTTAGTATTGATTTCTTTGCAGGCCTGATTCACACAGTCTCCTCTGAACAGTTGATGTTGAGATGTGTCTGTTACTTGAACTCTGTGAAGCATTTATTTGAGCTGCAAATTCTGAGGCTGGTAGCTCTAATGAACTTATCCTCTGCAGCAGAGGTAACTCTGGGTCTTAATTTCCTGTGGCGGTCTTCATGAGAGKCAGTTTCATCATAGTGCTTGATGGTTTTTGCGACTACACTTGAAGAAACTTTAAAAGTTCTTGAGATTTTCCACATGGACTGACCTTCATGTCTTAAAGTAATGATGGACTGTTGTCTCCCTCTGCTTATTTGAGCTGTTCTTGCCTTAATATGGACTTGGCTTTTTACCAACCCTACCTGGTCACAACACAACTTATTGCTCAAACGCATTAAGAAGGAAAGGGTGGCTACTTTGAAGAATCTGAAAAATTAATTATATTTTAATTTGTTGTACACTTTTTTGGTTACTACATGATTCCATGTGTTGTTTCATAGTTTTGATGTCTTCACTACTATTCTACAATATAGAACATAGTAAAAAATAAAGAAAAACCCTTGAATGAGTAGGTGTGTCCAAACTTTTGACTGGTACCATATATACAGTGCCTTCGGAAAGTATTCAGACTCCTTGACTTGTTCCACATTTTGTTACTTTACAGCCTTTTTCTAAAATTGATTAAGTCTTTTTTTCCCTTGATAAATCTACACACAATACCCCATAATGACAAAGCAAAAACAGGTTTTCGAAATTTAAGCTAATTTCTTAAAAGTAAAAAACTGAAATATCACATTTACATTAGTATTCAGACCTTTTACCTAGTACTTCGTTGAAGCACCTTTGGCAGCGACTACAGCATTGAGTCTTCTTGGGTTTGACTCTACAAGCTTGGCACACCTGTATTCTCTGCAGATCCTCTCAAGCTCTGTCAGGTTGGATGGGAGCGTTGCTGAACAGCTATTTTCAGGTCTCTCCAGAGATGTTRGATTGGATTCAAGTCCGGGCTCTGGCTAGGCCACTCAAGGACATTCAGAGACTTGTTCCGAAGCTACTCCTGCGTTGTCTTGGCTGTTTGCTTAGGGTGGTTATTGTGTTTGAAGGTGAACCTTCGCCCCAGTGTGAGGTCCTGAGCGCTCTGGAGCAGGTTTTCATCAAGGATCACTCTACTTTGCTCTATTCATCTTTGCCTCGACCTTGACTAGTCTCCCAGTCCCTGCCGCTGAAAAACATCCCCACAGCATAATGCTGCCACCACTATGCTTCACTGTAGGGATGGTGCCAGGTTTCCTCCAATCGTGACACTTGGCATTCAGGCCAAAGAGTTCAATCTTGGTTTCATCAGGCCAGAAATTCTTGTTTCTCATGGTATGAGAGTCTTTAGATGCCTTTTGGCATACTCCAAGGGGCTGAGGGGCCTCTGTGTTAAGGGTCACCTCCCTGACCAAGACCCTTCTCCCCCGATTGCTCAGTTTAGCCAGGCGACTAAAGAGTCTTGGTGAATCCTAACTTATTCCATTTAAGAATGATGSAGYTCACTGTGTTATTGGGAACCTTCGGTTAATTAGGGGAGAGGCGTTGTGCTGTAAGGTGTTGCTTTATATGTTTTTTCAAATCAAATTGTATTAGTCACATGCGCCGAATACAACAGTGAAATGCTTATTTTACGAGAACCTAACCAACAATGCAGTTTTAAAAAATACGGATAAGAATAAGAAATAAAAGTAACAATTTGATTAGTTGTTCAGAAGTCTTATGGCTTGGGGGTAGAAGCTGTTTAGAAGCCTCTTGGACCTAGACTTGGCGCTCCGGTACCGCTTGCCATGTGGTAGCAGACTAGTCTATGACTAGGGTGGCTGGAGTCTTTGACAATTTTTAGGGCCTTCCTCTGACACCGCCCGGTATAGAGGTCCTGGATGGCAGGAAGCTTGGCCCCAGTGATGTACTGGGCCGTTCGCACTACCCTCTGTAGTGCCTTGCGGTCGGAGGCCGAGCAGTTGCCATACCAGGCAGTGATGCAACCAGTCAGGATGCTCTCGATGAAAGAATGGGAGCGTGCTCGGTCCTCTTTTTCCTGTAGTCCACAATCATCTCCTTTGTCTTGATCACATTGAGGGAGAGGTTGTTGTCCTGGAACCACACGGCCAGGTCTATGACCTCCTCCCTATAAACTGCCTTGTCGTTGTCGGTGATCAGGCCTACCACTGTTGTGTCATTGGCAAACTTAATGACGGTGTTGGAGTCATGCCTGGCCGTGCAGTCATGAGTGAACAGGGAGTACAGGAGGGGACTGAGCACGCACCCCTGAGGGGCCCCTGTCTTAAGGGTCAGCGTGGCAGATGTGTTGTTACCTACCCTTACCACCTGGGGGCGGCCCGTCAGGAAGTCCAGGATCCAGTTGCAGAGGGAGGTGTTTAGTCCCAGGGTCCTTAGCTTATTGATGAGCTTTGAGGGCACTATGGTGTTGAATGCTGAGCTGTAGTCAATGAATAGTATTCTCACACCTCAAAAGGTGTTCCTTTTGTCCAGGTGGGAAAAGGCAGTGTGGAGTGCAATAGAGATTGCATCATCTGTGGATCTGTTGGGGCGTTATGCCAATTGGAGTGGGTCTAGGGTTTCTGGGATAATGGTGTTTATGTGAGACTTGATCAGCCTTTCAGAGCACTTCATGGCTACAAACYTGTGCAATAGGTCAGTAGTCATTTAGGCAGATTACCTTAGTGTTCTTGGGCACAGACACTATGGTGGTCTGCTTAAAACATGTTGGTATTACAGACTCGGACAGGGAGATTTAAAAAATGTCAGTGAAGACATTTGCCAGTTGGTCAGCGCATGCTCGCAGTACACATCCTGGTAATCTGCGGCCTTGTGAATGTTGACTTGTTTAAAGGTCTTACTCACATTGGCTGCGGAGAGCGTGATCACAAAGTCTTCCGGAACAGCTGGTGCTCTCATGCATGTTTCAGTGTTATTTGCCTCGAAGCATAAAAGTAGTTTAGCTCGTCTGGTAGGCTCGTGTCACTGGGCAGCTCTCGGCTGTTCTTCCCTTTGTAGTCTATAATGTTTGCAAGCCCTGCCACATCTGACGAGCGTCAGAGCCGYTGTAGTACGATTCGATCTTAGTCCTGTATTGACGCTTTGCCTGTTTGATGGTTCGTCGGAGGGATTTCTTATAAGCTTCCGGGTTAGAGTCCTGCTCCTTGGAAGCGGCAGCTCTAGCCTTTAGCTCAGTGCAGATGTTTCCTTTAATCCATGGCTTCTGGTTGGGGTATGTACGTATGGTCACTGTGGGGACGACGTCATCGATACACTTATTGATGAAGCCAAAGACCGATGTGGTGTACTCCTCATGCCATCGGAGGAATCCCGGAACATATTCCAGTCTGTGCTAGCAAAACTGTCCTGTAGCTTAGCATGTGCTTCATCTGACCACTTTTTTATTGATCTAGTCACTGGTGCTTCCTGCTTTCATTTTTGCTTGTTAAGCAGGACTCAMMAGGATAGAATTATGGTCAGATTTGCCAAATGGAGGGCGAGGGAGAGCTTTATATGCGTCTCTGTGTGTGGAGTAAAGGTGGTCCAGAGKTTTTTTCTCTCTGGTTGCACATTTAACATGCTGATAGACATTTGGTAAAACGGATTTAAGTTTCCCTGCATTAAAGTCCCCGGGCTACTAGGAGCGCCGCCTTAGGGTGAACGTTTTCTTGTTTGCTTATGACGGAATACAGCTCATTCAATGCTGTCTTAGTGCCAGCCTCTGACTGTGGTGGTATGTAAACAACTAGGAAAAATACAGCTGAAAACTCTAGGTAGATAGTGTGGTCTACAGCTTATCATGAGATACTCTACTTCAGGCGAGCAATTGCTCGAGACTTCCTTAGATATTGTGCACCAGCTGTTTATTTACAAAAAATATATAGTCCGCCACCCTTTGTCTTACCAGATGTCACTGTTCTATCCTGCCGGTACAGCGTATAACCAGCCAGCTGTATGTTGATAGTGTCATCGTACAGTCACGACTCCATAAGATATTGCAGTTTTGAATGTCCCGTTGGTAGTTTAATCTTGCGCGTAGGTCATCGATTTTATTCTCCAAAGATTGAACGTTTGCTAGCAGAATGGAAGGAAGTGGGGGTTTATTCGATCGCCTTCAAATTCTCAGAAGGCAGCCTTCCCTTTTTGAAACCAGGTTTGCTGTTTATTTGAGCTACAAGGCTGCAGCCATTTTTTGTTACCCTTCTCCAGATCTGTGCCTCGACACAATCCTGTCTCGGAGCTCTAAGGACAATTCCTTCTACCTCATGGCTTGGTTTTTGCTCTGACATGCACTGTCAACTGTGGAACCTTATATCGAGAGGTGTGTGCCTTTCCAAAACATATCCAATTAATTGAARTTACCACAGGTGGACTCCAAGTTGTAGAAACATCTCAAGGATGATCAATGGAAACAGGATGTACTTGAGCTCAATTTTGAGTATTATAGCAAAGTGTCTGGAAACATATGTAAATGAAGGTGTTTCTGTTTCTAAAAACCTGTTTTCTCTTCGTCTTTATGGACTATTGTGTGTAGATTGCTGAGGAACATTTTTTATTTAATCSATTTTAGATTAAGGCTTCAACGTAAKAAAATGTGGAAAAAGTGAAAGTGACTGAATACACTGAGTGTACAAAACAAACTAGACACTCTAATGTACTTGTCCTCTTGCTCAGTTGTACACCGGGGCCTCCCACTCCTCTTTCTATTCTGGTTAGAGCCAGTTTGCGCTGTTCTGTGAAGGGAGTAGTACACAGCGTTGTACGAGATCTCCAGTTGCTTGGCAATTTCTTGCATGGAATAGCCTTCATTTCTCAGAACAAGAATAGACTGACGAGTTTCAGAAAGAGTCTTTGTTTCTGGCCATTTTGAGCCTGTAATCGAACCCACAAATGCTGATGCTCCAGATACTCAACTAGTCTAAAGAAGGCCAGTTTTCTTGCTTCTTTAATCAGCACAACAGTTTTCAGCTGTGCTAACATAATTGCAAAAGGGTTTTCTAATGATCAATTAACCTTTTAAAATTATAAACTTGGATTAGCTAACACAACGTGCCATTGGAACACAGGAGTGATGGTTGCTCATAATGGACCTCTGTATGTCTATGTAGATATTCCATTCAAAATCAGCTGTTTCCAGCTACAATAGTCATTTACAACATTTAACTATGTCTACACTGTATTTCTGATCAATTTGATGTTATTTTAATGGACAAAAAATTAGCTTTTCTTTCAAAAACAAGTACATTTCTAAATGACCCCAAACTTTGAAAACCCCTGGTATAGTTTACTGCTGGTTATAAAGGTTACAGTTCTGTGAGACACTCGCAGGCTCTTCTTCATCCTTAATCTTCATCACTCCGGGAGAGAGAGATTTTTGTACTTTAGTGGGCTACTATCACACACACGCCTTGGCAGGACAGTGTGTGTTGGTCCAATTACGGATGGATGATGTCAGATTCCAGACATAGGAGCAGTCATACCGGTAAAGAGAGAAACATAGAGATGCATGGTAGCTGGGAGAGCTCTCTGCTCTGCCAACCTCCTGTTTTTCACTACAGGACACATGAGCCTATTGAGGGACCAGGGAAGCAGACACACACACTACCAGTCACAGAAGGGTTCAGACAGTTGGGGGAGGTGGATGTGGCTACCTGGAGGAAGTAGTAGAGAATAAATAAGCATCACAACAACCCAGTCTACTCTAAACTCGATAATCACTACTCATACTGTTGGCTTAAGCAGTAGCACTACGTACATATTCAGCAGGGTGACAACATGGAGGAAACACCAGCCAGGATTTACACAGACAAACAAAGTACTTGTTTGTGGTTTAACTACTGTACTCCCTCCATTCCTTCTCCTCTCTCCCTCATCTCTCTCCTRCCCTTATTCCCTTGCCCATTTGTAATGGATTCTGTAAAGACGTGCCCAGGCTAATAATACTGATCCAAAATGGCTGGTTTCCTTAATCAGACACATACCCCACCAATCTTCCGACCAATCAGGGGTTGTGTTACTGCCAAGTTCCTCTGTCATCCAATCAGAGGTGTTGTTGAAGCTGTGCCAGCTAACAAAAATCGTGCCGTTGGAAACAGAGCTGGCCTGTACCAATCCCCTCGGCCCTCCATTTGTGTATTCATGCGCACCTCTGCCATTTGCACAAGTGTCCCAAAGCTGAGGGAGTGAAGATTATCGAGGGTGTAGAGGCAAATTAGACCCTCAGAAAGCCACTTCGACTGAGCTAGCCAGGCTTCAGAGCGAKGTGCTATCCCGACATACACTGCGATATGTTTGGAGTTTGCTCAATTTCTTACAAAAGAATGGAGAGGCGCGCCTAATTATATGTCACCTGCATTTGTTTATGTCTGATTTCGAGACTTGACACATGTAACAAATGAAATACCTCCCAATTTAAATGTTTAACTGTTACTGAGGTTTATAGATTGTAGAACAATAGGGGAGATTTGTTCATTTAAATGTCATGCTCGTTTCATTATTTAAAAGTGGAACATGAATTGGATCATTCAAGTCAAGAGTGTGTCCCGCAGTTGATGGGTTTATTGATCCCATCGCCACTCTATGGAAGTCACTCTTGGAGTTTCGTCATCAACATGGAGGGCCCTCCGAGAGAGTTGGTGAGCTAGCTCAATGTTTTGACCTCCCACCCTTTGCCATTCTTAACTTCTCTCACCATTCTAAACTTTGACCCCACCTCTCCCACACTAACCTACTCTTTCCCTTTCCCTCTCTCCCCCACTCCCTCCCACTTCCTCTCTCCCCCTCTCCCCCGCTCTGAGTGAACATGCTACCCTTTCATCCCTCTCTGGAAATAAACAAGGGATCATAAAACTATGCAACGCGTGAGAGATAGGAGGGAGAGATAGAATTCTGTCTGGTGGGCAGTGGTTGTGCGTGCCTGTTGAATGAATGAATTTATTTATTTATTTTCGTGTCAAATCGCCAATTGGCAATCCATCCCTTATGGGAAAAATTGACACAAACAAACGTTACAATAATTCACTATGGTAATTCAATGATCATTCTTCTTCCAGTCTTCTCTGCATTGCGCATCGCATAAAGAGTGAAAAAAAATACAATAGTAAATAAGTTTATCCAAACAATAATTACATCCCTAGAGCAGCAAAATAATATACATAAATACATAGATACCATATACAAAGATTTTTTTTGTTTTTTGTTGTTATTGTGTGAAAGACAGAGGGATTGACAGAGAGAGGGAGAGAGTATATGAGTGAGAGAGGGATAAAAGGGTCTAAAGCAGGTGTGGTTTTATGGCGTGTGACTCATGTTATATTAAACTAGAGATTTAAACCCCAGTGGCTGAGTGGAAAATCACCTTGTGAACACACACATACACACATGCACATACATGCACACACACACTCACAATTAATCCAGCTATTGATTGACTCATACCTCCAGCCCTTCCTAATGGTGGTAGGAATCTGGACAGCATAGGTCAYGTGTCCTGTAAGCGATCAGTATTTCTCATTACGAACCAATCGTCTTCTTGCACCATAAGGGAACACCCTGCCACCCATGGAGCTCTCCGTCTCTGGGGGGAGGTAACTCAATCCCCCAAGGCCCACCTACCCCTCGTTTCCCTGGGGAGACTCCCCTGCCAAGCCCCCCTACCCCCCTGAATCAAACACCACATATAGCTACAGATAACCCAGCCCTGTGGTTGCTGGCAGAGAGGGCTACTGGATATAGAAACATCAACAGATTTCAAAAGGATGAGGGCAAAGGAAACTGAGAGCCACCCTCTCCTTGCTTACCCTCTTTGCACATGCATGCACACATCAGCAAGCACGTGCAAACACAAATACATACAAACACTCCTAGCGCGCTGGAATGTATTTGTTGTTGAGACAATCCCAGAAAAACACACTCTCTCCTGCCTTTTCTTCCTSCCCCTCTTTCTCTTTCTTCTCCTCCCTCCCTCTCTTCCTGCCCCCCTCTCACCTCTCCTCACTTTCCTCTCTCTCTTTCCCTCCCTCCCAGATTGTATAAATATCCCTGAGCTGTTGAGAGGGACTCAGAGACCTGAGGACCCTGACCTGAGAAACAAACAGACCAGAACAGAGAGGAGAGAGAGAGAGGCAGACAGCAAGACAACAGACAGAATAATARGAGAATAAGAACAAGAATCAGCAGTAACACATTAGGGAAATAAAGTAAGATAAATAACAATAAGAAATAAGGAGACAGAGAACATTTGGGCCAGAACTAAGTGAAGTGATAAAGGGGCAATCACCACAGCAAGACAGAGAAAGAAGAGCTGAAACACAGAGTGAAATAGGAGAGACATTGATGAGACAAAGAGAGTGAGAGAGACCAGAAGAACCGTGTCTAGTCTACATCTGTGTGTAGCCCACTTGTGTGGTTGTGTTTGTATCCACCATGTGGCTGCTGCTTAGTGTTTGTGTGTTCTGTCTGCTGCAATATGGTGAGGGGCAGGACCGGGCCACTRTCTGGAGAGGGAACGACCGTAGCGYGCACTGCCAGTACACCTTCACCGTGCCCAGCCCCAGCGAGACCAGCTGCCCCCCTACAGCCTCCGGAGGACCAGAGATGGAGGGGCTCAAGACTAGACTCAGCCTGCTGGAGGTATTGGTGGCCAGGCTGACTGGAGGGGAGACAAGGGGTCCTGGGCTTGGGGCGGGAACCCAGGCTGYTCTGCAGGAGGCTCTGACCCAGGCCATGGGAGAGAGGAGTCTGTTGCAGGGAGAGAAGGAGCATCTGGAGAGAGATGTGGAGGGGCTGCAGAGGAGGGTGGAGGAGATGAGGAGAGAGACGGAGAGCCTGAAGAGCAGACCCTGCTACCCGCAAGCCCCTCTGGTGCCTCCCAGCGTCCCACTACAGGACAGTGGTCTGCGACTTGCCGGAGGTAAGTAACAACATCTGTTTCTCTCCTCCTTCTTCTCTCCTACTGGAGAGAGAAAGCTCATATGATTCCTGATTAAGACCTACACCACTTATAGACAGATTGTGGCATATGGAGGTGTTCTCCAGTCTGGCTCGGAGACATACAGTTGAAGTCGGAAGTTTACATACACTTAGGTTGGAGTCATTAAAACTCGTTTTCAACCACTCCACAACTTTCTTGTTACACACAACTATTAGTTTGTGGCCAATGTCCGGTTAGCGCCAATTCTACTTCTGTGTCAAGACCACAAGTAATTCTTTCCAAACCAATCGTTCACAGAACAGATTATTTCACTTATAAATCACTGTAATCACAATTTCTGTGGTCAGAAGTTTACACTACCACTAAGTTCACTGTGCCTTTAAACAGCTTGGAAAATTCCAGAAAATGATGTCATGGCTTTAGAAGCTTCTGATAGGCTAATTGACATAAATTTGAGTCAATTTGGAGGTGTACCTGTGGATGTATTTCAAGGCCTACCTTCAAACCAGTGCCTCTTTGCTTGAATCATGGGAAATCAAAAGAAATCAGCCAAGACCTCAGAAAAAAGTTGTAGACCTCCACAAGTCTGGTCCATCATTTGGGAACAATTTCCAAACACCTGAAGTACCAAGTTCATCTGTACAAACAATAGTACACACAGTATAAACACCATGGGACCATTGCAGCCGTCATACCGCTCAGGAGGAATAGCAGATGCGTTCTGTCTCCTAGAGATAACGTACTTTTGGTGTGAAAAGTGCAAATCAATCCTAGAACAACAGGCAAAGGACCTTGTGAAGATGCTGGAGGAAACGGGTACAAAAATATCTAATATCCACAGTAAACGAGTCCTAATCGACATAACCTGAAAGGCTGCTAAGCAAGGAGAAGCCACTGTCCAAAAACCGCCAAAAAAAAGCCAGCACTACGGTTTGCAACTGCCACATGGACCGAGGATCGTACTTTTTGGAGAAATGTCCTCTGGTCTGATGAAACAAAATAGAACTGTTTGGCCCATAATGACCATTGTTATGTTTGGAGGAAACAAGGGATGCTTGCAAGCCGAAGAACACCATCCCCACAGTGAAGCATGGGGTGGCAGCATCATGTTGTTGGGGTGCTTAGCTGTAGGAGGTACTTGGTGCACTTCACAAAATAGATGGCATCATGGAGGATGGAAATTTATGTGGATATATTGAAGCAACATCTCAACACATCAGTCAGGAAGTTAAAGCTTGGTCGCAAATGGGTCTTCCAAATGGACAATGACCCCAAGGCATACTTCCAAAAGTTGTGGCAAAATGGCCTAAGGACACACAAAGTCAAGGTATTGGAGTGGCCATCACAAAAGCCCTGGCCTCCCAATCCTTTAGAAAATTTGTGGACAGAACTGAAAAAAGCGTGTGTGAGCAAGGACGGCCGACAAACCTGACTCAGTTACACCAGCTCTGTCAGGAGGAATGGGCTAAAATTCACCCAACTTATTGTGGGAAGCTGGTGGAAGGCTATCTGAAAACGTTTGACCCAAGTTAAACAATTTAAAAGCAATGCTTACCAAATACTAATTGAGTGTATGTAACTTCTGACCCACTGGGATGTGATGAAAGAAATAAAAGCTGAAATAAATCATTCTCTCTCAATATTATTCTGACATTTCACATTCTCAAAAATAAAGTGGTGATCCTGAACTGACCTAATAGACATGGAATTATTACTAGGATTAAATGTCAGGAATTGTGAAAAACTGAGTTTAAATATATTTGGCTAAGTGTTATGTAAAACTTCGACTTCAACTGTGTGTTTGCCTGTACATCAAGTGTCCTTGTGGTTTTTGTAGGAGAGTCAGGAGGATTCTGTGTTAACTGGAAGACCTGAGAAAAATGGACGCACACACTCAATGATGAGGGCGCTTTCTGTAACATAGAGGATTCCACAGAACTGTTTGTGTGCGATAGAATGGTGGGTGTGTTCTTGTGCATGTCTGTGTTTGGGCAACACAAGGCGGTCGAAGTAGTGTCAGGTTTTCAAGCTATTCCTGTTTAAAGAGTGGAGGGAGGCACAGAATGGTTCTAGAGCGACAGCCAGGTGTTAGTCTTTTACTTTATCAACCAGACGGCCGGGGTGGGCGGGGCGGCGTGATGCCGACGTGAGGAAAAGACAAGCAGGACATGTTAGAGCTCCCATTTCCATCTTACCTTATGGCTATTTGATGATGTTTGACTCAGACCATCAAGGGTGTTTGTGTGGGTAGGGGGAGGGGGGATTTTATGTTGTCTCATAAAGCTGACATAAATCCTCCTTCCCCAACTCCCCATCCCACTACCTCCCCCATCCCAGTGCTGCCCTTCTACACACTAAATTATTTCTGATGTGCGACCAAACTTCTTCCTATAAATAACTGTGAAGAGACCTCTGGTTGCATGTCTTGTGTGATACCGATGAGTGTCTGAACTGAGTGCCAACTGCTTGAACAGACAGTTCGGTACCTTCATAACATCAACACCTTGCACAAAGACATATAGTGATGCATGTCATTGACATTCGCCCTCAGTGTACATCTATGTGCAATACGTGCTGCTCTGTTTTTGACCAACTGCAATTTGCCAATGTCCTTCTTTGCCGCACCTGAGCACACAACTAGACAGTAGACCAAGTGCGACAAAACTAGGMCCTGTAAGACCTGTCTGGTTCACTGAGATATCAAGAAAGCACAGCAAAGCCTTATCATGTACAGACCTCTTCCCATTTTAGTAACCATTGAGTCTATATGTTTTGGCCATGACAGCATGCTATCTAGCATGACACCCAGCAGTTTAGTCTCTTCAACTTGCTCAATAYCCACATTATTCAATAATAGATCCATATGAGGTTTAGGGTTGAGTGAGTGATTTGTCCGAAAAATGATACTTTTAGTATTGTTTTATATTTAGCACCAGCCTATTGCTAGTTACCCATTCTAAAACTGATTGGAGATCTATGTTAAGGGTGTCCGTTATTTATTTTACTGTTGTAGCCGACGTGTACTGTATACTGTTGAGTCGTCAGTGTACATGGACACGCAGGTCAGTGGAAGGTCATTAGTAAACACAGAAAACAATAATGGTCCAAGCCGGCTGCCCTGTGGTACACCACACTCAACATTCAACTTCCATTAAAGAAAACCCTCTGTGTTCTATTGGATAGGTAATTGTCCATCCATGATAAGGCAGAGGATGTTAATCCATAACACCTATGTTTTTCAGTAATATTACATTTACATTTAAGTCATTTAGCAGACGCTCTTATCCAGAGCGACTTACAAATTGGTGATATGTTACGATCAACGATGTCAAAGGCTGCACTGAGGTCTAACAAAACAGCTCCCACAATCTTATTATCAGTTTCTTTCATCCAATCATCAGTCATTTGTGTCAGTGCCGAGCATGTTGAGTGCCCTTCCCTATAAGCATGCTGAAAGTCTGATGCTAATTTGTTTTCTGTAAAATAACATTMTATTTGGTCGAACAAGATTTTTTCCAAAAGTTTGCTAAGCACCAGTAACAGGCTGATTGGTCTGCTGTTGGAACTATTAAAGGCTGTTTTGCTATTTTTGGTCAGCTGAATGCCACTTGCCTCCCTTCAAGCCTGAGGGCACACTCCATCTTCTAGGCTTAGATTGAAGATGTGGCAAATAGGAGTTGCAATGTGTTCCGCTACCAACCTCAATAATTTACCATCCATGTTGTCAGTTACAGGTGGTTTTTAGAGTAAAGAGTAATTTAGAGTAAAGTACATCGAAAAAAAAATCAAAAGAAAACTGCAAACTGAATAGGAACAAACAAGCCCCGGGT
>NC_036853.1:20465143-20507838 GCF_002910315.2 Salvelinus sp. IW2-2015
TAATTTACCATCCATGTTGTCAGTTACAGGTGGTTTTTATAGATAGTAGTAATTTTTTCACCTCTTCCACACTAACTTTGCAGAATTCAAAGCTACAGTGCTTGTCTTTCATTATTTGGTCCATTATACATGAATATGAAGGCTCAGCATTTGTTGTTTGCATGTCATGCCTAAGTTGTCTAATCTTGTCAACAAAAAAGTTATTGAAGTGGTTGGCAATATCAACGTTTTTTTAAATGAATGAGCCATCAGCCTCAGTGAAGGATGGAGCTGAGTTAGCTTTTCTGCCTAGAATTTCATTWAAGGTCRTCCAGAGCTTTTTACTATCATTCTTTGTATAATTTATCTTTGRTCCATAGTATAGTTTCTTCTTCTTTTTGTTTAGTTTACTAATGTTTAGTTACTGACTCACCTCCCCCTAAATAGATTATGTTACGCAAGTTTTCTAATGGCTTAGGAAAAGGCAATGTTGTTGTAGAATAAATGCTATCAACAACAGCCAAGCCAAGAGACCCATGGTGAGTATGGCTGCATCCAAGAACAACAGCTCTGCTACACAGCAACGTGAAGGTGGACTGTGCCGAGAGATTGAGACTGAGGGAGACCTTCAGCCAAATATGAGCCTTTTATCTCCTCTCAGCTCTAATAACTCTAATAGCACAGGGTTAGAAGGCTTGATTGGGCCATCCTCAGGGAGCATGGGTATGAGTGTTTTGGTGTTTCAGTCTGTGAGAACTTGCTGTGGTCATGATGTTCTGCCAGATTTGCCCTTATATCCATCAAACACACACACAGACACGCACACACACACACACACACACACACACACACACAATGTGCACTTGTTTACCTGAGATGATGAATGACCTTGCCCCCTGGGAACTGTTTTGTAGTTCAGGGAAGCGAGACTCTTTCCCCTCACCCTCCCTCAGCCCTCCTCACCCCACCACCCTCCTCTTCCCATACCCTTCTGCCTAGACAGCATCCATTGACCCAGGTCATACAAGACATGAACAGAAGCAAATGTAAATAACCATTCTTATTGGGCAAGTTCAGGCAGTACAACTCTTTTCTTCTGTTTATGCCTGTTGAACGTGACTCTGGTCTCCCAACATTAACCCCTCACACTTCTCCTCCTCCTTCTCCCCCAACTTTACCCCAAACTCACCCCTTCTCCCCACATGTGTAGTACTTACTATAGAATGTTGTAGTATACTGTAGAACAGTGTTTCCCAAACTCGGTCCTGGGGCCCCCCTGGGTGCATGTTTACATTTTTGCCCTAGCACTACACAACTGATTCAAATAATCAAAGCTTGATGARGAGTTGGTTATTTGAATCAGCTGTGTAGTGCTGGGACAAAACCCAAATGGGAAACCCTGCTATAGAATACTATAGTAAATACTGAAGTAGTATCCACAACAAAAACACAATACAGTAATGTCTGCAAAAACACTACACTTTTTTAACTATATTAAATACTACTTTATTAAATTTGCATTTTACTCTGTCCATTCCCCTCCCCAATATCGCAATTTGTGCCACCCATAAGTGAGAAACCTACATGCCAAGTATAGACCATATATTGTGTTCCCTACAGTTTATAGAAAAGACCACAAGTTCTGAAATATTCGTTCAGACCCCAGTCTTATCTACTTACCTACCTACTTACAGGTTTTGGAAAATGTGCTCTTTTAGTATTTCTCCAGTAGGTTTCCTGAAGGAGAAAGCCTCCACTTRTATGTCAAAGATAATAAAAACAAAAACACRATAGTAAATACGACAGTGATGTCCGCAAAGACACTACAGTAAATATTACAGTATACTACAGTCTGCAAAAACACTGCAGTAAATARTTCAGTGTACTACAATCCACAAAACCACTACATTCATTATTACAGTATAATCTACAGTTTTCCTTTAATATGGTATTTATACTATAGTTAACTGRAATACTACAGTATGCTACAGTGAATGCTACAGTAAAGTCTACAAAAACACTACAGTGAATACTATAGTATTTTTTCATGTGGGTCTCCGTCAAAATAGGAAATCAACATCAGTTTCCAGAGGCTAAGACTAACATGTTCTGCATCATTATGGCTCATTAGGAGCCAGTAAACTCTTCAGACACAGACACAGACACACACACACACACACACACACACACATTGCATAATTATGAGGCTGTTAACACGTTAACATGTTAGCATCCATCACTGTTATAGACCCAGTCACTGCTGCTGTTTATCAACACGGGTGGAGTGTTTAGTTTAGAAACTCTCAACTGTAATGGTTCTCTGAGGGGCTGAAGGGAAGGGGGGGGGGCAGAGGAGAGGGGGAGTGATGGGTGAGCCTTGGGGGAAATTTTGGCCTTGTTCCAGTTGAACTAAACTGGTATGAGGAATGGCTAACTGTGGTAGCAAGGCAGGTCGGGGGCTTCAAGACTAAAGGTTGCATGTGTGTTCAACAGTCCGGCAGACTCCACAGCAGCTGGGAATCCACTCAGGAGTGTTTGTTTTCTCCTCTTACATTCCCTGCTGTCAGTAGTGCTGCCAGAGACSCCCTCACCACTCCCAACACACACTCAGAGACCCCATAGCTGGCTGATGTAGGCCGCTCTGGGCTTGATGGTCACTGCATGGTCAGGGTTGGTGCTGTCATTGTACTGTGATGTTAAAAAGTGTGTGTGATTCTACATCCATGATGTGTTTGCAGATGCTGGTGTTCTCTCTCACCTGGTATCCAGTGCTGGAAGACAAGGGGACACTGGCAGTTTGAGAGGTAAGCTTCTGTGGTACCACTGAGTATGTGTTTGCATGTGTGTGTACAAATCTAATTTCAACAGAATGAATAATGAACAAATAATCCTGAATTATTATTAATTCACGAATATCCCAGTATTACCACAAAATTAGTATAATTACAAAAATATGCCATAAAATACATTTCAAATAAAAGCAGACAAGTTAGGCCATGAAGTAATGTCAACATCTTGTTTTGGTTGAGTTGTCAACTAATGTGAATTCAACAAAAAATGTCACCATGTCATCGGGTTTAGGTTCAAAGTTGGGTGAAAGAAATACAACATTCCCTTCCGTTGATGACTTTTTGCAAATCCAATCACTTTTCCTTCTTTGAATCAACGTCATCAAGTTGAATTTTTTTGTTGAAAAGACGTGGAAACAACGTTGATTCAACCAGTCTTTGTCCAGTGGGTAGTGTCTAGTCCAGTGTCCAGTGTCCAGTCCAGTGTCATGGACAGATGTGCTAGGAGGTGCTCAATCTGCTCCTGAGGGTTGCTGTGTTGCAGTCATCACACCTGCAGCTGGAATGTGTAGGCATTGCGTCTCAGGTAATACATTAGGGGTAMATTGTGGTAGTCCTCCACAAGCCGCTTTGCCTTCTTCAAGCTACTGCGGACTCTGTGGTGGTGGTAGGTTGCCAGCGAGGTACTGCTCCAGGTCAGGTTCAGTCAGAGCATGTTGTTGTCGCAGGGCATCGATTAACTCCAAAACCGTTGGGTTTGTGGGACCAGCAAGTGCCCTGAAGGCCCGATGCCAATCCTTCACTGCTTTATTGATCTCCACAAAGTCTTGCTGCTCMACAGCATCGTAGTAGTTCCACATTTCGGAAATAAACATACCTATGGCAAATGCCGGTGCTCTTTTGGTGAAGACTCCTCAAAGTGATCTCCAGTGCCCAATGTATGTCCCTCAAAGTGGCTCACAACTTTGCGCAGCTCCTGTTCCTCAGAGGATGTGGGGAATATCAGCTTCTCCAGATCTCCATAGCATCTCTCTACATCAGCGGGTAGAATGAACAAGAGCGCAGGGAGCATTTTGAGGTGGAGGGTGAAATTGGGGTCGCTGCAGTACATTGATGCCAGCTGTCTTGGGGCAAATTCCTCATTGCCTCCAACCAGTGTCGGGTACTAGTGCACTACATGTAATTCAACTAGTAATTGAATTACATTTTGCAGTGGCTTAGTGGTAGTTGAACTAAATTCAAATCTTGGTGGTAGTAGTTAATACATTTTTTGCCATGTAGCYTTATCGCTAACTACTAGAACTACACAATTTTTTTTGCAAAAATAAAATATGGTTGAAGTAAACAAGAATTTCCTGTATTTTTCGGCATCAGACCTGCCCGATTCTCACTTGAAACATTTTTGTGTTTAATAGGCTGACTCGAGAGTGATCTGTTCCTACAATTTGTAGTCTATGAAATTTCTGATTTAGATATAGTTTAGATGTAGTGAACTACTTTTTCAAAGTAACTTTAGCTAAGTAAACTATGTTTTTCTTAAGGGTAGCTTAACTTCTTCCAGTGTGAAGTAATTGGTAAACTATATTTTCAGAGTAGCTTCCCCAACACTGCCTCCAACGTATGATTGTACTGTATATACTGTATCTCCTAAAAAATATTTCATATATAGACATCAGATGAATTGCATGTTCAACTCGACATTGCTGTCATTTTGAAAATGAACCCTTAATACAACATCAATAGTATGCTACTTGTTGATGCTTTCCTCAGACTTATAGGGCAGTAAAATATAGGCTGCTGGAATCACGGTCGACTGTCGCAGTCCCAAAATGGTGTACGACTGCCGTAACAAGGGTGGGGCCGCTTTGAATGATCTATCTACACAGCCCTACGTAGGCAAAGTGCAGTAACGCAGTTTTTTATTTTTTTTTATGTAATATTATAATGTGATTAATGTGGTATTTATTTTTCTGACATAAGAACAAGCCAGTCGATTAGGATATATCATGAAGTACCAGAAATTGATGTCTGTCTAGATATTTTGCAGTACATTTTTTTACATACGGTAGTTACTGCACTTTGCCTTTGTAGGGCAGTACACACCAGGACACGGACTGGCACAGGAAATTCAAGTTACGTGTCGTTGTGAAGATGAGAAACCTGTCTTTTCCTGGTCTGCTGTCATGCTGGAGGAATAGCTCTCCACTCGCTGTGCCATGGCAGCTCTCAGGGATGAGCAGGTTGTAGAGGGTCGGTACAGGGGCACWTGGATGTTCAGTAGGTCCTCTTTTTCTAAAGGCCAGGGCTTACTCAGGCAACAACAAAAAAAACATTATTTTTATTGGAGAATCGTTTAGCAGCAGATATTTGCATTCAACTGTTTAGTGCACGATCAGATGCGCCCGAGCCCATTCAGTTGGCGTTATGTGCCCATTCCGGTAGATATATAGCTTGGTCACATAATCAAAACAGAATTAGCARGTGCAAACTATTAGGTGCAGCTCATTTGCACACCCACAGTTACAGTTGCACAGTTCCTTTAATCGTGACTGTATTGTTTTGCTACAATCACTTGCAATGAGTATACTTTTTTCATGAGCAATGACCAAACTAGGCTGGTTGTTTGAGATGTAATGATGAAAAACGAATGAAAACCACAAAATGTGCATATGCCTATCTTTCTAATCATAGTCTTAATAAACATGAGTAAAACACATCTACTCACAAAGCTCTACATTGTGGAGGTGATGTATGTTAGTGCGGGGCTGGAACTAAAGCCTGCACAGTTCCCACTCTGTAGCTCTCTCTAGGTCCAGGGTTGAAGAGCACTGCAATTGAAGATTGATTCATTGACGGAGGCAGAACTCGACACCCTAAAGCCTGTGTCTCAATCAGAGCTTCTCAACGTTGTATCACCGGTTGTTTTCTGTCTGTCTGTTTGTCTGTCTCCTCCCCCCTCCAGACCCAGCATGGCGGTATGATGGCAATGCAGGGTTCCAGGAGTTGAAGGCTGAGGTGACTGAGGTTCCTGCTCCTAGTACTGAGGACAGCACAGGTGAGACACACACCTGGATATATCAAATTGGTCATTATCCTGATGCGGTCCCAACAGTCCCAATACTATTACACAGTTACCCCCTCTCCACCCCTGCACAGCTGACCCTGCAAACACGACACTTCCCCCTGCTGACAGCCCCAAAACAAATATTGCTATTAATACACAGGTAAGAATAACACTAAATACCAGGGCAAATACCAACATCAGAACATGAGGGACTGCATGTGTTTGTATATGTTAAGTGCCTGACAGGGAGAGATCCACTGAAGCTCTACTGAACATACTGAGAGGCACATCTATGATAAGATCATCTCCACCATACACGTTTACCTCTGCACATTTCCGCTGCAGTTTCTGTCACATCTAGAAAAAGACTGAAACGTCGACAAAATTAACAAGTTGAGATTCATGTTTGTGCTGGAGTTATTCATATCGTTGATGACCGTGCCTGTATATAATTACATAACCCCTCGCCCTTACACACACCACTCTGTCGTGAATATCCTAAAGGTATTTTAGGAAGAGGTAAATATACAGCAGCCTGATCATTTTCTCAGTGAGAGGCTTGAAGTGGTGGAGGATTCCTTCCTGTATCTGATGACTCTCAGCTCAGCTGCTCTTCTACTAACTCGGTACCACACACACACTCATAGGGCTTGTTAATTAGCAGAGATGCCAAACTGTTGTAAACCTGCTATCTGMCTCCATTATGAGAAATGATCATCTCTCAGATCTTTTAGCAGCCGTTACCTCTTCCCTCCATACCCCTCTCCAAAAACAGGATTTACCACTGATTATCTCTACACACACCTCTCTCCTCTCTCTCTCTCTCTCTCTTTTCAAGGGTGCATCGCAATAGTATAAAATAGCATCATCACCCCTGACATCTAATGACCTGTCCCTATAACTGCCCCCCCACCATCTACCCATCTCTCTAACTGCTCTCTCTCTCTCTCCCTTCCCCCCTCCTCTCTCCCAGGCTGTGGGGAGTTGATATCAATAGGAGAGCCAGTGTCCCATCGTAAGGCTGATAGTATAGCTGGTAAATATGGGGTGTGGATGCAGGATCCGGAGGCTGTGGCGCCCTACGGAGGGAAGATGGTGTGGCGCATCGATACAGTGGGGTCAGAGGTCAGACAGRTGTTTGGTTACGAGGACATGGACCAGCTCTCTAAAGGCTACCCCTCAAAGGTGGGTGACTGGACTGACTGGCATGGGATAGACCTAGAGGCTAACCTTAACCATAGATCTAAGATCAAATGACCTTACCCCTAACCAACCCCACCTTAACCATTAAGGGATGATAACATATTGATGTATAATGTAAAGTCTGACCATTGACCAGACTGTATTATCATTATTTATTACAAGGTGTTGCTGTTGCCGGAGCCAGTGGAGAGTACAGGAGCGACTCTGTACCGCGGCTCTCTGTACTACCAGCGCCGCCGCAGCCGCACCCTGCTGAGGTACGACCTGGCATCTGAGAGCATCGCCGCCCGCCGAGACCTGCCCCACGCCGGCTTCCACGGCCAGTTCCCCTACTCCTGGGGCGGCTACACCGATGTGGATCTTGGGGTGGACGAGCAGGGCCTGTGGGCCGTCTACAGCACCAACAAGGCTAAAGGAGCCATCGTGGTGTCCCAGCTGAACCCACACAACCTGGCGGTGAAGAGGAGCTGGGAGACCAGCATCAGGAAGAACAGCGTGGCTAACGCTTTCGTCATCTGTGGCCGTCTCTACACGGTTGCCAGCTACACTGCTCCTAACACCACCATCAACTTTATGTTCGACACAGCTACTGGCCAGGGGAAGCAGGTGGCGCTACCCTTCAGGAATAAGTACCGCTACAACAGCATGGTGGATTATAACCCTGCCCAAAGGAAGCTACACGCCTGGGACAACTTCCACATTGTCTCCTACGACGTCAGGCTGGGTCACCAGTAGAGGAACTCACAACAAAAACCTTTCAAAAAGACTTTCTCTTGTCTTTAGAGCAGTTAGTGTGGTAGTCAGTGGTTAGAATGCTATTATTTACCACCTTCATCAATGCGAAGGTGTAGTAGTTACCAAAACTGGCCARAGCATTGATTGAGATGAAGCTTTTTCAAGCAAATTGTGTTATGAATTAAACCCCCTGCAGGTATGTTGTTTCAGTGGGAAGGCTTTTGCTGTGGCACAGTCCACAAACATGTTTATAGAGGAATTATTTTTATACTGTTTGGTTGTCAGAGATCGACTTTTATTGTGTTTTGATGTATAGTGTTGAAAGGGAGGTGAGGGGGCAAAGAATAAATAATGAAGTTTACTTCTTGCATACTGTACCATTGGTCATCATACAAACTGTATTGTGTGTAAAACTCCTTCTGACCTGTGCATTGTACACCACTATTACATTATGTACAAATTCATACAAAGGTCAAATAAAAGTTATCCATTCTAAATAACAATGACTTGTTTATTTTTGTATAAAAATCAATGACTTCTAGTAGGCACACGTGACTGATAAAAGTGTCTGCTAAATGGCATATACACTGCTCAAAAAAATAAAGGGAACACTTAAACAACACAATGTAACTCCAAGTCAATCACACTTCTGTGAAATCAAACTGTCCAACTTTAGGAAGCAACACTGATTGACAATAAATTTCACATGCGTTGTGCAAATGGAATGACAAAAGGTGGAAATTATAGGCAATTAGCAAGACACCCCAAAAAAGGAGTGATTCTGCAGGTGGTGACCACAGACAACATCTCAGTTCCTATGCTTCCTGGCTGATGTTTTGGTCACTTTTGAATGCTGGCGGTGCTCTCACCTCTAGTGGTAGCATGAGACGGAGTCTACAACCCACACAAGTGGCTCAGGTAGTGCAGTTCATCCAGGATGGCACATCAATGCGAGCTGTGGCAAAAAGGTTTGCTGTGTCTGTCAGTGTAGTGTCCAGAGCATGGAGGCGCTACCAGGAGACAGGCCAGTACATCAGGAGACGTGGAGGAGGCCGTAGGAGGGCAACAACCCAGCGAGAGGACCGCTACCTCCGCCTTTGTGCAAGGAGGTGCACTGCCAGAGCCCTGCAAAATGACCTCCAGCAGGCCACAATTGTGCATGTGTCTGCTCAAACGGTCAGAAACAGACTCCATGAGGGTGGTATGAGGGCCCGACGTCCACAGGTGGGGTTGTGCTTACAGCCCAGCACCGTGCAGGACGTTTGGCATTTGCCAGAACACCAAGATTGGCAAATTCGCCACTGGCGCCCTGTGCCTTCACAGATGAAAGCAGGTTCACACTGAGCACATGAGCACATGTGACAGACGTGACAGAGTCTGGAGACGCCGTGGAGAATGTTCTGCTGCCTGCAACATCCTCCAGCATGACCGGTTTTGGCGTGGGTCAGTCATGGTGTGGGGTGCCATTTCTTTGTGGGGCGACAGCCCTCCATGTGCTCGCCAGAGGTAGCCTGACTGCCATTAGGTACCGAGATGAGATCCTCAGACCCCTTGTGAGACCATATGCTGACATATGCACTATTGTGGCCTGCTGGAGGTCATTTTGCAGGGCTCTGGCAGTGCACCTCCTTGCACAAAGGCGGAGGTAGCGGTCCTTCTGCTGGTTGTTGCCCTCCTCCGGCCTCCTCCACCCTCCTGATGTACTGGCCTGTCTCCTGGTAGCGCCCCCATGCTCTGGACACTACACTGACAGACACAGCAAACCTTTTTGCCACAGCTCGCATTGATGTGCATCCTGGATGAACTGCACTACCTGAGCCACTTGTGTGGGTTGTAGACTCCGTCTCATGCTACCACTAGAGTGGAGCACCGCCAGCATTCAAAAGTGACCAAAACATCAGCCAGAAAGCATAGGAACTGAGAAGTTGTCTGTGGTCACCCCCTGCAGAATCACTCCTTTTTGGGGGTGTCTTGCTAATTGCCTATAACTTTTGTCTATTCCATTTGCACAACAGCATGTGAAATTTATTGTCAATCAGTGTTGCTTCCTAAGTGGACAGTTTGATTTCATAGAAGTGTGATTGACTTGGAGTTACATTGTGTTGTTTAAGTGTTCCCTTTTATTTTTTGAGCAGTGTATATATATATATATATATATATATATATATATATATATATATATATATATATATATAATTATATATATACAGTACCAGTCAAAGGTTTGGACACCTACTCATTCAAGGGTTTTTCTTTATTTTTACTATTTTCTACATTGTAGAATAATAGTGAAGATGTCAAAACTATGAAATAACACATGAAAACTTTGAAATAACACATGGAATCATGTAGTAACCAAAAAAGTTTTAAACACATCAAATGTATTTTATATTTGAGATTCTTCAAAGTAGCCACCATTTGCCTTGATGACAGCTTTGCACACGCTTGGCATTCTCTCAACCAGCTTCATGAGGTAGTCACCTGGAACGCATTTCAATTAACAGGTGTGCCTTACTAAAAGTTAATTTGTGGAATTTCTTTCCTTCTTAATGCTCTGGAGCCAATCAGTTGAGTTGTGACAAGGTAGGGGTGGTATACAGAAGATAGCTCTATTTGGTAAGAGACCAAGTCCATATTATGGCAAGAACAGCTCAAATAAGCAAAGAGAAATGACAGTTCATCATTACTTTAAGACATGGGTCAGTCAAGGTCAGTCAATCTGGAAAATTTCAATAACTTTGAAAGTTTCTTTAAGTGTAGTCGCAAAAACCATAAAGCGCTATGATGAAACTGTCTCTCATGAGGACCACCACAGGAAAGGAAGACCTAGAGTTACCTCTGCTGCAGAGGAGAAGTTAAAGGATAGAGTTAACTGCACCTCAGATTGCAGCCCAAATAAATGCTTCACAGAGTTCAAGTAACAAACACATCTCAACATCTGCGTGAATCAGGGCTTCATGGTCGAATTGCTGCAAAGAAACCAATACTAAAGGACACCAATAATAAMAAGAGACTTGCTTGGGCCAAGAAACACGAGCAATGGACATTAGACCGGTGGAAATCTGTCCTTTGGTCATYAGTCCAAATTTGAGATTTTTGGTTCCAACCGCTGTGTTTTAGTGAGACGCAGAGTAGGGTAAATGGATTATCTCCACATGTTTGGTTCCCACGTGATGCATGGAGGGGGAGGTGTGATGGTATGGTGGTGATTTGCTGGTGACACTGACACTGTCTGCACAAGTAACCAGCATGGCTACCACAGCATTCTGCAGCGATACACCATCTCATCTGGTTTGCGCTTAGTGGGACTATCATTTGTTTTTCAACAGGATAATGACCCAAAACACACCTCCAGGCGGTGTAAGGGCTATTTGACCAAGAAGGAGAGTGATGGAGGGCTGCATCAGATGACCTGGCCTCCACAATCACCCGACCTCAACCAAATTGAGATAGTTTGGGATGAGTTAGACTGCAGAATGAAGTAAAAGCAGCCAACAAGTGCTCAGCATATGTGGAAACTCCAAGACTGTTGGAAAAGCATTCCTCATGAAGCTGGTTGAGAGAATGCCAAGAGTGTGCAAAGCTGTCATCAAGGCAAAGGGTGGCAACTTTGAAGAATCTAAAATCTATTTTGATTCGTTTAATACTTTTTGGTTACTACATGTTTCCATGTGTTATTTCATAGTTTTGATGTCTTCACTACTATTCTTCAATGTAGAAAATAGTAAAAAATAAAGAAAAACCCTTGAATGAGTAAGTGTGTCCAAACTTTTGACTGGTACTGTATATATATATGCTAGGAGGATGATGATCACTCAGTCTCATACCCTCTTACTCTCATAAGGGGAAGAAATGGAATTCCTTCCATATCAGTCACCAACTAGCCCTCCATCCATTCAGGTCTTTCAAGTACTTTATGTGAAAACAGAGCTAAGGCCTTGGACCATAGAGGCCCATTTTAAGAACATTCCTTCACAGGTCAATGTTGACTGATTTTAGTGGAGGTGTAGGTTGACTTGTTAGTTAAGTTGTTTTCGCCATCAGCTGCATTCATGATTGTTTGTCCACACTTCCACTCCTGAGACCTTTGTTGGGGGGGGGGGTGATAAGGGCAAAAGACTAAGAAAAGGGGAGTGGAAATGTGACAAACAGGAGAGAAAACATTGAGTTACTACTTTAAAAAGAGATCAAACTCAGAAAGACAGAATATTTGTGGTTTATTATACACTCCTCTTGGGGCACTCCACACACTCACAGAGCCTGCCTCTCACAAATCACAAATACTGTAGTCTTGGCTTGGGGACTGCACTTTAGAAAGCAGAAAGTCTTGAACTAGAACCACATTTTAGTGCATAAAACCCACATAATCCAGATTTGATGAGCACTTTCAGTTTGAGAAAAGCAGATTCAGTGTTCAATACAAGCGACTTGACTCTGAACAGAGAATAAACCAAATCCTTATTTTTTGACAAGGTACAAAAACGACTTATTTAATACAAATGATGGAGGACGGAGTGTGGTCTAAACCATTGACAGATGAGGTTAGAACTTGCTGACCAGTGTGGAACTGTCTAATCTGCACAAGTTTGTCCCAGTCTGATTGGTTAGCTGAGTCCTGACTGTTTGTTGAGCGATTGGTCAGAGTAGGTAGAAGTTGCCCCTAACCACGGATACAGAGTCAGATAGGTTTTGTATCCCCCTGATGGTAAAGGTTAAGAATGGGGGTAGGGTTGTCTGACCCTAGATCCATGGTTAGTTGTTCTGTTTCTTCTTCTTGGTGTCTGGCATGCCATTGTCGTTGGCCTGAGAGGAGAAGTGTTCGGACATGGCTGCCAGGGCTCGGTACCGATGGGATATTGTGTTCTTCACCTCCTTAGGTAGCTCAGCATAACTACAGGGACCAGAAAGAGAGTGAGAGACGCAACAATAAATGAGCTGGCAATAATCACTTTCATTCCTTTTCTTCATACTGACGTTGTCAATACATAAAATAGACATCTACTGCCCCCCAGTGGTATAGTAGGAGAGTAATAAAGGAGTAATAAAGTGTGATACGTAAAAACAGACTCCTGCGAGTAAAATAAAAGTCCTGCTTACGTTTTGTCAAATCCGTCTGGCTGGAAACAGGGGTCCCATCCAAAGTCTCTGGGGCCTCTAGGCTCTACAATGTGCCCCTAAACAGTTAGGGGGAGAAATACATGTTTATCAAAGCAAGCATGCAGAGTTAGTGTGGCTCAGTTGTAGAGCATGGTGGAGCAATGCCAGGGTTTTGGGTTTGATTCCCACGGGGACCAGTACGAAGAATTACGGAAAAGTATGCAGTCGCTCTGGGTAACGTCAGTAAGACCAAGGAGCTGATTGTGGACTACAGGAAACGGGGGGGTGAGCACGCTGCACCATAGAGAGCATCTTGACTGGCTGCATCACTACTTGGTATGGCAACAGCACCACCCTTGATTGCTTGGTGCTACAATGGGTGTTGCGGTACATCACTGGGGCCGAGTTCCCAGCCATCCAGGACCTGCCATCCGGCAGTGAGAAAGGAAGGCCTGGAAAATCGTTAAACACTCCAGCCATCCAAGCCATAGAGTGTTCTCTTTGCTTCCGCATGGCAAGCGGTACCGGAGCATAAAAGTCTGACACCAACAGGCTCCTGAACAGCGTCTATCCATAGCCCATCCAACTACCTCATCCCCATACTGTATTTATTTATCTTGCTCCTTTGCACCCCAGTATCTCTACTTGCACATTCATCTTCTGCACATCTACCATTCTAGTGTTAAATTGCTATATTGTAATTACTTCGCCACCATGGCCTATTTATTGCCTTACCTCCTTTATCCTACCTCATTTGCACACACTGTATATAGACCTTTTCTACTGTATTATTGACTGTATGTTTTTTTATTCTATGTGTAACTGTGTTGTTGTATGTGTCGAACTGCTTTGCTTTATCTTGGCCAGGTCGCAGTTGTAAATGAGAACTTGTTCTCAACTGGCCAACCTGGTTAAATAAAGGTGAAATAAAATTAAATAAAAAAATAAGACTGCTGAAATTTGGTCAAAAATCTTTCATCTGTTGTAATGGCAAGGTATATTATCGGATTAATGTGGTATTTAGTTTTCCTGACACAAGAACAAGCCAGTTGATCAGAATATACCATGGAATATCAGAAATGGCTGTCTGTCTAGACAGAAAAATACTTTGAAGTCAGATTTTGCAGTAAAATAAATGAGGTAGTTACTGTGTTTTGACTTTGTAGGGCAGTGTACATATTTTTTGTTATTTTTTTGTGCTACATTGATATTGATTACTGCATTGTTGGGTTTGGAGCTTGCAAGAAAGGCATTTTACTGTACCTGTGCACGTTACATAAACACTTTACATTTGAAACTATATTCTGACCTCAGTTATCCCTCTGAAGAGTTGTACTGGCTCCTCTTTCCCTGGACAGAAGGCAAAGGTACACAGAGCCCAGGCTGACTTATCTTCAAACCCAGCCAACATCTTATACAGACCTGGATAGAGGGAGGGACGGTTACACAAACTCAAACCCAGGAAGTTGGTGGCACCTTATTTGGGGAGGACTGGCTCGTGGTAATAGCTGGAGCGGAATAGTATCAAATACATCAAACACATGGTTTGATGCCATTCCATTAGCTCTGTTCCAGCAATTATCATGAGCCGTCCTCCCCTCAGAAGCCTCCACTGCACACTCAAACATTACATTTAAGTAACTGTACTCATTCATTCACAGATGAATCATGATTTACCTTCAGGCCTAAGTTTATCCAGGAACCATTTTCTACACACACACAAAAAAAAAGATACATTTTCAATAAATTAATTGTCATATTAGAGAATCCGACCACAAGCTCCACAGAGAGGTTATAGAGGCCTACTCACATGTAGGGTCCTGGTAGACCTCCCAATGCTCTGAAACAGAGACAGGTGTCCTCCACTATGACTGGTCCATCAACCTGAGAGAATTGACACGGACAAACCAGGTCAGATGAGCATTTATACACGTATCTCTTATCCAGACCTCATTACAACAGCACACGGAAAAGAACAGTCCACAATGACACACCTGTTTTGCTGCTTCCTTACACTTCTGTATAGAGATCTCGTCTGGTTCCCCCTGGTATTCAGGCACTGAGAAAGATGGACAGTAATTTAGTCCCACGTGAAGACATAACAGAGATGTATTGATTAGGTATACATCTATCTCGTCATTCCATTGAGAAAGTTAACTCACAGTCAATCTTCTTGGACACTAGTTTGTAGGGAAACTTGTCCCCCAAGATCTGAATCACCTGGTTAGACAAAGAACAGCAGTCTTTTATGATGGCATGAACTTGTGAGTTGGTCTGCAGTGTTATGTGTAAGGCAGGGACGGGCAACTGGCGGCTGCCGCCCCCCGCAGATCAATTCCAGCCCACCCCCTCAAAATGATGATGATTTTTTATGAACCCAGCTGGGGTCTCAATTTACTGTTTAGAGTTAGCATAGTAGAATACACAAGGTGCAATAAAACAAATGGATTGTGCATCAGCAGTTTTTCTTTTATGTCAGTCACTCAATTAACCCATGTCAGTGAACATTTTTTAGATTGGTAAATTAGTCTAGCGTCCAGCTATTTATACTTGAAGTAATCATGGTCGAATTACAGACTCGTTGATTTTGTTAGTCACTTTCACTCAGATATCATATTAAAAACTGCAAACATTTATATCGACTCTATAGCAAAATGTGTACAATTGCAGGAAATTAGCTGTAAAACTGCAAATTTTTCTCTTCGCCCAATGACGAAATGAGTACAATTGCAGGAAATGTAAATGTTTTGCTCGCAAGTTGGGGATGTGCCCCCCCCAACAACATTTTGCGTAGGGCCCCGATAAGGCTAAGGCATGGATGTGGGTATGCAGACCCGCAATCCACTGCAGCCCCTACTGGTTCGATCCTGCTGTATCACAACTGGCCGTGATCGGGCGTCCCATAGGGCGGCGCACAATTGGCCCAGCGCCGTCCGGGTTAGGGGAGGTTTTGGCCGGTGTAGGCCGTCATTGTAAAATAAGAATATGTTCTTAACTGACTTTCCTAGTTAAATAAAATAAGGAGTTCTGATATTTTGTGGCACCCACCCCCATCAACGTTGCCCATCCCTGGTGTAAGGCTTGGATGCCACCTGCTGGTATGTTTACTGTTAAACATGCAGGACTCCAATAACCCAGTTCATGTTATACAGTTAATGTGTACAACCTATTCACGTAGCCTCTGAAATTAGATTAATTATATATCAAAACATTTGATCTCAGCAGGTGTAATCTAAAACTTGGCCACCACATTTACCCCTGTCAGACATTCCATTCTGTCAGGAGTCGGCTGGAGCCTCTAATAAACAGCTCACTTTGGAACGTTTCAATATTCATTCCGGGCCATTTCTACAGGGAATAAGAATTGATCTGAAGCATTCCCCACCTCTTCTAGTTTCTTTGCGTTTCCAGTCACGAAGACAACGGATCTCCCCGCTGGAATAGCCATGCTGAGGTCTCTTGATGTCTGGAAGATAATCACGAACGGACCAGAACACGCCGCACCGCAAAGACATCCGGCACTGCATCAGCCAATGACAGGCCACTGCCAAGAATCCTAGCAAATCAGGGTAAGGTTAGGAACTCCGCCTTTTCAGCACTATCCAATCGGAATGTTGTTGTGTACAGCTGGAAATAATGTCCGGGTGAACATACCATGTCGGGAAAACGGAAGGCTAAAATGCAACCATTTATATTTAGAGAACGGCATATTTTGGACAAAATGACGATACAACAATTGCTATCCATGCACTGTAACTTAGTAAGTTAACAGTTATGATATCCTGCAAGTGACTGAATCTTAGCTAACTTGTTTAAAGTTATTTGAAAGTTGCCTTACATGTTAGTTTGTGGAAGTAGCCTATAGAGATACACCAGGATACACCTTGCTACCTTAGGAGGATGAGCTGGGCAATCAGCGGTCTACTTGCGTTAATATTTTTTAATAACCGGTTTATACCCATACCATTCCAACACAGAAAAGCTGCTTTTTAACATACTTAATAAAATAAAAAAATCACTCGTATTGTAATTATAGGTCATATTTCATAGAAATCTGGAAACACTGGACAGTCACTTTAAAGCTCCAATCTTTAGTTGCTACATACATTTTTGGACTTATAAATTAATGATATACTGTATACCAAAATTATTCTTGAAGAATATAACTTATAAATGTCTCATGAGCTTAGTTCAACTGTTGTACCCCATCAGAACCCAAAATATAAGCTTGTTTTACTCCAATGTTTGTAAACAATGTAAACACACTGTATAGCCTCAACATGGTTAAAACTATACATTTTATACCATGGATGGTCAGTCCTTGCATCCATAGCTCGGTCTATGAATTTGAGAGTAGGTACTTATCCCTTAGCTTTTCAGCAAAACAGGTGGGGATAACACCTTATTATTTCAAGCTTTAAAGTTGAAGAGCGTTTTCAAAATTATTGAAATGTAACTGTATGTGGGCTGGACTCTGAGGCTCCGTTGTCTGGATGATCCGGAGAACCCATGCCCATCCCGGAGATGTGCCAAGGGGAGGATGGCTCCCCGTAAGGCTTCTTGCGGTGGCAGACCTGTCTGTGGTGAGAGAGTACCAGGCGTACGCCATGCTGAGACAGAGGCTGAATATGAGCACAGACTCCACCTCTACCCCCTTGTTGACCCTCTGCCATGCCCCCACCGGGTGACCCCCGCTACCCTCTTACCATACAGGACTGCCCACTAGAGCCAAGATGCCCGTGCCAATCACTTTGCCATTTTCATAGGAGACATTGGACTTATCATACATGTCACACCAGTGTGAAAATCTATAAATATATGGATATTACTATTTGGCTACAGTCTAAGTCTGAATCCGAAATCACCCACTTGCCCCGGAGCACTCAATTTGCGCATTGACGCGCGCCTCCGCCATGCACGTGACCCAAAACTGAGGGAGTGAAAAGGATCAATGGTGTAGGGGCTAATTTGACCCTGTGATAGCCACTTCCATTGAACCAGCACGCATGCAGGCTCTAGAGCGAAGTGCTATCCCGACACGTACCACGATATGTTTGGAGTTTGCGCAATTTAATACAAAATTATAGACGCGTGCCTAACTATATAAAAAGTGCATTTGTTTGTTTGATTTCGAGGTTTGACACGTAACAAGTGAAATCGCTCCCAAATTAAATGTTTAACGGTTACTGAGGTTTATATCTTATTACACAACATGGGGAATGTGTTAATTTGAATTTAATGCTCGTTATATTATTTCAACGTGGAACATAATTGCCTCATTCATGTCACGACTGTGTTCCGAAGTTGAAGGGTTTATTGATGTCCTTGCCACTCTGCAAGTCACCTTGGAGTTTCGTCAGCAACACGTGACAACGGAGGGCCCGCCGAACGAGTTGTGTGAGGCACTGTGTCAACCCCCACAGTGCCTCAGGGCAGAGAGTCTGATTGGCTGTATGGCTCAGCTGAGGGTCGTGGCCAACTAGCAGCTAGCGCTAACTTCAGGTGACTGGTTGTCATGGCGATGCATAGGGACCAGGAGTATACAGACATGTAGTCTGTCCAATCAGAGCTCTCTCCCATGGGGATGGAACTCGCCCCCCTGGGATGCCAGCCAATCAGCAGGTAGGGAATTTGTGATTATTCAATTTTTTATCTTTATTTATTTCTCTATTGTCTCCCCCTTATTCCTTCAACTGTTTTCCCCGTTTCTCCATCCCTGGCCCCGTCCCTCTCCCTGTATGTGTTCCGTTCCTGTCGATGGGAGGTGAGCTAGGTTGGAGGGAGGTAGTGAGTCGTGGTAACAGTGTTCTGAGTGGTCAGTACTCTGTAGAGGACGTGAGAGGAGAGGTTGGTCATCTCTACTGCAGACTAGTGTTCCTGTTTAATGAAGGACTGGTCCAGTCAGAGAGCTGCCTCACTGACCCCACAACCACAGGTACTATCTCACTCACTCACTCACTCACTCTCACACACACACACACACACACACACACACACACACACACACACACACACACGTGTTTTGATTACTTAATGCCTGAGTTCAGTGGCTAATAGTCATTTTACATTGACCAGCAGCCTCCACTCAGAAGAAGAGCAGAAGGAAAGCCCTCTGCCCCTCCCCCTGTGCCCTCACAGACACCAGGTGGCACCCTGGCGGTGGATAAGGGCTTGGTCTGTTGTGCCCACCACAGGGTCATGGTGGCTGGCCTTGCCATGCTAGGGGTGGGCTCCAACCACAACAAAGGTAGATGTGTCTGCAAGTCAATCACTTCGTGCCTATCCAGACACACCTGCCAAACACCGGTCTGTGTTTGACACTTTTTCTCAAATGTACTTTTATTTGCCTGCAGGAATTTGTCACTTGACACTTCAGGTCTGATGAATCAGCTAAATGTATTATGTCTGTCATCTCCTCGAACCTCCACCTCTGTCTGTCCCACCTTCCCTCTCTAGACGTCCTAGTGTCAGTGCTCCTGGTGGGTCTGGGTGGAGGAGGGCTGGAGCTGGACCCTGCGGTGCTGGACCTGAAGGTTGCATGAGGAGAGGAGGATGAGAAGGAGGAGAAGAGGGGAAGACTTTGTGAACAAGTATCATGATCTCATACTTTACTGTATAGAAAATAGAACCATGTACAGATGTAGTTTATGCTAACACTATCAATCAAGTAAAGAATGTTTTATTCTCAAACTTCTCTCTGGTGTTTATTGATGATGAACCCTGCAGTGATTTTCTCAGGATTACAGTTACTTTTGAAATTCTTTTATTTTCTATCAGACTTTAACTATCTCAAATATGTTGCACAGATGACCCCCCCCCCCCTTCTGATTTTAGACTGCAGTCCCTCACACTCTCTCTCACTGCTGAAGAGTGCAGCAGTGTTATTTACAGTAGATTAATCTTGCAGCATGTTCACAGTATCTCTGCGAGTTGGGTGCATTGAAGGGTGTGATTTATAACCCTGGATTTGAGGCGGGAATATTTTCTGTCTGTCAAGCCAAACTAATATTATAATTAGCTATCTGTTCCTTTGGAGTAAATGGGCATGCAAACTGTCTTTGGAAACTCCTGCGCAGATTTTTGCGTATTTACAGAGAGAGAAACCCTTTACCTGGGTTTCCACTAGATAGCACAGTCAAAATGGCTGTATCGTAAAAATTTGTGAAAAACATTTAACCTTCATTTAAGGTTAGGGTTAGGCATGCGGTTAGTAGTGTGGTTAAGGTTAGGTTTAAAATCAGATTTTATGAAGATAAATTGTAGAAATGGGCGGGGTTTATGACTGTGACGACCCGTTAATGTTAGCTGCCTGTCAGATGAATCGAACTGTTATCGAATTGTTGCTTAGAACCGATTCGAACCAGAACTAAAGTCCACCGGAGGAAATGTTATCTTCACGATTATCTCTTTGACTTTTAGGGACTGACTTTTCGAACAACAGGCTATATATAAACACGGTGTAACTTGCTGGACGGACGTTTGGGTCAGGCATGGGCGCGCGGTGACTGGACCAGTGTTAGTTGCCAACTAATTGGACGGGAGTCACTACTTGACAGTAGGTTAAGTAATCAGCAAGACAAGGCAAAAATGACAACTAGCAAAACAAATAAAAACATCAATAATTGATAGGTATACAAACGTTATATTTGTGTTTTAGTGGCATGCTGACCGGGCAGTTGGCTAACATTAATAAACATCACTCAGCACTTGCTTCTACACCTGCATTGCTTGCTGTTTGGGGTTTTAGGCTGGGTTTCTGTACAGCACTTTGAGATATCAGCTGATGTAAGAAGGGCTATATAAATACATTTGATTTGATTTGAAGTAGCTCTTAAATTTAGCTCAGCTCCTTGCACTTTTTGTTGTCGGCTAACGTTAGCTATCAATCTTGAAACTAACCAATAACATTAAAATGTTTCTCTTTGACTGTCTTCATCTTTTCTCAGCTTTACTGAACCATAGTGTTTGGATGGTGTTGTGTGTGCAGGTGGCTGAAAGTTGGATGGACAGCTCCGTCACCATGGGCAACCAGGGGATGGAGGAGCTCACGCTTCGAACGCACCGACTGTGTTTTTGCGTTTTGATACACCAGAAGTACATTAATTTCCAATGGAACGCTGCGTTTGCCTTGCAGCATTGTGTTGCAGAGGCAGACTTGACAGAAAGTAGCAACATGTGAATGTAGAATTTTTGTTGCACACATATCCAGAAAAAAAAGTGGGATTACATAATAAAAACAGTTTGATTGCATAATTCTTTTTTTTTTTTTTTTTTACATTTATTTGCCAAGTATAATATTTATTTGATGACATCCACAAATTAATTGTGAGAGCCTATAATATAATTTCCCTCCAAAATGCAGTTTTGGAGCGAAATGCAATAATAAAGTCAAGATAGCAGAGTAGGCTCTTTCAACAATGAGACCAACGTTGAGGAAGGTGGTCTTGATCGCGCTGTTGGGCCGGGACCAGCCCCGCGAAAGTGCAGGTCTGTCTGGGTCCAGAGATGGTTAAAGTCCCGAAAGCAGGCAGGGGAGTTCCACCGTCTAATTCAAGAGCTTTGACTGTTTGGAGAGGAATTCCGAAGTTACTTCCGTCTGGGCCGAAGCCAGTTCGATCACCTGCTCCAGATGGATACCAACTACCGGGAGTCCATCGCCTGGTGATTTGTCTCCGGTAAGCTACATTCTAATACATTTTTAAAGCCTTTGATACCATAATTGATTGATATTTGATACATTGTTTTTATGTCCAACCTAGCTAGCTAAAGGGCTCTCTAGTTAATAGTCCCTATTTGACATCAGATGTACTTTTACAGAATGTTCATTAGGAATATAACTTTTCCCAAAGTTCGTTTATAATCCTTTTTTAATTATGCAATGTTACCAAATGAAAAGAAAGTTGAGGTGCCTTCTGCCCTGATGAAGGTGGGCTAGTCTTCTCCAGGACCCATTGTTGTTCAAGACAGTTACAGTCATTCATTACATTCTTATTGGACTCACATACACTCTTAGAGAACAAGGTTCCAAACGTGTCCTTCTGCTTTCCCCATAGGATAACCCTTTTTGGTTCCAGGTATAACCCTTTGGGGAAAAGGTTGTACATGGAACCCAATAAGGCTCTACTTGGAACCAAAAGGGGTACTACCTTGAACCAAAAAGGGATCTCCTATGGGGACAGCCTGAGAACCCTTTTAAGTAGATAGTACCATTCTTTCTAAGAGTAAAAAGCTTTGACTATGTACAGATTCAGTGAGCATAGCCTTGCTATTGAGAAAGGCCGCCGTAGGCAGACCTGGCTCTCAAGAGAAGACAGGCTATGTGCACACTGCCCACAAAATGAGGTGGAAACTGAGCTGCACTTCCTAACCTCCTGCCCAATGTATGACCATATCAGAGACACATATTTCCCTCAGATTACACAGATCCACAAAGAATTCAAAAACAAACACGATTTTGATAAACTCCCATATCTACTGGGTGAAATACCACACTGTGCGAACACAGCAGCAAGATCTGTGACCTGTTGCCACAAGAAAAGGGCAACCGGTGAAGAACAAACACCATTGTAAATGCAACCCATATTTATGTTTACTTATTTTCCGTTTTGTACTCTAACCATTTGCACATAGTTACAACACTGTGTGTATACATAATACGACATTTGTAGTTTCTTTATTTTTTTTGAACTTTTGTGAGTTTAATGTTTACTGTTCATTTTTATTGTTTATTTCACTTTTGTATATTATCTACTCCCTTGCCAATAAAGCCCCTTGAATTGAATTGAATTGAGTGATTCATGGCTCCCAACAGTTGAGCTCTCCAAATGAATGCACATGGCAGACAGACAGCCTCTCCTATTCAGTGAGGGCTGGCATGGATTATTTACTAAACCCTGTGCCAATGTAGCTGTGTTTGTGAATCAGAGCTTTCTCGGTAGTAGTCAGTCACCCACCAATAATGAGTTCAGTTATGCGACAATAGGCATGATGCGTAACCAGTGTTTTCAGAGCAAATGTGCAGATGTGAGAGAGAGGAGACTATGAGACACACTTTCTCGCTCTCTTTCTCTCACTCTCTTAGTATGGTTGGTATGGAAGACTGAAGTATGGATACCTGAAATGGCTTTGTGACAGTAGTGATGATGGCTGTGTGACAGTGAGCAGCACTTGGTTGCTTATTAACCAGGAGCCCTGGTCAAAAGTATTGTACTAAATAGGGAATAGGGTGCCATTTGGGATGCGATCACTGGCTTCATGTCTGATGCCTGAATCCAGCTGTTTCTCCAGCCCTGAGTGTCAGTCCTTCCTTCCTGCAGGCGAGTTCTATCTTCCGGGAAACTTCTTTCTCATGGTCTGAGAGTCTTTAATGTGCCTTTTGGCTAACTCCAGGCAGGCTGTCATGTGCCTTTATACTGAAGAGTGGCTTCCGTCTGACCACTCTACCATAAAGGCCTGATTGGAAAGTTCCATCTGGAATGTTCTCCCATCTCCACAGAGGAACTCTGGAGCTCTTTCAGAATGAACATCAGGTTCTTGGTCACCTCCCTGACCAAGGCCAATGCTGCAGAATTTTTTTGGTACCTTTCCCTAGATCTGTGCCTCGACACAATCCTGTCTCGGAGCTCTAGGGACAATTCTTTCAACCTCTTGGCTTGGTTTTTGCTCTGACATTCATTGTCAACTGTGGGACCTTATATAGGCAGGTGTGTGCTTTTCCAAATCATGTCCAATCAATTGAATTTACCACAGGTGGACTCCAATGAAGTTGTAGAAACATCTCAAGGATGATAAATGGAAACAGGATGCACCTGAGCTCAATTTCGAGTCTCATAGCAAAGGGTCTGAATACTTATGTAAATAAGGTAAGGTGTTTTTTCTACGTTTGAAAACATTTTTAAAAATTGTTTTCGCTTTGTCATTATAGGGTATTGTGTAAAAATTATGTAATACATTTAAGAATAATGCTGTAACGTAACAAAATGTGTAAAAGGGGAAGGGATCTGCATACTTTCCGAATGCACTGTGTATATATATATATATACAGTACCAGTCAAAAGTTTGGACACACCTTCTCATTCAAGGGTTTTTCTTTATTTTTTTACTATTGTCTACTTTGTAGAATAATAGTGAAGATATCAAAACTATGAAATAATACATATGTAATCATGTAGTAACCAATAAAGTGTCAAACAAATCAAAATATATTTTGGATTTTAGATTCTTCAAAGTAGCCACCCTTTGCCTTGACAGCTTTGCACACTCTTGGCATTCTCTCAACCAGCTTCATGAGGTAGTCACCTGGAATGCATTTCAATTAACAGGTGTGCCTTGTTAAAAGTTAATTTGTGGAATTCCTTTCCTTCTTAATGTGTTTGAGCCAATCAGTTGTGTTGTGACAGTAGGGGTGGTATACAGGTACAGTAGGGGTGGTATACAGGTACAGTAGGGGTGGTATACAGGTACAGTAGGGGTGGTATACAGGTACAGTAGGGGTGGTATACAGAAGATAGCCTTATTTGGTAAAATACCAAGTCTATATTATGGCAAGAACAGCTCAAATAAACAAAGAGAAACAACAGTCCATTATTACTTTAAGACATGAAGGTCAGTCAATCCGGAAAATTTCAAGAACCTTTAACGTTTCTTCAAATGCAGTCGCAAAAACCATCAAGCGCTATGAGGAAACTGGCTCTCATGAGGACCGCCACAGGAAAGGAAAACCCAGAGTTACCTCTGCTGCAGAGGAGAAGTTCATTAGAGTTAACTGCACCTCAGAAATTGCAGCCCAAATAAATGCTTCACAGAGTTCAAGTAACAGACACATCTCAACATCAACTGTTCAGAGACAGCCTTCATGGTCGAATTGCTGCAAAGAAACCACTACTAAAGGACACCAATAACAAGAAGAGACTTGCTTGGGTCAAGAAACACATTAGACCGGTGGAAATCTGTCCTTTCGTCTGATGAATACAAATTTGAGATTTTTGGTTCTATCTGCCGTGCCTTTGTGAGACGCAGAGTAGGTGAACAGATGATCTTTGCATGTGTGGTTCCCACCGTGAAGCAGGGAGGAGGATGTGTGATGGTGTGGGGGTGTTTTGTTTGGTGACACTGTTGGTAATTCATTTAGAATTCAAGGCATACTTAACCAGCATGGCTACCACAGCATTCTGCAGCGATACGCCATCCCATCTGGTTTGCGCTTAGTGGGACTATCATTTGTTTTTCAACAGGACAATGACCCAAAACACCTCCAGGCAGTGTAAGGGCTATTTGACCAAGAAGGAGAGTGATGGAGGGCTGCATCAGATGACCTGGCCTCCACAATCACCCGACCTCAACCCAATTGAGATGGTTTAGGATGAGTTGGACCGCAGCAGCCAACAAGTAATCAGCATATGTGGAAACTCCTTCAAGACTTTTGGAAAGCATTCTAGGTGAAGCTGGTTGAGAGAATGCAAAGAGTGTGTAAAGCTGTCATCAAGGCAAAGAGTGGCTACTTTGAAGAATCTCAAAAATAAAATAGATTTGATTTAACACTTTTTTTGGTTACTACATGATTCCATATGTGTTATTTCATGGTTTTGATGTCTTCACTATTATTCTACAATGTAGAAAATAGTGAAATTAAGAAATTCCATGAATGAGTAAGTGTGTTCAAACTTTTGACCGGTACTGTGTGTGTGTGGTGTGGTGTGTGTGTGTGTGTGTGTGTGGTGTGTGTGTGTGTGTGTGTGTGTGTGTGTGTGTGTGTGTGTGTTGTGTGTGTGTGTGTGTGTGTGTGTGTGTGTGTGTGTGTGTGTGTGTGTGGTGTGTGGTGTGTGTGTGTGTGCGTGTGTGTGTGTATGTTTGTGTGTATAGTATATATACACTTAGGTTGGAGTCATTAAAACTCGTTTTTCAACCCACTCCACAAATTTCTTGTTAACAAACTATAGTTTTAGCAATTCGGTTAGGACATCTACTTTGTGCATGACACAAGTAATTTTTCCAACAATGTTTACAGATTGATTATTTCACTTATAATTCACAGTATCACAAATCCTGGGTCAGAAGTTTGCATACACTAAGTTGACTGCCTTTAAACAGCTTGGTAAATTCCAGAAAATGATGTCATGGCTTTAGAAGCTTCTGATAGGCTAATTGACATCATTTCTGTCAATTGGAGGTGTACCTGTGGATGTATTTCAAGGCCTACCTTCAAACTCAGTGCCTCTTTGCTTGACATCATGGGAAAATCAAAAGAAGTCAGCCAAGACCTCAGAAAATAAGTTGTAGACCTCCACAAGTCTGGTTCATCCTTGGGAGCAATTTCCAAACACCTGAAGGTACCACGTTCATCTGTACAAACAATCGTACGCAAGTATAAACACCATGGGACCAGGCAGCCGTCATACTGCTCAGGAAGGAGACGCGTTCTGTCTCCTAGAGAATAACGTACTTTGGTGCGGAAAGTGCAAATCAATCCCAGAACAACAGCAAAAGACCTTGTGAAGATGCTGGAGGAAACAGGTACATAAAATATCTATATCCACAGTAAAACGAGTCCTATATCGACATAACCTGAAAGGCCGCTCAGCAAGGAAGAAGCCACAGCTCCAAAACCGCCATAAAAAAGCCAGACTACGGTTTGCAACTAAGATCGTTGTTTTTGGAGAAATGTCCTCTGGTCTGGTGAAACAAAAATAGAACTGTTTGGCCATAATGACCATCGTTATGTTTGGAGGAAAAAGGGGGAGATTTGCAAGCCGAAGAACACCATCCCAACCTTGAAGCACGGGGGTGGCAGCATCATGTTTTGGGGGTGCATTGTTGCAGGAGGGACTGGTGCACTTCACAAAATAGATGGCATCATGAGATGAAAAAGTATGTGGATATATTGAAGCAACATCTCAAGACATCAGTCAGGAAGTTAAATATTGGTCACAAATGGGTCTTCCAAATGGACTATGACCCCAAGCATACTTCCAAAGTTGTGGCAAAATGGCTTATGGACAACAAAGTCAAGGTATTGGAGTGGCCATCACATAGCCCTGACCTTAATCCTATAGAAAATCTGTGGGCAGAACTGAAAAAGCGTGTGCGAGCAAGGAGGCCTACAAACCTGACTCAGTTACACCAGCTCTGTCAGGAGGAATGGGCCAAAATTCATCCAACTTATTGTGGGAAGCTTGTGGAAGGCTACCCGAAACGTTTGACCCAAGTTAAACAATTTAAAGGCAATGCTACCAAATACTAATTGAGTGTATGTAAACTTCTGACCCACTGGGAATGTGATGAAGAAATAAATGCTCTCTACTATTATTCTGACATTTCACATTCTTAAAATAAAGTGGTGATCTCAACTGACCTACGACAGGGAATTCTTACTAGGATTAAATGGCAGGAATTATGAAAAAACTGAGTTTAAATGTATTTGGCTAAGGTGTATGTAATCTTCCGACTTCAACTGTATATATGTGTATATATCTGTCTTTCTTTCTTTTTTTTCTTTTTTTTCCCCTTTGAGTAAGGAAACTAACCAGTTTAAAATCATGCATTGTACTTTACATCAGATTTACATTACAATCGAGAACATTTTAGAACTTTTTTTAATGTGTAAAATCAAATCAAAAGTCAAGAATTTTCCATTGTTCACCCCATACCCGTTTTGTTTCGATCAGTACCATTCTAATTTGTTTAAAGACTGTTTAGCTGGGAATCGAGATATTTTCAATTGTCATTCGGCACCAGGTTTTCCATATTTGTGCATTCAATATACATGTGATGAGGCGAAAAAGGACTTTATAGATTTCTTTCCATGTTCCATAGATTTTCCCATACAAGATGGCATTAGGTTTGACTTGAGTGGTGAGTCCAATATCTTGCATAAGTTCCCAGATTTTCTTCGTTCTGCTACATTCTAACAATAAGTGTTTCATCATCAGTACATGATGGCATTGGGCATTTTTTGTTTTAACATAACTGCTCCATTGGACTACTGCTCTCACCGGGAGCCTTCGCACTTTGATTAACCACGCCTTGTCTCCTAATTGTTCTGACAGGTAGTTTGCCCATAGTCTTTTTACGAGTCGTTAACATTCTGATATAGCGAGGTTCCTGTATATTATAATTCCACTGTAAACGTTGTTCACAATTGAATCAAGTGTTGGGGCCCTGGATCTGAGGTAAGGTGGCTGTCTCCTGGGTATGTACAGTACATTCAATCCCTGGTCGCATACGCATATTTCTCACATTTTATGCACACATCAAATCAGGTTACAGACCATGTAGCTCGGCCTAAGACCCCTAAACATAATAAGTGCAGCAAAATCCCCATAACGACCCCATAATCTTCTCACAATGTTTCTTCTTTCAGTTCATTACAAAGTTCATTGCTTTCCAGACAATGATTGTTCAATTTCTAGTGGGTTTTTAGTTTTCCCCCCGGTAATTCTATTTCTTATTTGACTCCAAAATGATCTGTTTTTAGTGCTTTGGTCAGCCCACATGTATCCAAAGCGGTTTGGTAAGAGTTCTCTGAAGGAATCTTTCAATTGGAAATCTTCTTGAACTTTTTGCTATGTTTTCCCTTCGGCAGTTAATTTAAAAGCTGTTCTTGCCTCCCTATCCTTTGCTTCTGTTATAGTATTAAAATCACCACCATTGATAACTGTATAGTCACCTTTACCCCTACCTGCATGTACATATTACCTCAATTAACTCAACTGCTTACATGTATATTGTCTTGTTATTGTTATTGTATTGTTACTATTTTCTTATTTATTTTTTGCAAATTGTTGGGAAAGGGCTCGTAGGTAAAGTGTACACCTGTTGTATTTGGCGCATGTGACAAATAAAATGTTAAACATGTTTTTATTTGTTTTTATTGTTGAGTTACCAGTGGAAAACTCCATATTTGAGCAATATGATTTGCCGTTCATTCACCACCACGCTTCCCGCGAGTCACAATTTACAATTTACTGAGCAGTATATGAGTGATCTACTCTCAGAGCTAATTTATTATAGGAAAAGTGATTTCCAAAACTAAACTTTCAATAGTGAACAAAGTAGCAAATTTGCAATAGGCTACTGTTGGTAGTCTACAAAAAGACACCTAGTCTTGGCTACTGTTGAGAAGTTGTCTTAAAAGGCAACGCCCTATTTTGGGACGTAAAATATCTTCTTAAAAGGTCAACAACATACTTTTTAATTCAAAACAAAAACAAATGTAATTACCCTAATACAATGCAATTCCAAAGAATATAGTAATGACTCACATTCCTAAATGATATTACACAGCTTTTTAATAGGCACTAAATACCAAATGTAGCCTATTAATTGATGAATATAGAGAGACAGCATGCTAACCTATAGGCCCTGCATGATTCTAATGCATTTATAAACTACACCAGTAGAAATTCTGTTTGGGACAGTAGAGTTTTGGCCAACCGGGTCAGTGAAAGGAAAAAGTTCACGTTGGACCCTGCATTGTATTTGAAGCTGTACATCCCAATATACTGCTGTGTGTAGGTGTGACTCTCCCCACCAGGGGGCAGCGACTGTCTGTCTGCAGGGACAACGTTGGAATGCTGTTAAATATACACAACTATAGGAGACACACAGTACCAGTATGTTCCCCTCAGCTCCAGGGTTTGTTATATGTGAAGCAAGCAGTGATATGGGGAACATAAATTATATCATATATATAAACTAGACTAGAAGTCTGCCTGATGTATGTTTCTGAAGATGATGTGTATACTGTATTTGATGTCTGTGGGAAATGGGCATTGACCCACTGCGTCTTCTCTCTCTCCCTCTCGTTCTCTCTCTCTGTAGAGTATGCTGAGTTCCTCCACTGTAAGGGAAAGATGTTTTCAGACTTTTAGGAGGTTTATCAGCAGATCGAAGCAGAGACCGTGAGACTCACTGGAACCAATAAGAGTGTCTCTCCTGTCCCCATCAACCTACGAGTCTATTCTCCTCACGATACACAACACACACACCACAGTGTACTACTCTTACACGCTCCCCAGAAGGTGACACACCCTATAGCTCAACCCAAACCAGATGCTTAAATGCATGAAAAACAGCAAGTGAAAACGTTGTAAATCTGTCTGTCCTTTGATAGTGTTGAACCTGCCCCTGGTAGATCTACCTGGCATTACCAAGGTACCTGTAGGAGACCAGCCTACTGATATAGAGTACCAGGTCAGACACATCAAACATTTATTATAATATTACAATCCTTCCTTCAGAAATAAAGTTGTATTGTATTTGTTCCTGCAGGAGAGGGACATGATCATGCAGTTTATCTGTAAAGACAACTGCCTGCAGTTTATCTGTAAAGACAACTCCAGCTAACATGGACCTGGCCAACTCTGAGGCGCTCAAACTGGCCAAGGACGTCGACCCTCAGGGTGAGACAAAACAGGGATATAACGTCTCTCCAGAACATTGCCAAATGGTCCAAATAATCACTACATTGGAATATCAGTTTTCATGATGAGAGATACTATCTTCCTTTCTTTGTCATAGTTTTCCACCAGGCCAGCGGACCATAGCGGGGATCACTAAGTTAGATCTGATGGACGAGGGAACAGATGCCCGGCACATACTCGAGAACAGGCTACTGCCACTACGTGTGTGTGTGTGTGTGTGTGTGTGTGTGTGTGTGTGTGTGTGTGTGTGTGTGTGTGTGTGTGTGTGTGTGTGTGTGTGTGTGTGTGTGTGTGTGTGTGTGTGTGTGTGTGTGTGTGTGTGTGTGTGTGTGTGTGTGTGTGTGTGTGTGTGTGTGTGTGTGTGTGTGTGTGTGTGTGTATAGAGATAATGTACCCATGACATTCTCATAATGTCCCCATAATGTTCCCATAAAATCCCTGATATGGAATAAGTTAGGTCAGAGCCAGCTATTAAGAGAGTTGGGCCAGGTTTTAGAACGGCAGCCATGTTAGCACGTTTATTCTCAAAATGTTGGTGATGTAACAATACGAGAGCGCCTCTAACAACTCCCTATGAAATGACCTGCTGTAAACAAGCAGAACAGAGCAGCGAATTTAACAGACTATTTATTCCTTAGCATTCGGGATAATGTGTATCCAATTCTGTCCTGTGTTGTGGTGTCAACAAATTGCATCTCTGCTTTCACTGGACACCTTCATAGGTTTTAGAAACCAGCAGAAATCAACAGCACAACACAGAAGCACCAATTATCACTTAGCAACGGTTATGGAGGAGAAAGTGGCACTCGGAGCGTTCAGACATAAACCGCATTGGCCCAACTCTCTGGGTTAGGTAGGTTAGTGTAAGAAGCATGCACGCTACAATACACTACACTTCCACACTCCATCCCCAGGTGGCAGCACCAACCAGCTCAGGTGATTGTGCTCTGCCAGGAAGCCTTGATAATTCCTCAGGCGCAAGCGATGTAGAGGATTGTGACTCAGTGTGAGAGAGGAGGGCAGAAGCCTCTCAGTCGGCCTTTGTTTGTTTCTTTGTGTTAGTTAACCTCTTTAGTTGGCCGTGTTTTTCTGTAGATTGTTTTTTGGAAATATTTATTTTGTCTCCATGAACGTATGAATGCTAATATTCTTGGACTGGCTGATTATGGGAATCATTACTGAGCGGCCCGGGACCTAAGGTCTCCTGGGTACATGTACATTCAACACCTGGTCGCATATGCTTATTTCTCACATTTATGCACACATCAAATCAGGTGACAGACCATGTAGCTCGGCCTAAGACCCCTAGACATAACAAGTGCATCAAATCAGGTAACAGACCATGTAGCTCGGCCTAAGACTCCTAGACATAACAAGTGCATCAAAATCAGTAGGCTAGTTATTGGTTTCGTAACAATCCCCACAACGTCCCCATGATGGTTCCATAACATCACTGTAACATTCCCATAACATCTCCATTATGTTGTCATAACGTCCCCATACTGTTCCCATAACATCCCCTTAATGTTCCCATACTGTTCCCATAACATCACCAGTGACCAGGCTGTGCTGAGGTAAGTGTTGAAATGGAGGCTTGATATCCTACTGCCATGCTGAGCTCATGGGGTTGTGTTACAGTATTACAATCAGTGCCAGCCTGCCCTGGGATAGTGTGTGTATGTGTGCCCGGGTCTGGGTCTAGGCTGGGTAAAGCTGTGCCAGGTCCTTCATGCTTGCTCCTTCAGAGGTAATGCATTACACATGGAGCCTACTGTTAGTGCTGCTGTGACAGTAGAGAGATTAGATTTGAGCTGCCTGAATGAAACATCTGCTGACCTGCTGAAATCAGAGGACCATCTGAATGCTGCCCTCCAGAGATGTATTGGATTGTAACTCATGGAGACACAGCTTACACACCTTTTTACTCATCCGCTCCTCTCATCTTGTCTCCTCTCCAGGTTACATTGGGGTGGTGAATCGTAGTCAGAAGGACATTGATGGGAGGAAGGACATTAAGGCAGCTCTGGCTGGAGAGAGGAAGTTCTTCCTGTCTCACCCTGCATACAGACACATGGTTGACAGCATGGGTACCGCACCTCTAAAGAGAGTCCTCAACCAGGTACACAAACACACACACCATGTGGATATCTTTTGAAACTAGCCAGAGATCAAATGAGATGTTTCTTTCTGGGTGTGTGTGCAGCAACTGACCAACCACATCCGAGACAGTCTGACAGCGTTCTGCCGTCGTCTCCAGAGCCGGATCCAACCACTGGATAAAGAGGCTAAGGAGTTCACACACTACAGAGCTGACGACCCCGCACGCAAGACAAAGTCCCTGCCACTGTCAGTTCACACACACACACACACACACACACACAACACACACCACACCACACACACAGACGCACGCAACGCACGACGCGCGCACGCCACCCGGCACGCAACGCACGCACGCACGCACAGCACGCACGCACGCACGCACACAAACACAACCACACAACACCACACACCACACACACACACACACACAAACACACACACACACACAACACACCCACACCACACCACACACACACACACACACACACACACACACACACACACACACCACACACACACACACACACACACACACACACTAGAAAACAATGCATGCAAAGACCAAGTTAGCAGTGTGTATTAAGTTAGCTGTGTGTGTATACAGGCTGATGCAGCAGTTTGCAGCAGACTTTGAGAAGCGTATTGAGGGCTTAGGAGACCAGGTGGACACCTATAGAACAGTCTGGAGGAGCCAAGATCAACCGCATCTTCCAAAAACTCTTCCTCTTCGAACTGGTCAAGGTTAGGCTTGGAGTCTCTGTGTTAAGTCTCCACTCTTTTCCTCAGTGTGTGTGTGTCCTTTCCTCTTACTGTGTGTGTGTGTGTGTCCTTAGATGGAATTTGATGAGAGGGAGTTGCGACGGGAGATCAGCTATGTCATCAAGAACATCCACGGCATCAGGTGAGTTTGTGTCAGAAGGGTTACCTGTATGTGCTTATTTAGTCATGGTTCTCTGTCTATTTGACCTGTCACCACTCCCATTTCTCTTGCTCTCTGTCCCCCCCCTCTCTCTAACGCTATCTCTCTCTCCCTCTCTCTCTTTATCCCCCCCTCTCTCTATTTGTGTCTCTAGGACAGGTTTGTTTACCCCAGACCAGGCGTTTGAGGCCATAGTGAAGAGACAGATAGTCAAGCTGAACGATCCCTGTATTAAATGTGTGGACATGGTCATCCAGGAGCTGATCACCACTGTGCGCCGATGCACCACCAAGGTACCCAGTGCTGTGTATGTGTCTGTGTGCGTGCTTGTGTACATGTCAGTAACTCATCATCAGTGGCGGAAAAAGTACCCAATAGTCATACTTGAGTAAAATTAAAGATACCTTAATAGAAAATGACACAAGTAAAAGTGAAAGTCACCCAGTAAAATACTACTTGAGTAAAAGTGTTAAAAGTATTTGATTTTAAATATACTTACAGTTTAAGTCGGAAGTTTATATACACCTTAGCCAAATACATTTAAACTCAGTTTTTGACAATTCCTGACATTTAATCCTAGTAAAAATACCGTCTTAGGTCAGTTAGGATCACCACTTTATTTTAAGAATGTGAAATGTCAGAATAATAGTAGATAGAATGATTTATTTCAGCTTTTATTTCTTTCATCACATTCCCAGTGGGTCAGAAGTTTACATACACTCAATTAGTATTTGGTAGCATTGCATTTAAATTGTTTAACTTGGGTCAAACATTTCGGGTAGCCTTCCACAAGCTTCCCACAATAAGTTGGATGAATTTTGGCCCATTTCTCCTGACAGAGCTGGTCTAACTGAGTCAGGTTTGTAGGCCTCCTTGCTCTCACACGCTTTTTCAGTTCTGCCCACAAATGTTCTACAGGATTGAGGTCAGGGCCTTGTGATGGCCACTCCAATACCTTGACAAATGATGTCAATTAGCCTATCAGAAGCTTCTAAAGCCATTACATCATTTTCTGGAATTTTCCAAGCTGTTTAAAGGCACAGTCAACTTAGTGTATGTAAACTTCTTACCTACTAGAATTGTGATACAGTGAGTTATAAGTGAAATAATCTGTCTGTAAACAATTGTTGGAAAAATTACTTGTGTCATGCACAAAGTAGATGTCCTAAGCGACTTGCCAAAACTATAGTTAATACATTTGTGGAGTGGTTGAAAAACATGTTTTAATGACTCCAACCTAAGTAAATGTAATTGCTAAAATATGCTTAAGAATCAAAAGTAAAAGTACAATTCATTTAAAATTCCTTATATTAAGCAAACCATTTATTTATTTTACATAATTTACAAATGAAGCATGTGTGTTTAGTGAGTCCGCCAGATCAGAGACAGTAGGGATGACCAGGGATGTTCTCTTGATAAGTGCATGAATTGGACAATTCTCCTGTCCTGCTAAGCATAAAAAATGTAACAAGTACTTTTGGGTCTTAGGGAGGATGTATGGAGTAAAATGTACATTATTTTATTCAGGAATATAGTGAAGTAAAAGTAATCAAAAATATAAAAAGTAAAGTACAGATAGGTTAAAATAAGTCGTTAAAAAAATATATAAGTACTTTACACCACAGCTCATATGTTCCTTTCCCAGACTAGGAGAGGAGACGGAGAGAATTGTGACCACACACATCCGGTACAGAGAGAGTTGAGCTAAAGACCAGGTCACACACACCCACACCTATAGATAGGTAGAATATTGTGACTGTGTGTATTCTCTGTACAGGTCCTGCTGCTAATCGATGTACAGGTGGCCTACATCAACACTAACCATGAGGACCTCATTGGTGAGTTCTCCCTGGTTAGTTCTCACTGGCTATGTCTTCTGGTCATCATATGTGTGTTGGACATGATGATTAAATGGAGAAAAATGGTCAGCTGTGTGTGTGTGTGTGTGTGTGTGTGTGTGTGTGTGTGTGTGTGTGTGTGTGTGTGTGTGTGTGTGTGTGTTTGTCCCAGTGTTCAGACCAATAAGAAGAGCGCTGCAGGAAACCAGGTGAGTTTCACACAGCTCAGTGACCTTATCTTAGGTGATGAATGGCTTGGGTTTTACTCTCTAATCCTAGAATGTGTGTTATGAGAACATAACAAATGTTTACAACTGGACTGGAATGGCAGCTGACGTGGACGTTTACTGTATGTAGAAGGAGCAGGTGAAACTGCCTGGAAACAGTGACGATGTGTCAGCTCCATCCTAACCTCCCAGTTTTTTCTTCTCTCCCCTGTCTCCTGTTCCAGGGTGTGTAACCTCCTCCCCCCAGTCTAATAGTATGAGTAGTCCAGTCTCTGTAAGGCTAAGCCCTCACTACTCCTACAGGGACACTGTTTGTACCTCTCCCTGGTCGTGTCCTGTTCACCATCCTCTTTAAACCCACAGCCCCACGGCTCTCTTTTCTACCGCCTTTCCATAGGCTGCACTCTTTGCCTCTACTCCCTTTGGCTGCACTCTACTCCCTTTGCGTGTGTGCGTGTGTGTGTGTGTGCGTGTGTGTGTGTGTGTGCGTGCATGCATGCGTGTAAGCAGCACAAAATGGCGCTGAGTTGTAAACTTGGCTCAGATCCAAGCCCAGCTGTCTGGTCACTCACTAAACACAAGCACAGACCCTGGTCTGCTACACAAGGGAGAAATGAAGGTGTGTGCGCATGTGTCACCGCCCTGGTGTGTCTCCAGTGTGTGAAGCAGGATGTGGGTCATCTCTCCTCTCTCTGCCATCTCATCCTTCCATATCTCCTCACTTTCTCTCCCTCCACCTCTCCATAACCCATCTTCAGCCACCCCATCCCCCCTTCTCTCACTTCCTCCTCACTCTTTCATCCTCTGTCCAAATCTGTCTCTTTTTAGCTGTCAGCTCTTTTCTTTCCTCTTGTCTTCCTGTCCTCCTCATTGCTCCCTCACCCAGTCTTATCACAGAGCTCACAGTTTCTCTCTCCCACAGTTCTTCAACAGCTGTGTTTTTCTGTATTTATTGGTAGTATTTTACCATACCGTGTCTTCTTTATAATTTCTAGTGTTTTTTCCCTGTCATGCTCTTTGTGTGTCGTTTTGTGTTGGTTTGGAGAAATATGTTAAAGGCATTGTCAGAAATGACCACTAGTGATGTAATGACTGGCTAGGTGAGGGAACATTTCACTTTTCTAACTGATCCTTGTTGTCTCAACAGCTGATATCTCTGTGCATTACGGTATCTCACTCAATCCCCATGCATGTAGCATGCAGTATCTCTGCTCTCTCCCACACTGTGACCCATGTGTAAGATACATCACACCAGCTCTCTCTTTCTCCAGCTCCACAGAACTTGCACCTGCCTCTCTCGATCTCTAAACCCCCCAGCTTAGAGCCAGCCTGCCGAGCAGAGCATTACAGGGATAGTCGACCCAGACCACATGTTTGCTTCTCTATTTACAGCACGCTAACATGACTCTAACCACTCCCATTGTTTTAGCTTTAACGATGCTAATGCTAGGCTATAGCTAAGTAGACATACAAACCCAGATTGTAGCTAGCTGACATTAGGGGTTCATAGCCTACTGTTTTTGTATCCATGAGATGATGTAACTTAGTAATCTGAGGGAACTATCCCTTCAACCCCTCCCACCTTAACCTCTCTCAGTCCCTCTCCATGCCCCTGACCTCTGACCCCTCTCTACAGGTCATCCGTAAGGGCTGGCTTACCATCAACAGCATCAGTATCATCAAGGGTGGGGCCAAGGAGTACTGGTTTGTCCTGCCCGCTGAGAGCCTGTCCTGGTTTAAGGATGATAAGGTGAGCACAGAGTCACTGATCTGGTCTGATGATGAGACTACTGGAGCTGCTAAAGCTTTACTACTGAGGCTCACTAGTAGAGGCTGGAAAAAATACACACCTGAGTACCGCAGAACAACACACCTCTTTATTACAATCACATTTCTGTTAGGTACAAAAGACCTTCAAATACTACTGTCTTATGCAGTAAGGGAAGGGAGAGTGGGATACAGGTAGAAACTACATGGGCAGCTAGGGTTACATTCATCATCATCATCATCATCATAATCATCAAGCAGGAAGTCTGGGGTGTACTGGCTGGGATTGGCTGTGGGAGCTGTCCGTCAGGCTGTAGGTGCGATGTGGTTGGTCGGGGCGGCTGCCATCTGTCTGCCTGTCTGTGCCTGCTGTACAGGATAGGAAGGTCTGCACAGCAAGTGTAGACAGGCAGACACAACACAACTCTCTCTCAGCCTAGCACAGCACTGCTCGCTCATGATGTCCACGGACTGTGTGTGTGTGTGTCAGTGTGTCTTGGGATGGGCTGTAAATTAGCTAACTCAAATGCACACATGTAAGTACAGAGCTGGCCCAATACTACTTCAACTAAGCCCCCCTCTTCCCTACCATACCTCCCTCCCTCTCTCCATCCACTGTTCCCCCTGCTCCCCCTCTTCCCTACCATACCTCCCTCCCTCTCTCCATCCACTGTTGCCCCCTGCCTCCCGACCTCTTCCTACCATACCTCCTCCCTCTCTCCATCCACTGTTCCCCCTTCTTCCCCTCTTCCTCCTCTGGGAGTTGGAGGCATTTGGAGCAGTTCACTCTGACAAAGCTGGAGCCAAACCAACACACACACCACACACACACAGCACACACACACACACACACACACACACACACACACACACACACACACACACACACACACACACACACACACACACACACACACACACACACACACACAACATCACCACACACACACACACACACACACACACACACACACACACACACACACCCCTCCGTAATAATTCACTTATCTCCAATCCCAGTCCACTCACATGGGTATGAAACCAACTATTATCTCAGTAACATAGTCTCTTCTAGCAGCGGTGTCTCTGACAGCACTACTGAAAGGAGAGCTACTAGTATCCTGGCTGGTACAGGAGGTTCTAGTACCAGGTTAACAGAACCCCTCTGCTCTACTCTGCTATGCTCTGCTATACCTTCTCTTTGACAATATTACCCACTACAATATTTGACTTTACTACACAGATTACACCTCAGTGTAGTTACAGGTATGCTGGGAAAAGTGTGATAATCTCTGGTGAAATAGTAATCATAACTCTTTCTTTTCCAAAATGGAAACAGGGTAGACTGACAAAAGATGTCAACCCTTTTTCCTTTTCAGACTAGGGGAGAGTGGGGTTAGTTGAGCCAAAGAGGTAAATTGAGCGACCCTTGTTTCTAGGAAAACATACACAAAATGAATCATTTGACCAAATATTTAGGAAGAGGTCATCATTTCATGGAGGCTGTGAAGGAAGAAACCACATGGAAAAAGTGTTGGGATGGGCTGTCACAGCAAGTTAGGTCCAAAAAAACGGATTTTCACCAAGTCAAATGAATTTATTGTGTTAGAGGTTTCATGACGCTTGTATCTAAACCAAATGCTATCAAGATTGTTCTATACATCAGTTGTGGTCTCTATAAACTTCAATATGAGGTCTCTATAAACTTCAATATGAGGTCTTAAACTTAGCATAACAGTGCATCTTGTCGCTGTGTGGGCTAATATAGTCAATGTTTGACTTGAGGTAAGTTGAGCAAATGGCAAGATGAGAAAATTGAAGAGTTTTCTTCCCAGGTGTAATGCAAGGCATTATCGCTGCGATATGAGGTAACAACAGGGACTGGCCTATGTTAAAAATCTTAAAATATGCTTAAAATGATTAAAATACAAAAAAAGCAATTGTGATTGTGTTGATTTATGTTTGGGAAATAAAGATAAACATGGTTTTAAAAAGGTAGAGGTAATATTTCATTCAGTACAGACATTTGTAGACGCCTTAACTTACCCTGTCCCGCGGCTCAACTTACTACATACCCCAGTAAGTTGTGCCAAGAGACCACTTTTTTGGACAAGCTATTTTTTCAAAACTGTAATGTTCACATGAATTCTGATTTTCCAGGGATACAAAACATCCTGAAATATATAGTTTGTAGATATCTTTGTTAGAAAGAATACTACATTTCCCTTGGCGGAGTGATGCTGAATGCAAAACAACTGCTCAACTTACCCCACTCTCCCCTACTGTTAGTTCAGTAGGAACCCTGCGCTCTCTCCATGCCCCTGTGTGTGTGTTTGTCTCAGTGGGGGGGGGGGGTCTACTGTAGTAAATAATCCTTACTATCACAGCTATGTCACCATGCTGCCCCAACAACACTGTAGGCCACAAACACACTCCTCTCAGAGTTAGACTCAGGCCAAGCTTCTCTCTCGCAAAGCCTTCTCTGTTTCTATCCACTTTCTCCACAAAGTTTTCTAGTTCTCTTCCCCCATTCCCCTCCCACCCTTTCCCTCTCTTTCTTCCTTCTCTAATTCCCTCCCTCTGTCGTTCTCTTTCCCTACCTTTTCCTGCTTTATCCCTCCTATTCCCTCTTTTTCCCTTTCCTTCTCTCCTTCCTTCCTTCCCTCCCCCTCTCTCTCTCTCTCTCTCTCTCTCTCTCTCTCTCTCTCTCTCTGGTTGGCAGTCTCTCTGGGCCTGTACACATTCCTGGCTGGAGAACTCAAGGTTTAGTCCAAACACCCGCTTAGCTTCCAACATCTATCCAGAGAAATCCCACATGGCCGCTTCTGCTCCTCCCCCTCCTCCCTGTTCTCCCCCCTTCCATCTCCCCCTTCTCCCCGCCAGACTCCCACTCACAACTCAATCTCCTCCCTCATCTCCCCCTTCCACAAATACTGATCACCTAGCCAAACCACCAGACTTTAGACTCTCTTTCTTTCTCTCTCTCTCTCACGCTCTCTCTTGTGATCTCTTGCTTTTTCTCCATCTCATTCAATCATGTCTCCCCACAGTATGGTCACACTTACTTATTTTCCTCACATAAAGACACAAAGACACAAATACACAAACTGTACCCACTCACACAAACGCCCTCCCATATTTGCTGCTCACGCTCTCTAAATCTACACAATGGTTACTAATCTACACACCAAGAAAATAAGTATAGACTCTACTCTCCATACATTTCATCTAGACATAATGGATACACACTCATCTCCACACACTAAACAGTGTGTAATCTTTCTATAAAACACTAACCAGACGTACATTCCTCCCTCCCTCTCTGCCTGAGGCCCGATGTGCAGCCTGAGGAAAAACAGATGACCTACGCCCATACACTCACCCTATACACTAGGGCTGGGAATTGCAAGGGACCTCACCATTCAATATTAACACGATACTTAGGTGCCGATAGGATATGAATTGCCACGATTCTCTATTTTATTGCAATCTGATGTTCCAAACATATTGCTCACCATGTCTGCTGCAGAGAGACGAGAGAGAYCATGAGAAAACAAAGTTTTGATCTCTCATGGAAATAAAAGAGCTGAAAACATGTTGGCTCAGTATTTATAAAGAAGATGGAGAACAAGCTATAGGATAAACAATAGCAGAGTTTTGACTCAGGTACAGCCGACTAGCATTAGCTAACGCTACCTAGTAAAAGCATTGATATTTGGAGTCAAAATATCAATATAATATCGTAAAAAAATACATTGCGATATGTAACTATGGATTTTCCCCCCATCACTACTATACACACACTCCCATACAACACACACACTCCCCCTAGACACTATATACACTAAATACACACTCCCTAGACACTATATACACTAAATACAACACACATACATACTCCCTAGACACTATACACACACACACACAGCACACACACACACACAACACACACAACACACACACACACACCTACACACACAAACACACACACAGCACTTCGCACACACAAGCCCACACCATCACACACACCACACACACACCACAGGGCCAAAACAACCTACACACACACGGACGACACGGGCACAGCCCACACTAATTAACTATACAGCAAAACGCAATGGCTCCCTACAAACACCCATGACACTATCCACACACTCCATACCACAGTAAGGTGCTGTGTTGGGGCGCTTGGCTATATCACACAATGAAGTCTGCCAGAGGCGTCAAGTTCAGGATAGAGCAGCTCTGATGTATGATCCACGCATGAGCAGCCTGACAACACACAAACACAACACACACACACACACACCACACACACACACCAACACACACACACACCAACACACACACACCACAATGAACTTCGTACTGACCACTGACAAATATAGTAGGCTTCTAGGCTTTCATAACACACAAAGAACAACGTAGTAGCAGACAGCGAAAGACAAACCAGCAAAGACAAACTCATACATCTAGTCCCCAGTGTGAATGTGCTCATGCGTGTGTGTGTGTGTGTGTGTGTGTGTGTGTGTGTGTGTGTGCTTGTGTGTGTGTTTGAGAGAGAGTGATGGAAGCCATTCCTTGCCCAGTCTAACCAATGTGCAGACTACTGTACACCAGTAAGACCCTGAACAGGTAGTCTGAACACTGGGATGACGGAACAGGACTCTCGCTCGCTCCTTTTTTTCTCTCCCTTCCTTTCTCTTTCCTTTTTCATCTGTGCAAAGTTTTGAAGGAGGTGCAGGAGTAGAAAGATGTCTCCTCTGCTCTCTACGTTTTATCTTCCTTCTTCTCTCATTCCTTTCTTTTTTCTCGTTTTTCACCCGTCCAAAGTTTTGGTTGACTAACTAGGTAAAAGATTCTCATTGTCTCCTCTCCTTTCTCGTCCTGAGTGACGGGTAAGGGGTCACACGCACACATGTGCACACACACTGGCTGTCCTCTTCTATGGGTCTGGGTCTGGTTCTGGTTGCGTCTCGGCCTAGTGTGTGTCCGGTCCTTGTGTGTGTGTGTCGGGGTTCTGAGGGGCTGCGTCCGAGCGAGCGGAGTATCCAGCCTCGACGTGGCACATTCACTTTCAGCACTGGGGATCTGCCAGTGCACTTAGGGAAGGCATAACGAAAAAAGGGAGAGAGGGAGGGACTGAGGCGCCATATATGGGTTGATGGGACCCTTGGGAATCAACTTTGGAGTGGTCTGCAGTTTCTCTCCCCTTCTCTCTCCCTCTTTCTCTAGATACCTCTCTCCCACTCATCTCTGTCAAAACTCACCTCCACTCCTCCGTCTGTCCTCCCTCTTCAATCTCTCCTCTATTTCTTTTCTCCATTCAGTCTGTCTTCACAAACACTAGGTGTGTGTGTGTGGTGTGTTGTGCTGTGTGTGTGTGTGTTTGTGTGGTTGTGTGATGTGGTGTGTGTGTGTGTTTCGGTCTCTCCTGAACCCCAAAACTTTCTCCTCATTCCGTCTCTCTTTTTTTTCAGAGGGGCCCACTTCCTGTTAGAGAGGCAGAAACAAAACTATAGAACGAAAGCTGGCACGCCGACAGACGACAACC
>NC_036853.1:20508257-20510773 GCF_002910315.2 Salvelinus sp. IW2-2015
CACCTTTCCGTCCATTTCTTTTTCTCGGTAGGCTATACCCACCCCTCCTCCATATCCCCCTTCTCTCCATCTCACCTTCTGTCCTCTCCTCCATCTCTCCACTCCATACTGTAACTATAGCTGTTTCCTGAGGCAGGTAGCCTAGCGCTTAAGAGCGTTGGATCAGTAACCGAAAGGTCGCTGGTTTGAATCCCAGAGATGACTAGGRGGAAAATCTGTCGATGTGCCCTTGAGCAGGGCAATTAGCCTTAATTGCTCCAGGGTCGACCATCAATGATGGCTGATCCCTGGCTGTGACCCCACTCTCCGAGGGTGTCAGGGGGAATGGGATATGCAATTTCTTTTTTTACAAATGTAAGCACCCACCTAATAATTATTATTAAAAGTGAGAGCAAGGTGGAGGAGAGAAAAGGGGGAGAAGGGTGGAGGTGAGAAAAGGGGGAGAAGGGTGGAGGTGAGGAGAGGAATGTTTTGTTTTAGAGCGTCACTTTTGAGTAATAACTTTCACATGTGGGCTGGCTTCTTTCCCTCCCTCTCCCCTTCACTCTCTCTCTTTCTCTCTTTCCCTCTCTCTCTCTATTTCTCTTTCCTCTTCTCAACCACTATTTCTTTCCCTGTTTTTTAAAACAATTTTTCTCTCATTCTTTCACTCCCTCCATTCTTTTCCCCATATTTTCTCTCCGCTTTGCTTCCTTTCTGGTGACAGTGCAAACTCATGCCCCCCCACCCCCACACCAAACACACACACACACACACACACATCTCTCTGTAGTGTAGAATAGTCTAATCCATTTATTTATCCTAGCTAGCTCTGTTTCTGTTTTTCTGCGGTTTCCGTCATAGAGGGGAATGTTAACAAATCAATGAGACTCCACGCATGTTATACTAGAGCAGGCCTAATCAGTTATTGCTTTTCTTAATATTTTTATTGTCTCTACATGCTGTTTGTGTATTCACCGGATCAGTAGACCCATCAATGAATGATCCTTCCTTACATATCCTTACATTTCTCCATCCTTCCCCCTCTCACTTTCTCTCTCACTCCATCATCCCCATCCCTCTCTCCCTCCATCATCCCCATCCCTCTCTCCCTCCATCATCCCCATCCCTCTCTCCCTCCATCATCCCCATCCTGTGTGTGTGTGTGTGTGTTTAGGTGGGTGGTGGGTGGGTGCGGTTGTGTGTGTGGGCGCGCGTGCACGCAGTATACTCTGTCTGTCCTGTCTCAATCTCAAGCTTCTTGAGTATCTGATAGCCAGCCTACCAACATATCTCATGAAGGATCTCCTCTGTCTGTAGGCCTAAGTTAGGGCTTGGGTCTGGTTGAATCCTCGGATGGAAGACCCAGATGCTGCCTGGAGATTGGTCGTTGGAATGGACGGCCAGAACGGTTACGTATTAGTTAAGAGGCCAGTAGGAGGCCTCTCGCTCCCCACTCCTCTCTTAATGCTTTAACAGTGGCCTGATCTGTAACCAGTCACTCACCATCCCCCTTTTTCCTCGCTCTGTTCCCGCTGTGGCCACGGGATAGTGAGCCTTTTCTCATCCTCTTGAGGAATTTTTTAGCAAGATCCATTTCCTCCCTTTTCCCCTTCTCCCTCCCTCTTATCCCTGCTTTTTTAGATTCAGGGACTATTCCTAAAGGTTCTGATTAACTGTAAGACAGGGACAGCCAGAGCATTGGAATCAGGACCTGTGCATCACAATCATGCACACCCACAAACACGCACAGAGAGAAAGGGGGGACAAGGGGCGCACGTAGGACACTACGCTTTTCGACACATTCCTCGACTGATCGCTCTCCCTCTCTCCCCACTCCACCACCCCATCCAGCGCTTCTCTCCCTCCTTCTTCGTGGCGAGCGGTTAAATTAGTTTCCTAAACAAGTAGCTGCTTCCACTCTCTGGTCCAAAGAACTCTGGCTCTGATTAGCTTTGCTTCTTAATCGAAGACCTGCCCTCAGGTTCATGCTGCGGTCCACACACACACACTCACGAACCAGGTTTCCCCACCCAGCTCAGCCAATAGCATGCCCATGCCCACCCCAATCCTAAACCCACTCCATCTCTCTTGTCAGTCCAGTCACAGGTGGCAGAGAGGTCAAGCCAGCGTGTGTGCCCCCCCCCCGCCCCAGTCTCTGTTCAGAGTGATCGCCTGTCAAGACACCAATCTCAACATAAAACCACTTCAACCATTTCAACACACAACAGCCTCATGTTAGGTGCGCAGATGGAGTAGGCATGTAACTGGACCACTGAGCTCTCTCCACATCTCTCTAGCTTTCAGGTTGTCCAACGGTAACATGTACTTCTTCTGGATGGGGATGTGGAGGGAGAGAGGGAATGGGATGATGCGAGGGATTAGAGGGAGGGGATGATGGAAGGGATAGAGGATTGGGGATTGATGGAAGGGAGAAGAGGGCATGAGGATGATGGAGGCATAGAGGCGATGGCGGATAAAATGGAGGGAGAGAGGGATGGGAGATGATGGAGGAGAGAGGATGGATGATGGAGGAG
>NC_036853.1:20511494-20546595 GCF_002910315.2 Salvelinus sp. IW2-2015
ACACACACACACACACACACACACACACACACACACACACACACACACACACACACACAACCAACAATACCAGTTTAGAAAACATGAGAGAGGGAGAAACAAAAGGACAGGAACACAGAGTGATTAAAGAGAATGTTTAACAGATGTGTGTGCCTGTGTGTGGTGTGTGTGTGTGTTTAACAGATGGGTTTTAGACCTCTCCAGATTCCTGCCTCTGTCAGACGCAGCGGCGTCTCCCTGACAGAGAGAGAGAGAGAGAGAGAGAGAGAGAGAGAGAGAGGGAGGAAAAGAGGGGGTTGGTGATGAATAAAGAGAGGGGAGAAAGAAGCTCTGTGGGTATGGATGAGTGAGTTTAGTTATTCATTGTGTGTGAAGGTGTGTGTTCCAGCTCTGATAACATGTGTGTGCCCTGTGTGAGACCTATGMTGTAGTCGTGTGTATGCATATGGCATACAACCTCAAACCTGGAGAGGAAGGTGACTGTTTGATTGTATCTGTTATAATTGTTAGAAGGTATATAAGGACTAGAGGTTCTTGGATATGGMTATAGTTGTTTTCTGAAGCTGCTGACTGGGTGATGTAGTTTGAGGTAGCTGACAGTATGCAATGTAATTGTAGGAACGTGTATAAGGACTATGGGTTCCTGGAGCTGGCGTTTGGCTCTCAGGAGGAGGTAGACAGCTGGAAAGCTTCTCTGCTGAGAGCCGGAGTCTATCCCGAGAAAGTCACTGTGAGTATCTTAGTCAAAACTCCTGACCCGTAACTCTAAACCTGACTCTAACCTCTAACCCTAAAACCATGACCTATAAAGTAACTGTGAATAGCCTAACCCTGACCCCTTACCTCCTATCCCTGACCCTAACTATAACCTACACCTGCCCTTATTCTCTGCCTGGCTACCCTTCACCTCTCTCCTTCCTCGTCCCCCCCTACTACCCCCTCCCCTTGCCTTCAGTCATTGGCTGCTCACAGCTTCCCATCCGAAACAGTTCGGAACAGTTTGTGCATGTACACAAAACATTAGGAACATTATTGGTTGGTAAGCGGACCCCAGACCTCACAGACATAAAGGGCAATGGGTTTTATAACTGATTCAGGTATTTTTAGCCTGATCCTAATTGGTATGTTGAATTTGATGTTCCTTTTGATGGCGTAGAAGGCCCTTCTTGCCTTCTCTCAGATCGTTCACAGCTTTGTTGAAGTTACCTGTGGCCCTAATGTTTAGGCCGAAGTATGTATAGTTTTTGTGTACTCTGGAAARGTATTTGTGGTCCTGGCAACCGGACCTTTTTTGGAACACCATTATTTTTGTCTTACTGAGATGTACTGTCATGGTCTACGTCTGACAGAATCTGTGCAGAAAATCTAGGTGCTGCTGTAGGCCCTTCTTGGTTGGGGACAGGAGCACCAACAAACCCGTAGACATTTGACTTCAGATTCTAGTAGAGTGAGGCCGGGTGCTACAGACTGTTCTAGTGCCCTCGCCAATTCTGTGATATATATATTGAGGAGGGTGGGGCTCAAGCTGCATCCATGTCTCACCCCATGGCCCTGTGGAAATAAATGTGTGTTTTTTGCCAATTTTAACTTGTTGTTTGTGTACATGGATTTTATAATGTCTTATGTTTTTCCCCCAACACCGCTTTCCATCAATTTGTATAGCAGACCCTCATGCCAAATTGAGTCAAAAACCTTTTCAAATCGACAAAGCATGAGAAGACTTTGCCTTTGTTTTGGTTTGTTTGTCAATTAGGGTGTGCAGGTTGAATACGTGGTTTGTCATACGGTAGTTTGGTAAAAATACTATTTACATTTGCTCAGTACATTGTTTTCACTGAGGAAATGTACGAGTCTGCTGTTAATGATAATGCAGAGGATTTTCCAAAGTTTGCCGTTGACGCATATCCCACAGTAGTTATTGGGGTCAAATTTGTGGATTGCGGTGATCATCTTCAACTCTGGCATCTTCCCCAATATTTGGAACCAAGGACTGATCACCCCAATCCAATAAAGTATAGACGAAAATGATGTTAAATTTAAGTATAGACAATTAGAATGTGTGGTTTGTATATTTTATAATTTCATTTAGGATCCATCAACACCACAGGCTGTTTTGGGTTGGAGGATTTGTATTTTGTCCTGTAGTTCATTCAATGTTATTGGAGAATCCAGTGGGATGTGGTAATCTTTAATAGTTGATTCTAAGATTTGTATTTGATATGTACAGTTGAAGTCGGAAGTTTACATACACCTGAGCCAAATACATTTAAACTCAGTTTTTCATTATTCCTTTAATCCTAGTAAAAATTCCCAGTCTTAGGTTAGTTAGGATCACCACTTTATTTGAAGAATGTGAAATGTCAGAATAATAATAGAATAATAATAGAGATAACATTCCCACATTTCATCACATTCCCAATGGGTCAGAAGTTTACATACACTAAATTAGTATTTGGTAATATTGCCTTTAAATGGTTTAACTTGGGTCAAACGTTTTGGGTAGCCTCCCATAAGCTTCCCACAATAAGTTGGGTGAATTTTGGCCCATTCCTCCTGACAGACCTGGTGTAACTGAGTCAGGTTTGTAGGCCTCCTTGCTCGCACACACTTTTTCAGTTCGGCCCACAAATTTTCTATAGGATTGAGGTTGGGGCTTTGTGATGGCCACTCCAATACCTTAACTTTGTTGTCCTTAAGCCATTTTGCCACAACTTTGGAAGTATGCTTGGGGTCATTGTCCATTTGGAAGACCCATTTGCGACCAAGCTTTAACTTCCTGACTGATGTCTTGAGATGTTGCTTCAATATATTCACATAATTTCCAACCTCCTGATGCCATTATTTTGTGATGTGCACCAGTCCCTCCTGCAACAAAGCACCCCCACAACATGATGCTGCCACCCCTGTGCTTCACGGTTGGGATGGTGTTCTTCGGCTTGCAAGCCTCCCCCTTTTTCTCCAAACATAACGATGGTCATTATGGCCAATCAGTTCTATTTTTGTTTCATCAGACCAGAGGACATTTCTCCAAAAGTACAATCTTTGTCCCCATGTGCAGTTGCAAACGATAGCCTGGCTTTTTTATGTCGGTTTTGGAGCAGTGGCTTCTTCCTTGCTGAGCGGCCTTTCAGGTTATGTTGATACAGGACTCGTTTTACTGTGGATATAGATACTTTTGTACCTATTTCCTCCAGCATCTTCACAAGGTCCTTTGCTGTTGTTCTGGGATTGCACTTTTCGCACCAAAGTACGTTCATCTCCAGGAGACAGAACGCGTCTCCTTCCTGAGCGGTATGACGGCTGCGTGGTCCCATGGTGTTTATACTTGCGTACGATTGTTTTTACAGATGAACGTGGTACCTTCAGGCGTTTGGAAATTGGCTCCCAAGGATTAGCAGGACTTGTGGAGGTCTGCAATTTATTTTCTGAGGTATTGGCTGATTTCTTTTGATTTTCTCATGATGTCAAGCAAAGAGGCACTGAGTTTGAAGGTAGGCCTTGAAATACATCCACAGGTAGACCTCCAATTTACTCAAATGATGTCAATTAGCCAATCAGAAGCTTCTAAAGCCATGGCATCATTTTCTGGAATTGTCCAAGCTGTTTAAAGGCACAGTCTGACCCACTGGAATTGTGATACAGTGAATTATAAGTGAAATAATCTGTCTGTAAACAATTGTTGGAAAAATGACTTGTGTCGTGCACAAAGTAGATGTCCTAACCGACTAGCCAAAAGTATAGTTTGTTAAAAACAATTTTGGGGAGTGGTTTATCATTTTTTTTTATGACTCCAACCTAAGTGTATGTAATCTTACGACTTCCACTGTATACTGGTAAGATAGTCTCGCTAAGATATTACACGTTTCTAATTTTGTCTGAAAGTCATTTTCATTTCAAGTTAGTGTACTGTTAGCTAGCTGGCTGACTCGCTAGCTAACCTTTACGTGTGTCATCTGTGTAATTGTATTACTTGTATCTCAGAGCCATTTGCATTGCTAGTTATAGCTTGATGTTAGCTAGCTAACATTGAACCTGGTTGGTTAGCTACCTGCAGATTCATGCAAGGTGGTAACGTTATGAGCTGGGATTATGGTTCATGTCGTAGAAATATTGGCCCAATAATATTTCTCAGATACCAGAACTTGTGAATTCAAATATACTTTATTACAAAGTAACAAGCCAAGCTGGCCCATGGACCAACTGATCTTTCCAGTCTCAGCACTCTCCTTTTATACAGTTTTACACTTACATAACATACATAGTCACTCCTCTTTATGTAAATTATTAATACCCTTTAGCCTTTCGCCAGCATTATATTTCAGTCTCACTTCTGACTTGTTCACGCCCACTTCTGACTTATTTATGCTCATCTTAGATTATATAGGTGGTGTCACCATAGTACCAATGCAAAAATAATACATATATATGTTCCTAATACAGATGCATGTCTAATAGTACTTAGTTAATACTAACATACCTTCCTAATACAGGTGCATGTCTAATGGTCCCTATAACGGATTAACCAATGTGTCTGTCCAATGGCCTTCACAAGACCAGGCATGACCAAGAATGGCTAGGACTGTGTTTATTCAGTTTTGCACAATCACAAGGATTCTGCTTACATTCTGCTCACACATGTTTCATGGTTAACCATATATTGATTCTGCTTACTATTCTGAGATGCATAACACATGTACTGGAAAATATATCCCCACATATATTGTTTAGCTGGTTAGCTAGCTACATGTCTAATCAAAATACTCCACTACTATTCAAGTAACCATTTCAATAGAATGTTCACAACTGTCGATAGACGTAGCTGGTAAATTTGCTATGGCTATCTGCTGTGATTTTAGAGCACTCTCGTCTGAGTGTGCGAGAGCGCAGAATAACTGATGAATTTACATAAGCTCAACGCCCGTTGAATATGTTCGGTGTCAGTAAACGTTGGCAAAAAAGCGGAATTAAAATGTTGCCAGCAACACAGTTGCAGTCAGCAATGCTCTGGATAACATCAAAACAGCCTAACCAGCTCTACTAGGGCGAGTAAAATTGTCAGAGTGAGCTGTTCTCTCATTTGTGTCTGGAAGTAGCTAGCAAGCTAGCCAACGTTAGCCAATTAGCTTGGGTGCTGTTGTTCGGTCTGAACGCTTGAATCAACCCTACTGCTCGGCCAGAGCGTCCAGTGTGCGCTCTGAACGCTCAGAGAGCGAAACACTCTGAATTTACGTACGGACAATCTGACAATGCTCTGAGTTTATGAACGAGCACACTCTGGCACTCCAGATTCAATTTACGAATCCACCCGTAGTATAAACCAGCCTTTTGAAAGCTTTGGTTGTTTTGTACATGGCCTCACATGTGAATCCTTAACCCCACCCATCTCTTTAAGGCTTTAGAGGGTCTGAACGATGCTGAATGSGTGTAGACAAAGAAGAGCTCTCCATTAGGTGTCCGAAAACATTCAAGGGACATTTTCAAGTTCATCATCTTTCAAAGCATAATCACTTTCCCATTGTTCCTCAACTATTGTGTATGATATACCATTTTCTTGCTGTCTAATGTGTCTAATTTTGTAAATGTAAAAAACACAATTTCAAATTTTGCCACATAAGACCGAATCGAGCCGGTCGGTCACGTGTGAAATTTGTTTTGATTTAGAATGGACCATTATTATGCACCTGTCTCGGGGCAGGGGGAAAAATACATGTCATCTATGCACTTAAATAACAAATGGAGGGCGCTTTTCCCATGGTTCATTTCAATACTGGCCAGGTAGGCTATACTCCTGTTGTAAAGATTAGGAAAGTTGAGAAATACATATAGTAGGCCTAGCCTATAGAAAGCTGATGGGATCCTCCTCTTTTTATTATAGGCCATCACTCTGTTTTCTCACGCAATTGCATAGACTATAGAAATGTTGCGCAACATAAGCTCATGGGCTCTCATTAAGTGTATCGGCGCCATTAAACAGCAAGCAGTTTAAAGGCACGATAGATAGGGCAGCCGTGCTTCTAGACCCTAGGCAACTTTGCAGTATTCAGTTTTTTTTACGTGTCATTTCTTATTTTATCAGAATTTGTTTTGTGTTATTACATACAGCCGGGAAGAACTTTTGGATATCAGAGTGACGGTAACTCACCAGCATTAATACCAGGAATACGACTTTCCCGAATCGGATCCTTTGATCGTACCCCCTAGGGCAATTGAACTAATTCCAGAGGCTGATCCAAAATACCGCCGGCGGAGAAGAGGTACTCGGAGTGGACTTCTAGTCTGACTCAGGAGGCGCGCACACCATCCACCACTTCCGAGTATATTACTCGCTAATGTTCAGTCTCTGGATAATAAAGTTGATGAGCTCAGGGTGAGGATTTCCTTCCAGAGAGACATCAGGGATTGTAACATACTCTGTTTCACAGAATAAATATCTCTCCAGGAAGAAGAACGGCGGGGGTGTATGGTTCATGATTAACTACTCATGGTGTGATTGTGATAACACACAGGAATTCAAGTCCTTTTGTTCACCCAACCTAGAATACCTCACAATCAAATGCCGACCGTATTACCTCCAAAGAGAATTATCTTCGGTTATAGTCACAGGCATGTATATTCCCCCTCAAGCCGATACCACGATGGTCCTCAAAGAACTTCACTGGACCTTATGCAAACTGGAAACCACATATCCTGAGACCGCATTTATTGTAGCTGGGGATTTTAACAAAGCAAATTTGAGGAAAACGCTACCGAAGTTCTATCAACACATTGACTGTAGTACTTGCGCTGCTAAAACACTCGACCACTGCTGCTCCAACTTCTGGGATGCCTTTAAGGCCCTCCTTTCGGCAAATCTGATCAAGACTCCATTTTGCTCCTCCCTTCATATAGGCAGAAACTCAAACAGGAAGTACCCGTGCTAAGGACTATTCAACGCTGGTRTGACCAATCAGAATCCACGCTTCAAGATTGTTTTGATCACGCGGACTGGGATATTTTCCAGGTAGCCTCCGAGAATAACATTGACGAATACACTGATAGGGTGACTGAGTTTATCAGAAAGTGAATAGGAGATGTTGTAGGTTGAGTTGTGCCCACTGTGACTATTATAACCTACCCTAACCAGAAATCAAGGATAGATGGCAGCATTCGTGCAAAACTGAAAGCTCGAACCACTGCATTTAATGATGGCAAGGTGACTGGGAATATGGCCGAATACAAACAGTGTAGTTTTTCCCTCCGTAAGGCAATCAAACAGGCAAAACGTCAGTATAGAGACAAAGTGGAGTCACAATTCAACGGCTCAGACATGAGACGAATGTGGCAGGGTCTACAGACAATCACAGACTACAAAGGGAAAACCAGCCACATCGTGGACACCGACGTCTTGTTTCCGCCCGCTTTGAAGTTAACACAGTGCCACCGACGCGGCCCTCTACCAAGGACTGTGGGCTCTCGTTCTCCGTGGCCGACGTGAGTAAGACATTTAAGCGTGTTAACCCTCGCAAGGCTGCCAGCCCAGACGGCATCCCTAGCCGTGTCCTCAGAGCATGCGCAGACCAGCTGGCTGGAGTGTTTATGGACATATTCAATCTCTCCCTATCCCAGTCTGCTGTCCCCACATGCTTCAAGATGGCCACCATTGTTCCTGTACCCAAGAAAGCAAAGGTAACTGAACTAAATGACTAACACCCCGTAGCATTCACTTCTGTCATCATGAAGCGCTTTGAGAGACTAGTCAAGGATCATATCACCTCTACCTTACCTGACACCCTAGACCCACTTCAATTTGCTTACCGCCCCAATAGATCCACAGACGATGCAATCGCCATCCCACTGCCCTATCCCATCTGGACAAGAGGAATACCTATGTAAGAATGCTGTTCATTGACTATAGCTCAGCATTCAACACCATAGTACCCTCCAAGCTCATCATTAAGCTCAAGGCCCTGGGTCTGAACCCGCCCTGTGCAACTGGGTCCTTTTCTTCCTGACAGGCCGRCTCCAGGTGGTGATGGTAGGAAACAACACCTCCACTTCGCTGATCCTCAACACTGTGGCCCCACAATGGTGTATGCTCAGCCCCCTCCTGTACTCCCTGTTCACCCATGACTGCGTGGCCACACACGCCTCCAACTCAATCATCAAGTTTGCAGACGACACAACAGTAGTAGGCCTGATTACCAACAATGACGAGACAACCTACAGGGATGAGGTGAGGGCTCTGGGAGTGTGGTGCCAGAAATAACCTCTCATCAACGTCAACAAAACAAAGGAGCTGATCGTGGACTTCAGGAAACAGCAGAGGAAGCACCCCCCTATCCCTATCGACGGGACCGCAGTGGAGAAGGTGGAAAGTTCCTCGGAGTACAGATCACTGACAAACTGAAATGGTCCACCCACACAAACAGTGTGGTGAAGAGATTTGGAGGCTCAGGAGGCTGAAGAAATTTGGCTTGGCACCTAAAACCCTCACAAACTGCCCAACGCATCACCGGAGGCAAACTACCTGCCCTCCAGGACACCTACAGCACCCGATGTCACAGGAAGGCCAAAAATATCATAAAGGACAACAACCATCCGAGCCACTGCCTGTTCACCCCGCTATCATCCAGAAGGTGAGGTCAGTACAGGTGCATCAAAGCTGGGACCGAGATACTGAAAAACAGCTTCTATCTCAAGGCCATCAGACTGTTAAATAGTCATCACTAGCACATTAGAGGCTGCTGCCCTAATGTACATAGACTTGAAATCACTGGCCACTTGAATAATGGAACACTAGTCACTTTAATAATGTTTACATATTTTGCATTGCTCATCTCATATGTACAGTATATACTGTATTCTATTCTACTGTATCTTAGTCTATGCCACTCTGACATTGCTCGTCCAAATATTTATTTATTCTTAATTCCGTTCCTTAGATGTGTGTGTATTGTTGTGAAATTGTTAGATATTACTGCACTGTTGTACCTAGAAACACAAGCATTTCACTACACCCGCAATAACATCTACTAAACACGTGTATGTGACCAATAAAATTGGATTTGATTCGATTTTCGATCACATTTGCATTGATGTCAGAGTGATTAGCGGGACAATAGAGTGCTGAGTACATCAATCAGTAGCATCAGAGCTGGTGGAATTTGACTGCCTTCATGACTCGTGACTGTCGATGTGGCGGTAATACGGTCACCGTAACAGCCGTAGATCAGACTTGCTCGGGGTGGGGGATTCGTCACCAAGAGAAAGCTTCTCCTGCCGTGCTCTTGCTTTGATTTTGTAGAAGTCCTTTCTGGAAATGTATGAAGTTGCCCTGGACCACCACTGTTCCATTCTTGTACAGGTTGACAGAGGGGGTCTTTCTCAGGGTCCTCGTTTTAAGATATGTTCTGATTTTCCACCCGCAGCCAATACCCTCTCTCTTAAGAGGGATAGTGTGCTCTCATAGCTCTGTGCCATGCCCAGGGATGGTCTGTGTTGAAGATTAAGTTGCTTACGTTACGATTTTTGTAGCAGTCAGCAAAAAGTGTCTCTGGATTGTCCATGAGGAGCTTCTCTTTGTACTCTTTCTATGCCTTGTCATTTTTTTTATGTCCAAGGGATATTGTACTGTGGTGACCTCTGCACAGAGGGAAGCCATGGAGCAGGGGGTCAAAGATGCTTCTGCATTTGGGTGGGGGAGGAACTCTGCTGCCATTGTTTGGCTCAGGGCCTTCACACCTCTTACTTCACACTTCAGTGGTTATTAATGTTGCAGCCAGGTCTGTTCTTCAGGATTGGTAGCCTTTTAACTTAGCATTCAGTCTTTAGAAAGTTAAACATCTAGAAATTATTGTAATGTTCTTTTCATTCTGGGCTTTCGAAGTAGCTTCCGACTGAACATTACTTACTCAGTTCCAGGTTGGATGATATTTTCGGGTTTCTTTTGTGCTTCTTTTGCTGGTTTGTCAGAAAGTTTGCTGGTTAGTCCTTGGCAGTAAGAATCCTTGGTAATAAAACTCCTTCCAGAATCCTTCCAGGTAATTTGTCCAAGATCAGGTTGTAGGTTTGGAGTTTTGATTTGGAGTGAAGGTTATGTTGTGGAAGGTAGTATCCAATTTTATACAACCCTAAATCTATATTTTTGTAAAATGCAGCAATATTCAGGAGCTCATCTGCTCATGACCTCTCTATAACTCTCACTCTTTCCCTCCCTCCCTCCCTCCCTCACTCTCTCTCCTGTGCCAGGTTGATAAGGAGAGTAATAGTTCTAGTGATAGTTTCTCTATGGACCTTCAGTTGGAGCGTCAAGTAGAGACCATCCGGGAACCTGGTGGACACCTTTATGAACATCGTTTACAAAGCCATTAGAGACTTCGTGCCCAAGACCGTCATGCACCTCATGGTCAACAACGTAAGTCTGTGTCTGTCCGGCGGTCTCCCCTCATAACTCTCTGTTGGTGAAGGAATATATAATCTCTTTCTCCTCTCTCCATAGGTAAAGGAGTACATCATTATTGACCTCCTGGTGCAGCTCTACTCTTTAACAGAGAAGTGTGTGTTGATGGATGAGTCTCCAGAACAGGAGCAGAGGAGAGAGGAGGTGCTGAGGACTCACGCTGCCTTGAAGGAGGCGCTGGCCATCATCGGAGACATCTCCACCTGCTCTACTCCTCTACCTCCTCCTGTTGACTCCTTCTGGATGCATGGAGCCCCTGCGACCAGCCGCAGGTAACACACACACACACACACACACACACACACACACACACACACACATGGGTGCACACACATCATAACGCTAACCACCTTCCCTCAGGTCTCATAGTAATACAGCTCTAGCTCCTAAGCATATAGCCTCTGCTCCCACAGCCCCACCAGAGGCCCCACCTCATTGACGTTAGTCTCCTCCGTGCTGCACCTCATCTTCATGGACCACCCAGCAACAACGCTGATACCAATCAGTCTCCACCAGGCGGACTTATCAGATTTTCCCCCAATGTACCCAGGTAACCATGGCGGCGATGTTCGGGGCAGCAGGTAGCCTAGTGGTTAGAGTGTTGGGCCGGTAACCTAAAGGTCACTAGTTCGAATCCCCGAGCTGACAAGGTGAAAAATCGTTCCGTTGAGCAGAGCACTTAACCCTAATTGCTCCAGGGATGCTGTTGATAATGGCAGACCGTGACCCCACTCTCTGAGGTTGTCTCGGGGAGTTGGGATATGTAAAAAACACATTTCCAATTCCCAAATGCGTATTAATACACACTTCTACATACAGTTGAAGTCAGAAGTTTACATACACTTAGGTTGGAGTCATTAAAACTCGTTTTTCAACCACTCCACAAATTTCTTGTTAACAAACTATAGTTTTGGCAAGTCGGTTAGGACATCTACTTTGTGCAATTGTTTACAGACAGATTATTTCACTTATAATTCACTGTATCACAATTCCAGTGGGTCAGAAGTTTACAAAAGTTGACTGTGCCTTTAAACAGCTTGGAAAATTCCAGAAAATGATGTCATGGCTTTAGAAGCTTCTGATAGGCTAATTGATATAATTTGAGTCAATTGGAGGTGTACCTGTGGATGTATTTCAAGGCTTACCTTCAAACTCAGTACCTCTTTGCTTGACATCATGGGAAAATCAAAAGAAATCAGCCAAGACCTCAGAAAAAAAGTTGTAGACCTCCACAAGTCTGGTRCATCATTGGGAACAATTTCCAAACTCCTGAAGGTACCAAGTTCATCTGTACAAACAATAGTACACAAGTATAAACACCATGGGACCACGCAGCCGTCATACCGCTCAGGAAGGAAATGCGTTCTGTCTCCTAGAGATGAACGTACTTTGGTGTGAAAAGTGCAAATCAATCCTAGAACAACAGCAAAGGACATTGTGAAGATGCTGGAGGAAACAGGTACAAACATATCTATATCCACAGTAAAACGAGTCCTATATCGATTAGTATTTGGCAATGCTACCAAATACTAATTGAGTGTATGTAAACTTCTGACCCACTGGGAATGTGATGAAATAAATAAAAGCTGAAAGAAATCTTTCTCTCTACTATTATTCTGACATTTCACATTCTCAAAATAAAGTGGTGATCCTAACTGACCTAAGACAGGGYATTTTTACTAGGATTTAATGTCAGGAATTGTGAAACTGAGTTTAAATGTATTTGGCTAAGGTGTATGTAAACTTCCGACTTCAACTGTATGTGAAATAGGACAAATATAAGCACCCACCTTTATTATTATTGAAGTTCAACTTGATTTATTTGCTATTTGTTGGAATTCTTTAATGCTGTGGTACTTCAAGCATGCACACAGGCACGCACACACACACAGCTAAACATTGGGCTGCAGAGAGAGAGGTTATTTGAGCTGGGGTGGGGGTCTGTTGGAAAATGTGTTTTTCATTTATTTCCTATCAACCACAGTATACAGACCCTTTGTATTTCTCACCTCTCTCTCAACCTTTCTCCTGCCTTGGATTTGTGTGACCGCTTTCCATTTTTCCTACTGCAATATCTTTCTCCCGCTCTTCTTCTTCTCTTCCTCCACTCATTCCTCTCCTGCTTTTGGGCTGTACATTTTTTTTCTCCCCCCTAATTTCCTCTCCAACCATTATTTTGGGCCTCACCCATCATCCCTCTTTCCTTCTCAAGCCCCTCCCTAACTCTCCCTCCATAACTCACCCTCTCTTTCTCTACCTCTATCCCAGGAAAAGTACAAGCCCTTTTCTCTTATTTCACATCACAGGAACACTCTGCCAGCACACACACACACACACCACAAGATTCCTTTGTCTCTACAGGGATCTTTCCTGGTCAGTATTAGCAGGAATGCTCACTATTTCTCAACTGGATTTTCCTCCAGAGTGCACACTATGCTTTAGGAGATCTACGGTGTATTGTTTTTTGTAAATAATTTATAGTACTGTAATACTTTAAAATACATTGTGTGTGTGTGTCCTGTATTAATGGTTTCTCCTCTCTGTCCCTCTCCAGGAGGCAACCCCCGGCTGTCCCCATGAAACCATCGCACTGACCTCCTCCCCTCAACACAACCCTGCCTCTGATAGGCTGTACGATGGAGTTGTCCTATCAATCAGATGGATTATTTCAACTAATTCCCCAAATCGTAGACCTATCCCCAAAGCACTTTTATTCCCTACATTCCAGACACTTTCATAGATCTGAAATGATTGGATAGGTGTAATCATTGTGGTGATAATTCCTTTTAGTCTATCATAGGGAAAGGTGGAGCAATCACCATATTGATAATTTCAACCCAATCCATTCAGGTGAAGGGCCATTCCAAACTCAAATATCCAGCTACCATTTTGCCTGAGACTTTTACCCAGAGCTTGTCAATGAGCTGTCTAATCTGTATTATACACTGGGTGGTTCGAGCCCTAAATGCTGATTGGTTGATAGCTGTGGTTTTTCAGACTGTATACCATGGGTTTGACAAAACATTTATTTTTACCGCTCTAATTACGTTGGTAACCAGTTTATAATAGCAGAAAGACACTTTGGAGGTTTGCGGTATATGGGCATCCTCATAAGATATCATCCTGACCAACTTGCTCTCTAAATACACCTCTGCAGTTTTCAACCAGGATCTAATTTCCTGCGTCCATTGGGGGTCCGCGGTCAAACGACCACCCCTCATCACTGTCAAACGCTCTCTAAAACACTTCTGTGAGCAGGCCTTTCTAATCGACCTGGCCCGGGTATCCTGGAAGGATATTGACCTCATTCCGTCAGTAGAGGATGCCTGGTTGTTCTTTGAAAGTGCTTTCCTCACCATCTTAAATAAGCATGCCGCTTTCAAAAACAATTTGAACTAAGAACAGATATAGCCCTTGGTTCACTCCAGACTTGACTGCCCTTGACCAGCACAAAAACATCCTGTGGCGTACTGCACTAGCATCGAATAGTCCCAGCGATATGCGACTTTTCATGGAAGTCAGGAACCAACATACACAGTCAGTTAGGAAAGCAAAGGCTAGCTTTTTCAAACTGAAATTTGCATCCTGCAGCACTAATTACAAAAAGTTTTGGGACACTGTAAAGAGAATAAGAGCACTTCCTCCCTGCTACCCACTGCACTGAGACTAGGAAACACTGTCACCACCGATAAATCCACGATAATTAAGAATTTCAATAAGCATTTCTCTACAGCTGGCCATGCTGTCCACCTGGCTACCAAAAAACCCGGCCAACATCTCTGCACCCCCCGCAGCAACTGGCCCAAGCCCCCCCGCTTCTCCTTCACCCAAATCCAGACAGCTGATGTTCTGAAAGAGCTGCAAAATCTGGATCCCTACAAATCAACTGGGCTAGACAATCTGGACCCTCTCTTCCTAAAATTATCCACCGCCATTGTTGCAACCCTTATTACTAGTCTGTTCAACCTCTCTTTCGTATCGTCTGAGATTCCTAAAGATTGGAAAGCGGCCACGGTCATCCCCCTCTTCAAAGGGGGAGACACTCTAGACCCAAACTGTTAGACCTACATCAATCCTGCCCTGCCTTTCTAAAGTCTTCAAAAGCCAAGTGAACAAACAGATCACTGACCATTTCGAATACCACCGTACCTTCTCCGCTAGGCAATCCGGTTTCTGAGCTGGTCACGGGTGTACCTCAGCCACGCTCAAGGTCCTAAACGATATCATAACCGCCATCGATAAAAGACAGTACTGTGCAGCCGTCTCCATCYACCTGGCCAAGGCTTTTGACTCTGTCAATCACTGTTTTCTTATCGGCAGACTCAACAGCCTGGTTTCTCTAATGACTGCCTTGCCTGGTTCACTAACTACTTCTCAGATAGAGTTCAGTATGTCAAATCGGAGGGCCTGTTGTCCGGACCTCTGGCAGTCTCTATGGGGGTGCCACAGGGTTCAATTCTCGGGCCGACCCTTTTCTCTGTATATAACAATGATGCCGCTCTTGCTGCGGGTAATTCTTTGATCCACCTCTATGCAGACGACACCATTCTGTATACATCTGGCCTTTCTTTGGACACTGTGTTAACAAACTTCCAAACGAGCTTCAATGCCATACAACTCTCCTTCTGTGGCCTCCAACTGCACTTAAATGCTAGTAAAACGAAATGCATGCTCTTCAACCGATCGCTGCCCGCACCCGCCCGCCTGACTAGCATCACTACTCTGGACGGTTCTGACTTATAATATGTGGACAACTATAAATACCTAGGTGTCTGGCTAGGTGTCTCCTTCCAGAGTCATATTAAGCATCTCCAATCCAAAATGAAATCTAGAATCAGCTTCCTATTTCGCAACAAAGCATCCTTCACTCATGCTACCAAACATACCATCGTAAAACTGACTATCCTACCGATCCTTGACTTCGGCGATGTCATTTACAAAATAGCCTCCAACACTCTACTCAGCAAACTGGATGTAGTCTATCACAGTGCCATCCGTTTTGTCACCAAAGCCCCATATACTACCCACCACTGCGACCTGTATGCTCTCTTTGGCTGGTCCTCGCTACATATTCGTCACCAAACCCACTGGCTCCAGTGTCTTTGCTAGGTAAAGCTTCGCCTTATCTCAGCTCACTGGTCACCATAGCAACACCCACCCGTAGCACGCACTCCAGCAAGTATATTTCACTGGTCATCCCCAAAGCCAACACCTCTTTTGGCCGCCTTTCCTTGCAGTTTTCTGCTGCCAATGACTGGAACGAATTGCAAAAATCACTGAGGTTGGAGACATATCTCCCTCACTAACTTTAAGCGTCAGCTGTCAGAGCAGCTTACCGATCGCTGCAGCTGTACACAGCCCATCTGTAAATAGCCCATCCAACCAACTACCTACCTACCTCATCCCCATTTTTGTTTTTCTGCTCTTTTGCACACCAGTATTTCTACTTGCACATCCTCATCTGCACATATCACTCCAGTGTAAATTGCTAAATTGTAATTACTTTGCCACTATTGGCGTATTTATTGCCTTACCTCCTTACTTCATTTGCACACACTGTATACTGATATTTCTATTGTGTTATTGACTGTATTGACTGTTTGTTTATCCCATGTGTAACTCTGTTGTTTTTGTCGCACTGCTTTGCTTTATCTTGGCCAGGTCGCAGTTGTAAATGAGAATTTGTTCTCAACTGGCCTACCTGGTTAAATAAATAAATAAATATATTTTTTACCTGTCTGCTAGTGAGAACCAAGGTGGCCTTGTGACTGTTTTGTACAAATGGAAATGTCTACAAATGTTGGAATGCTTGTGCTTTGTGTAAGTACAAACCACTTATGGTTTTAAATAAACAGGGTTTTAATTTTCTATAACATTGTGGTCCTTTGATTTGAAATAGGCTAGGAATGGTAAGTCTAACTTCTTGTTACATTATACTTGAGTTCTACCGTGAACCCCTTTTTATAGATGCATTTGATCTTTCCAAAAATTATCAAACAATTCCACTCAGCATGCCAACATAGGGACAGAATCTTATGAAATATAGCCACGCTTTTATCAGTGTACAAAGCCATCCAGCATTGAAATGTCACCCTTTCATTTGCCAGTAGATGGTATTACATTGAGATAGGGTCACTTTAACTTTACCTACATGTACAGTTGAAGTCGGAAGTTTACATTCACTTAGGTTGGAGTCATTAAAACTCGTTTTACAACCACTCCACAAATTTCTTGTTAACAAACTATAGTTTTGGCAAGTCGGTTAGGACATCTACTTTGTGCATGACACAAGTAATTTTTCCAACAATTGTCTACAGACAGATTATTTCACTTATAAATCACTGTATCACAATTCCAGTGGGTCAGAAGTTAACATACACTAGGTTGACTGTGCCTTTAAATAGCTTGGAAAATTCCAGAAAATGGTGTCATGGCTTTAGAAGCTTCTGATAGGCTAATTGACATAATTTGAGTCAATTGGAGGGGTACCTGTGGATGTATTTCAAGGCCTACCTTCAAACTCAGTGCCTCTTTGATTGACATCATGGGAAAATCAAAAGAAATCAGCCAAGACCTCAGAAAAAAACCTAGCATTGCCTTTAAATTGTTTAAAAACAAGTGAAACAATTTAAAGGCAATGCTACCAAATACTAATTGAGCTGAAAATAAATTATTATCTCTACTATTATTCTGACATTTCACATTCTTAAAATAAAGTGGTGATCCTAACTGACCTAAGACTGGGAATTTTTACTCTGATTAAATGTCAGGAATTGTGAAAAACTGAGTTTAAATGTATTTGACTAAGGTGTATGTAAACTTCCGACTTCAACTGTACATAATACCTCAATTACCTCGACTAACTGGTATCTCCTGTATATAGCTTCGCGACTGTTATTTTACTGCTGCTCTTTAACTATTTGTTCTTTTTTAACTTATCTATTTTTTACTTAACACTTATTTTTCTTAACTTCATTGTTGGTTAAAGGCTTGTAAGTAAGCATTTCACTGTAAGGTCTACCTGTTGTATTCGGCACATGTGACAAAATCTGATTTGACATTGCCTGAGGAAATAGAGGTAGACTAGGGAAGTGCCTAGGGGGAGAGAGAGACAACCCACCCGGCTGAACTCAGTCAAGGATCAAGTGCTAACAGTCAGTATCTGGATAATATGTGTAAAATACTTGATAATATATGTGATATCAACAGAGAAGTATATTTTCTGGGTGATTTAAATATTGACTGGCTATCATAAAGTTGGCCACTCAGAAAAAAACGTCAAACTAACCAGTGGCTGCAACCTCAATCAGGTTGTTAGTCAACCTACCAGGGTAGTTACAAACAGCACAGGAATTAAATCATCAACATGTATTGATCACATCTTTTACTAACGCTGCAGATATTTGCTTTAAAGCAGTTATCCCAAATCCATAAGGATGTAGTGTACAATATAATAGCCATATCTAGGAAAACCAATAGTTTCAAAGGCTGGGCCTAATATAGTGTATAAGAGGTATACAATAAGTTTTGTACTGATTCATATGTTGATGATGTAAAGAATATTTGCTGGTCTGTGGTGTGGTAATGAGGAGCAACCAGACGCTGCACCGTTGACAAATTTATTGAAACTACTTATTCAGTTACTATAATGACACACACCCAACGCTGACACTACACATCCAAGAATATCGGACCAAATTATGAAAGACAATAATTGTACTTTTGAATTCCGTAAAGTCAGTGCGGAGGAGGTGAAAAAATGATTGTCTATCAACAATGACAAGCCACCGGGGTCTGACAATCTGGATGGAAAATTACTGCGGATAATAGCAGACGATATTGCCACATCTTCAATTTAAGCCTACTAGAGAGTGTGCCCTCAGGCCTGGAGGAAGCTGTCATTCGCTACCCAAGAATAGTAAAGCCCCCTTTACTGGCTCAAACAGCCGACCAATCAGCCTTGTACCAACCCTTAGTAAACTTTTGGAAAAAATTGTGTTTGACCAGATACAATACTATTTCACAGGTAACGAATTTCAGCATGCTTATAGGGAAGACACTCAACAAGCACAGCACTTGCACAGTGTCTCCTGACCGCTCCTGTCTCAGCCTCCAGTATTTATGCTGCAGTAGTTTGTGTCGGGGGGCTAGGGTCAGTTGGTTACCTGGAGTACTTCTCCTGTCTTATCCAGTGTCCTGTGTGAATTTAAGTATGCTCTCTCTAATTCTCTCGTTCTCTCTTTCTCTCTGAGAACCTGAGCCCTAGGACCATACGTCAGGACTACCGGGCATGATGACACCTTGCTGTCCCCAGTCCGCCTGGCCTTGCTGCTATTCCAGTTTCAACTGTTCTGCCTGCGGTTACGGAACCCCTACCTGTCCCAGACCTGCTGTTTTCAACTCTTAATGATCGGCTATGAAAAGCCAACTGAGATTTATTCTGATTATTATTTGACCATGCTTGTCATTTATGGAAATTTTGAAAATCTTGGCTCTCTCTAATTTTCTCCTTCTCTCTTTTCTTTCTCGGAGGACCTGGGCCCTAGGACCATGCGTCGGGACTGCCGCCGTGGTGACTCCTTGCTGTCCCCAGTCCGCCTGGCCTTGCTGCTATTCCAGTTTCAGCTGTTCTGCCTGCGGTTATGGAACCGCCACCTGTCCCAGACCTGTTGTTTTTCAACTCTTGATGATCGGCTATGAAAAGCCAACTGAAAATTATTCATGATTATTATCTGACCATGCTTGTCACTTATGAACATTTTTGAACATCTTGGCATAGTTCTGTTATAATCTCCACCCGGCACAGCCAGAAGAGGACTGGCCACCCCTCATAGCCTGGTTCCTCTCTAGGTTTCTTCCTAGGTTTTGGCCTTTCTAGGGAGTTTTTCCTAGCCACCGTGCTTCTACACCTGCATTACTAGCTGTTTGGGGTTTTAGGCTGGGTGTCTGTACAGCACTTCGAGATATTAGCTGATGTACGAAGGGCTATATAAAATAAAATTGATTGATTGATTGATTGATTGATTGCACAAATGACTGATGATTGGCTGAGAGAAATTGATAAAATGATTGTGGGGGCTGTCTTGTTAGACTTCAGTGCAGCTTTTGACATTGTCGATCATAGTCTGCTGATGGAAAAACGTATGTGTTATGGCTTTACACCCCCTGCTATAATGTGGATAAAGAGTTACTTGTCTAACAGAACACAGAGGGTGTTCTTTAATGGAAGCCTCTCAAATAAAATCCCGTTAGAATCAGGAATTCCCCAGGGTAGCTGTTTAGGCCCCTTGCTTTTTAATTTTTTTACTAACGACATGCTACTGACTTTGAGTAAAGCCAGAGTGTCTATGTATGCGGATGACACAACACTATACATGTCAGCTACTACAGTGCCTGAAATGACTGCAACACTCAACAAAGAGCTGCAGTTAGTTTCAGAGTGGGTGGCAAGGAATAAGTTAGCMCTAAATATTTCTGAAACTAAAAGCATTGTATTAGGAACAAAACACTCACTAAACCCTAAACCTCAACTAAATCTTGTAATAAATAATGTGGAAATTGAGCAAGCAGACACTCTGACTAAACTGCTTTGAGTAACCCTAGATTATAAACTGTCATGGTCAAAACATTGATGCAGTAGTAGCTAAGATGGGGAGAAGTCTGTCTATAATAAAGCGATGCGCTGCCTTTTTAACAACACTATCAACAAGGCAGGTCCTACAGGCCTTAGTTTTGTCGCATCTTGACTACTGATCAGTCGTGTGGTCAGGTGCCACAAAAAAGGACTTATGAAAATTGCAATTGGCTCAGAACAGGGCAGCACGGCTGGCTCTTGGATGTACACAGAGCTAATATTAAAAATACGCATGTCAATCTCTCCTGGCTGAAAGTGGAGGAGAGATTGACTTCATCACTACTTTTATTTATGAGAGATATTGACATGTTGAATGCACCGAGCAGTCTGTCTAAACTACTGGCACACAGCTCGAACACCCATGCATAGCCCACAAGACATGCCACAAGAGGTCTCTTCACAGTCCCCAAGTCCGGAACAGAATATGGGAGGCACACAGTACTAGATAGAGCCATGACTACATGGAACTCTATTCCACATCAAGTAACTGACTCAAGCAGTAAAATTAGATTTTTTAAAAATCCTTATGGAACAGCAGGGACTGTGAAGCAACACAAACAGTCACATGCATATACACACACACACACATGGATTTAGTACTGTAGATATGCGGTAGTGGTGGAATAGGGGCCTGAGGGCACACAGTGTGTTGTGAAATCTGTGAATGTATTGTAATGTAAAAAAAATAAAAATAGAAATTGCCTTAATTTTGCTGGACCCCAGGAAAAGTAACTGCTGCTCTGGCAGCAGCTAATGGGGATCCATAATAAATACAAATAAATACAAATACAAACTCACCATGGAGCCACAAGACCGACCGCAGCACCAACCACGCCAGGCCCCTGAAAGGGGATGCTGACATCAAGTGGATTTAGTACGGTACTGCAGACATGTAGCTCGTGTTTCCCAACGCCAGTCCTCCAGTACCCCCAACAGTACACATTTTTGTTGTAGCCGTGGACAAGCACACCTGATTCACTGGAGGAGGGTACTGGAGGAGGGAAATAAACAGCAACAGGTCTCCTTTTTTGTTGTTGAGTTGATGCATGACTTGAACGTTTCCCCACTTGTGAAGCTGAATAGGTTTAATTAAATCATTTCCACTTACCAATAACAGGAATAAATATAGCTGATACGATCATAAACAAAATAACTTTATTTTTCCAAAACGGCATTTAACACCTGACCGTACAACAAAGGTTAAAATCATTACAGGTTGAATACTTCCTATTTCATTCAACATGGTCACAATCTACCTTGCCTCAGAGCCCTTGGTTACTAGACACACGTTTAGAAGTTGTATAAAAGTGGTGGAATCTGAGAAAAGCGTCTACAGTAGGCAGCAAAGAGCTTCAGTTCCCTGCTGAGAAACCATATTGTTCTGTTAAAATAGGAGCAACAGCTTTCTATAAAGTGTTTTCAAGGTTGCCACTCATCCTACCAGTCTGGTACTGGTAAGGGACAGACCCTTACCGTCCTCAGTGGATAACGGCGTGGGTGGCTTGGCCCCCCAATCCTCTACCCATCAATGTAGAAAGTGTGTTAGATCCTCTCGTATCTCCGCTTCATCCCAGGGTCCCTGGATGTTATCTTTGTCACTCTGCAGTCGGATCAACAGCAGAGGACACAGCAGGGTCACAGTCCCCAACAGTGCAGCCAACAGCACAGCTCCCCCAGGCCACAGAGAACCCAGCCCCGCCACCCCACACACCCCCACCAACACACACACACACCCAAACACCCACGGGGCACAATCTCTCAGCCGCTGCAGCAGGCAAGGCCATAGGGCAAACACTAACAGGGCCCAGCAGAGCATGGTGAAGGTATGAAGGGAGGAGGGAGAGGAGGGAGAGGAGGGAGAGGAGGGAGAGGAGGAAGAGGAGGAAGAGTCCAGGCCACCGGAGGTGTGCAGGTCCCCGGGGAGGCGCGAGGCCAGGCAGACAGAGGCGAACAGGGCAGCGTTGAGAGAGAGGCTCCCAGGGGGAGAAGGTTGGGCGTAGGGGAAGGCCACCAGGTGGGCCAGCAGCATCAGGGCTGTCATGGCGTACACTGTGTCTGTACAAACTGACTCTGTTAAAGTCCTGAGGACAGGAGAGAACCCAAAAGTGAAGGAGAGGAAGATAGAGGCACTCTGCAGGTCAGACCAACGTGTACGGTGATGGTTGTCTGAATCTCCCCGCGGAGCCAGTGCTTGGTAGAGTCCATAGCCCAGCAGGGCACAGAGCAGGCCGGTCCACAGCAGCGTGGAAGGGGAGAGCAGGCCCTGGAGGGAGAAGAGAGGGGTTAGACTTTATAGAACTAATGTGACACAGGCGTTTAAAAATGAATGACAATGTATTCCCCAATAAAGTTCCCAACTTTTGACTAGAGTCCGAGCTATGTGACTAACACTATATTGCCCTGGTCAAAACATTAGTGCACTGTGGAGAATATGGTGTCAGAGCTTCACCCTAAGGTCTCTTACCTGCTCCATGTACAACCAGAGAGTGAGGAAAAGAGCCACACAGGAGATCTGCTGAGCCACCAGTCCTGCCTCCTGCACCACGGCCCAGTAGCGATACTGGTGGAGGCCCTCGTTCCTCCTGAGCTCCTCCAGGAAGCGGCGGTCCACATAGTTATCAGGGAAGGGTTGACGTTCCCATAGAACTTTCCTCCAGGGCACTGCTGGGCCTGGGGCTTCCCCTGACCCACTGTCTGCCCCCATCAACTGGACACAAAAACCAAAACCATAGGCAAATTATGAAACACATAGATCACATAGCTTGACGCACATCTCATTGCAAATTGATGGGCATTAATATGGAGTTGGTCCCCCCCCTTTGCTGCCATAACAGCATCCACTCTTCTGGGAAGGCTTTCCACTAGATGTTGGAACATTGCTGTGGGGACTTGCTTCCATTCAGCCACAAGAGCATTAGTGAGGTCGGGAACTAATTTTGGGCAATTAGGACTGGCTCGCAGTCGGCGTTACAAATCCTCCCAAAGGTGTTCGATGGGGTTGAGGTCAGGGCTCTGTGCAGGCCAGGCAAATTCTTCCACACCGATCTCAACAAACCTTTTCTGTATGGACCTCGCTTTGTGCACAGGGGTATTGTCATGCTGAAACAGGAACGGGCCTTCCCCAAACTGTTGCCACAAAGTTAGAAGCACAGAATTGTCCAGAATGTCATTGTATGCTGTAGCATTAAGATTTCCCTTCAATGGAACAAAGGGGACTAGCCCAAACCATGAAAAACAGACCCAGACCATTATTCCTCCTCCACCAAACTTTACAGTTGGCACTATGTATTGGGGCAGGTAGAATTCTCCTGGCATCTGCCAAACCACAGATTCGTCTGTCGGATTGCCAGATGGTGAAGCGTGATCGCTCCAGAGAACGCATTTCCACTGCTCCAGAGTCCAATGGCGGCGAGCTTTACACCACTCCAGCCGACACTTGGCATTGCACATGGTGAGCTTAGGCTTGTGTGTGGCTGCTCGCCCACGGAAACCCATTTCATGAAGCTCACGACGAACAGTTACTGTGATGACGTTGATTTCAGGGGCAATTTTAAACTATTTTTTTGTTTTGTTGGAAAGGTGGCATCCTATGACGGTGCCACGATGAAAGTCACTGAGCTCTTCAGTAAGGCCATTCTACTGCCAATGTTTGTCTATGGAGATTGCATGGCTTTGTGCTCGGTTTTATACACCTGTCAGCAACGGGTGTGGCTGAAATAGCCAAATCCAGTCATTTGAAGGGGTGTGTTCGACAGGATGAAAACTGGTAATGTTTCATGGGTAAATTGTGACAGACTGATCTACAAATAATGAGTTATTTATGGAAGGTGATTTGTAGATCAGTCAGTCGGTAGTCGCCCGCAATGTCGTACAAGCCAACTATGATACTCATTACATATTGTGTCTTTCATCTGTCAAAACAAACAAACTATAGACATGGGTAGAGAAATTGGTACCAACGTTTCAGAACACAACATTATCACATAATTTATGACAAGCACTGCCAGGCTTGTCTTGAAAGCGGATTATGGTTGTTAGCTTGCCAGTTAGCTAGCTAAAGCAGCTAACGTAGCCGGCTTAGCTCTGATATTATTGCTACTAGTTGTCATTCAACAGAACCATCCTGAAAATATACCACAAACCCTGTTACATTTTCGTTATAACTACTTATTTCGGTAAGAGATGTTCTGATTTTACCTGCAAGGGACTGAGCTGGACAGCTCTGAAGCAGGCAAGAACACTAAGTACTTCCGGGTTACGGATTTTTCTGGAATCCTTCAGAATAAGAGTTCCGTCCTGTATACTTTGTAAATCAAATCAAATGTTATATCACATGCGCCGAATACAACAGGTGTAGTAGACCTTACAGTGAAATGCTTACGTACAAGCCCTTAACCAACAATGCAGTTTGAAGAAACTGTGATTTATTGCACCACACAATTTTCTGTACATCGTCTCGCAGTAAAAAGGGTGTCCGTTGCTGCTCATTTTACAGGCTTTAAAGTGTGGCCACTCCACTTTAATTCATAAAACTCTATGCACAAGGACTACTTTGAACAATTTCCACTGACATTTTTACCAAAACACATTTACTTGAACAGTGCAGATGCAAAGTTTGGTAACAGACTGATGGCACAAACAGCCCAAACCATCATTCTGTTACCAAATTTTGCATCAGTGGAAATGTTTTAATGTATTCCTTTTGCAGTTTTATTTTTTTTGCTTTGCAATCATTTGTTTTTGTTTCACATACATTTTAATGTGAAAAATCGGAGTCTCATTATCACTCCATTACTGTGCAATTTCCCATATATTTTCTTCCCAGTCCCTTTCTGAACCATTTCCTCCTTTTCCCCTCTCATCCCATCTGTCCCTCATTCATCCATCCCCCATCTCTTGTTCTCTGCTCCCATCCCCATGCATCCTCTCAGAGGTTGCATCCTGTGTATAGCAAATGTCTCCAGTCCGATGGTGGAACAGTGCAGAGGGATACAACCTCTGAGCCCCTCCAGAACACAACAGTCAGCTCCTCCTGAAGGTTATTTTTGGCCCAAAACCAAAAGACATGTGGGTCAAATAAGTAGGATTGTTTAATTTACACACCAATAGGCTTTATGTATTTGTAAAAAGCAGGATTTGATCAATTATTTCCTAGCTGTTAACAGTTCATGTTTTGTAGTGCATGTGCTGATCACTGTTCTACCAGAAGATGGCGAAGTGGCGCTACTCAACACAGCAGGAGTCTGTAGAGAAGAAATAAGGTTCCTCTGATCCTAGATCTGTGCAACCTTTACCTAGGACCAGTCACATGAACAAATGCAGACTCCAAAACAGTCAAGTGAAAGACAAAAGGTTTTATTTAGAAATTCACAGTTTCTAATGGCACTACATCTTTGTAGTTACACTCACGCTCCTGTTGCACAATACTATGCAGCTCTTCCTCAGAGTACTCACAGTGAGAGGAAAGAGAAAGAAAGAGGGAGGCATGGACAAAAAGCACTTGAGACAGGGTTTAGTGTAGAAAAACAAAAAGGCATGAAGGTAGTAATAATAACAGTGCACACTGAGCCCCAGGGGTCACCAAGGACACTGTTAAATTAGGGCTTTGCAGAGTCTCTCACATGCATGTCAAGAGAAAACACTCTCACAGTGAAACAAACACTCACAGTGAAACACTTCCTTGCATGCATGCATACACACAAGTATAATATCATACACATTCAAAAAAGGAAGCAAAACAATGAGGGTCATGATTAGCTGGGTATGGAACACTTCTTCAGATAAAGTTTTGCGTTCCAAACCCTTTCCCAACATTCCCTTTATTAAATTCATCCTCTGAAAACCACTACCTGTCTACGAGGTGGGGTGAATGTACAGTAATGAACAACAAATGAATGAATGAATGACAGCTAGTAAGGAAAGTAGAGGTGGCCAGTTAAAGGAGCCATTCATGGTAAAGGGAAGAGAAGTGGTTAAATTAAAAGAACTCTTGCCACAGTGTCTGAACCCTGACCTGTGTAGCGGTTAGAGGTCAGGGTGTGGAGAGGGTAGAGTAGGGGACCTGGGAGTCTGGTCTGTAGCGGTAAACTATAGAGGGAGTGTGTAGTGTTAATTTGGTTTGTGGTATTCCAGTGTCTCTTTCTCAGTCAACAACCAACCCAACTCAGAGGCCATCAGATCACACCCACACTATACACAGGCCTACTACACAGATATATAGTACACAGAGATGGGATTTTTCACATTTCCCCCTTTGCCGTGCCAATCACATCCTTGCAGACACAGAACCAATGACTTCAAACATTTCTTCTCTTTTAACTTCATCTTCCCAAAGGACTCTGAACAACTAAGGAAGCAGACCCACACCCTCTGATTTGTGAGGTGTGGCTGGTTCATATGGAATATTATTCTGTCTTATACGATCCAGCAACAGTTATTACTGGGGCTGATATAGTTACGGCCCTCAGTACCCTGATAGAGGTCTAGTTAAGAGAGGTTTGTGTGTGTGTGTGTGTGTGAGAGACAGTGGAGGTGACTCAAAACCACAGAAATATAAAAAGGTGGACACCTTGTTGTCGCRATATCTTTGTAAAAACAAATATTAGTCACAAAAGAGGTGAACACCTGAGCCAACGTGTTAAATAGTGTGTCGGGCAGCCAGTGGAAAAATCACACAGTATGCGACAGTACCATGGTATGTATGTACAATATATGTACATCAGAGGCTGGTGGGAGGAGCTATAGGAGGATGGGCTCTTTGTAATGGCTGGAATTTAATAAATGGAATGAGTCAAATGTGGTTTCTTTGTGTTTGATACCGTTCCATTAATTCCATTTAATGGTGGGAGGAGCTATTATGTGACCCACTAGGCTACCTGGGGTGGCAGGTAGCCTAGTGGTTAGAGCGATGGACTAGTAACCGAAAGGTTGCAAGATCGAATCCCCGAGCGGACAAGGTTAAAATCTGTCGTTCTGCCCCTGAACAAGGCAGTTAAACCCACTGTTCCTAGGCCATCATTGAAAATAAGAATTTGTTCTTAACTGACTTGCCTAGTTAAATAAAATGTTTTTTCTTTGCCATTACAACGAGCCAGTCTTCCTATAGCTCCTCCCACCAGCCTCCTCTGATGTACATGTACCTTTGTGTGTGTGTATATGCGTTTTAATTGCAACCATTATTATTGTCTGTACCGTGTGTGTGCCCCTGGGCTACAGTATGTGGGGGTTGCTGTGAGGCCAGGACATAAATAGATAAATAAAACTGGCCTCACAGAGTCCTCAATAGGACCTCAGGGGATCTGCTCTCAAAGTGAAGTTACCCCTAGACACTGTTCTAAGATCAGTATTGCATTGTTGATTCAAATGGTGAACATGAGGAATTGGGGGAAGGGAAGCTGATCTTAGATCAGTAACTAAAGGCAACTTCTACCCACAGAGTGAGGGCTGTGACTTCTTCAGACTGAACTGTTCCCAACAACAACTAGAATATCACACAACACTCAGTTCTCAGCATGGCTCATATACAGCTCAATATAAAAACACAACCCAACTAACTGACTGGGTTCTGAGACTACCTGCCACAATGTGCAAAAACAACCAGCCTATAAAAAGTCCAGCAGCTAAGCCTCAAATTTGAGGGGAATTGTTGATTTTGTGATAAAAGCACCACATTTCACACACAGCTAGAACAAGTCCAAAGAAGTGTTGTTGTTTTTTTTAGCTATAATGCCATCACAGATGTTTTGTATTACCACCCTGGCAGCATTTCCAAAATGGCCACCAACCAGCCCCATGGAGCCATATTGGACAGGAGTTACATGGCCATATCTCCATAAATAATAGGTACATAAAGCCCAATGGATGGCTTAAAATGTTTGAGGGGGTCTGTAGAATACAATAGCCCAAGTATACCAGTTATATGTGATCTTTAAAATGTATGCAGAGATGTGTTGAAAATGTGCCCAAAAATCTACCCAAATTACTGACTCTTGAATATACTTCATCCTAATTTTCCATATTTTAACAGTACAAAATCCCTTTTCTCTTAGCTGGCTGTGTGTTTGTTAGTGTGTGTGTGTGCGTGTGTATTTTGGGCCCAGCCCATACAACTTTCAGAGGTCTTACTGGAGAGACAAGCTGCTATGTAAACTAGTTCAATAGTTAGAGCTTCTCCCTTAGTATCACAGCTGGATAAACATGGCTAGCCGCTAGAGACACAGAGACATGAACACACACACACACACACACACACAGTGCATCTTCATTCAGCTCTGCTGGTTGTGTTAGGTTAGACTGCCTGAGAGGGCGAGACAGAGGGCCTGTGTTGTGTGAAAGGTTAACACCCCAGTCCCATATGAACAACAACTGCAGTAGTGTTAGCTAGCTCTGAACAATACACAGAGAATGAACAGAATGTGGAAATGGAGGACAGGAGAAAGGAGGGGGGGATGGGTTAGAGAAGTAACTAGTCCTGCTGCACAGTTCTCTCATTGCGACACATTTCATACTTACAGCTTCATACTCTACTTTCACAGGCCCCAGGAGAGGCAGGGGGCTCCGGTAGAAGCTCTACCCAGCCAGCCCTTCTCCTCTCTGGGCACAGGGCTCTAGTACAAGCCCCTGACGCCTAGGTCTTATGGAGCAATGTGCTTGTCCAGTAGGAACAGGTAACCCATGTTTGAATGTCTGTTTTCCTATAACACTCCAAAGCATTACAGTTTTTCTCTCCGAAAAGAAAAAGAACAATACTTTGAATGTATTATTTTTTCCATTGGTGAAAGCTTTCGAATGGACAGTAAAGGCACATGACCGTTAAATGGTCTCTGATTTGTGGGGAGGGTGGCTGTTGATGGGCAACTAATGTCATGGTTTCCGAGTTCCACTGTGGGCCAGGGTGCTCATGGGAGAAGTGGTTCAGAGATGTGGCCATTTTGGGGCGAGACCACACCCCTTCACACCTCCCTAACCAAGTCTGCTACCAGGGTGCGTGTGTGTGTGTCTATGAGTCAGTCTGAAGTGTGCGTTTGTGATTAGACATGTCCTGTGACGGCCGTGGGGCCTATAGTCCCCACGCTGATCTCCTTGTTTCCCTTGATCAGCTGCTGCAGGCTGGGCAGAGAGTGCATAGCCCCCCCTGTCTGTCTGGAGGATAACTGCAGCTCCACTTGACGAGACCTCTGACGCTTCGCTGACCTCTTCTTAGAGGGAGGGAGGGAGGGGAGGAAGAGCGGGACGGGGAGGGCAGCATGGCCGTTAAACATGCACGGGGGGGAGGAGAGGGGCGGGCCACGACTGATGTAGGACTCCTCAGAGTGGGTGGAGGAGCTACCGCTGCTGCTCTCTGAGGGGAAGTGGAGCTCCTTACAGGAGATGTCTTCTAAAATTGGAGGAGGTAGTGGGGGAGGGGGAGTCACGGAGTGGGGGAGGCCGTTGCATTCGAGTGCCCCGTCAGCCACTGGGGAAGAGGGAGCTGATAATGCTGCCTTCAGTTTACATCGTTTCTTCTGGAGAGAGAGAGAGAGAGAGGGAGGGATGGAGAGATTGATAAATACAGAGTACAGGACAAACCGCAGTTGTAAAAATATGTTAAGTCATGTTAACCACCTCTATACCAGACACACTGCACAGTTACAACCAAACTAGACAGACACCAAGCTCTCAAAGATACATTTTGATTGTGTCTAAATATTTTGATCCAGTACTGTGCGAGGCACAAACAGGACAGCACAAGGCAGGGGAAGGCAGGGACAGTGGGGAGAATGGCATTAAAAAGGATAGGGTGCTGACCAAACCTTAGAATCTCTATATAAACTCGAGCAAAGCCATGTTATGCAGATTAAACCCTGACCCAATGACTACCAAATGAAGGGTAGCTGCCGGTCCCTCCTGGATCACAGCTTAAGTCTGGGTTGTGGATAAAAACAGGATATCAGCTATTGGTGGGTTACAACTTAAAAACCACTGCCCAATCCTGCCCTGTGCCTGCTCCTACATCATCTCCCCTAACAGTCCAGCTCCAGTGTCAGCAGAGAAATGGTTAACCTGACTAAATCCACAGAAACTGCCTGTAATCACAGATCTAGGATCAGCTTAACTTTCCCCAGACCCTAACCTTAACCATTAGGATGGGAGAACGCTAAACTAACCTTAGATCAGAGTCTAGGGCAGCGTTTCCCAAACTTGGTCCTCTGGACCGTTTTGGTTTTTGCCCTAACATTACACAGCTGATTCAATGCTTGATGATCATTTGAATCAGCTGTATAATGCTAGGGCAAAAATCAAAACGTGCACCCATTGGGGTCCRGAGGACCGAGTTTGGGAAACCCTGGTCTAGGGGCAAATTCACCTTACTCCACTGAGACCATAAGCAAACAAGATGGCCGCTGGGGCCACCATACAACAGCAGTAGCAGACGGAGAGGAGAGCAGGGGACACTGTACCTTTTTCTCTGGTGAGAACCTTAAAGGTTCAACAATGTATAGGTCGTCGGGGCCTACTGAACAGGGAGAGAACAGGGCCATGTTAATGATGGGATGGCATACAGGAACACACATGATACAAGCAGCATGACACCACATTGCAAGTAGTACTACTGATTACTATTAAAGTAATATTACACACCCTTGATATACTATATCCCAGAATAAAGGTTATAGCTACACTGAAGAGGTTATAGCTAGTAGTTAGCCTACATTGGGCCTACAAGGCAGTTTTCTCTAGTTGTTGCTACTACTTGCAGTGGTCTAACAGAAGCAGCCAGGCTAAAGCATTGTGTTCTATGTACAGTACCAGTCAAAAGTTTGYACACACCTACTCATTCCAGGGTTTTTCTTTATTTTGACTATTTTCTATATTGTAGAATAATAGTGAAGACATCAAAACTATGAAATCATGTAGTACACGCAAGCACACTAAGACAAAACCTATTCTCCCTCAGGAGACTGAAAAGATTTGGCATGGGTCCTCAGATCCTCAAAAGGTTCTACAGCTGCACCATCAAGAGCATCCTGACTGGTTGCGTCACTGCCTGGTATGGCAACTGCTCGGCCTCCMACRYCAAGGCACTACAGAGGGCAGTGCGAACGGCCCAGTACATCACTGGGTCCAAGCTTCCTGCCATCCAGGACCTCTATACCAGGCAGTGTCAGAGGAAGGCCCTAAAAATTGTCATAGACTCCAGCTACCCTAGTCATAGACTGTTCTCTCTGCTACCGCACGGCAAGCGGTACCGGAGCGCCAAGTCTAGGTCCAAGAGGCTTTTAAACAGCTTCTACCCTTCTACCCAAGCCATAAGACTCCTGAACAGCTAATCAAAAGGGCTACCCAGAACCCTCTTTTTCACTGCTGCTACTCAGTTGTCATCTATGCATAGGCACTTAAAATAACTCTACCTACATGTACATACTACCTCAAATAACCGGTGCCCCCACACATTGACTCAGTACCCCCCTGTATATAGTCTCGCTATTGTTATTTCACTGCTGCTCTTTAATTACTTGTTACTTTTACCTCTTATCTGTATTTTTTTTAAACTGCATTGTTGGTTAGGGGCTCATAAGTAAGGATTTCACTGTAAGGTCAACACCTYCTCTATTCGGTGCATGTGACTAATACAATTTGATTTGATTTAGTAAGCTAAAGTGTTTAACAAATCAAAATATTTTTATATTTTAGATTCTTCAAAGTAGCCACTCTTTGCCTTGATGACAGATTTGCACACATGGCATTCTCTCAACCAGCTTCATGAGGTAGTGACCTGGAATGCATTTCACTTAACAGGTGTGTCTTGCTAAAAGTTAATTTGTGGAATTTATTTCCTCCTTAATGCGTTTGAACCAATCAGTTGTGTTGTGACAAGGTAGGGTGGTATACAGAAGATAGCCCTATTTGGTAAAAGACCAAGTCCATATTATGGCAAGAACAGCTCAAATAGCAAACGGAAACGACAGTCCACTTATTTTAAGACATGAAGGTAAGTTTCTTCACGGAAATTTCAGAACTTTGAAAGTTTCTTAAACTGCAGTCATAAAAACTGGGGTGGCAGGTAGCCTAGAGTTAGAGTGTTGGGCCAGTAACCGAAAGGTTGCTGGATCGAATCCCCGAGCTGACAAGGTAAAAATCTGTCATTCTGCCCCTGAACAAGGCAGTTAACCCAATTTGCCCCGGAAGACCGTTATTGCAATTAAGAATTTGTTCTTAACCGGTTAAAAAAATAAAAAATTTAACCATCAAGCGCTATGATGAAACTGTCTCATGAGGACCGCCACAGAAAGGAAGACCCAGAGTTACCTCTGCTGCAGAAGATAAGTTCATTAGAGTTACCAGCCAGAAAATTGCAGCCCAAATAAATGCTTCACAGAGTTCAAGTAACAGACACATGTCAACATCAACTGTTCTGACAAGACTAACGTGAATCAGGCCTTCATAGTCGAATTGCTGCAAAGAAACCACTACTAAAGGACACCAATAAGAAGAAGAGACTTGCTTGGGCCAAGAAACACGAGCAATAGACATTAGAACGGTGGAAATCTGTCTTTGGTCTGAGTTCAGATGTGAGATTTTGGTTCCAACCGCAGTGTCTTTGTGAAGTTGCTGAGTAAGTGAAAGGAGGATTTCCGCATGTGTGGTTCCCACTGTGAAGCATGTAGGAGATGGTGTAATGGTGTGGGGGTGCTTTGCAGGTAACACTGTTGGAGATATATTTAGAATTCAAGGCCACTTAACTAGCATGGCTACCACAGCGTTCTGCAACAATACGCCATGCCATCTGGTTTGCGCTTAGTGGGACTATCATTTGTTTTTCAACAGGACAATGACCAACACACCTCCAGGCTGTGTAAGGGCTATTTGACCAAGAAGGAGAGTGATGGAGTGCTGCATCAGATGACCTGGCCTCCACAATCACCAACCTCAAGCCAATTGAATGGTTTTTGGATGAGTTTGACTACAGAGTAAAGGAAAAGCAGCCAAAACAAGTGCTCGGTATATATGTGGGAATCCTTCAAGACTCCTTCAAGACTTCCTCATGAAGGTGGTTGAGAGAAGGAAAGTTGTCATCAAGCACAGGGTGACTACTTTGAAGAATCTAAAATACATTTTGATTTGTTTAACACTTTTTTGGGTTACTACATGATTCCATAGTTTTTATTTCATAGTTTTGATGTATTCACTATTATTCTACAATGTAGAAAAATAGTCAAAATAAAGAAAAACCTGGAATGAGTAGTGTGTCAAACCTTTGACTGGTACTGTATATCTCATTCAGTTCAGCATCTGCATGGACACACAGCTGGCAATGACAGGTGCTCTGGCCAAGGACAACAGACACATATATATGAGTGAGTGAGTGAGTGAGTGAGTGAGTGAGTGAGTGAGTGAGTGAGTGAGTGAGTGAGTGAAGTGAGTGAGTGAGTGAGTGATGAGAGAGAGAGAGAGAGAGAGGAATAGTGGGAGTACTATGTTTCCTGGCTGTCTGAATGAAGGTCTTTATTCCTTCAGGAGACGGGTGTGCCCAGGCCATCCCACTGGAGTGTCTGTGGCTCCAGTACCCTACCATACAGTACGCTTACAGCAGCCATACAGCAGCTCACCAGCATGGTACAGCCAACCAGCCCGGCAGTCCAGAGAGAGACCATGCATGGGCAGAGCACATAGTCATGCACAGCTGTTGCTCTGAGACTGTAGCAGTAATGTGGTGTATGATGGCGCTGGCATGGAAGGCTTTCTGAAGACTGCCGTGTCTAGTCTTTTAGTCATAGCTCCTGAGCAGCAACAGGATGGACAGAGCAGCGATGTAGAAGACAGGAAGGTTAGAGGAAAGGGTGTGTGTGTGTGTTTGTGTAAGAGAGAGGCCATGTGAGTGACTGAGTGTCTGTAGAGTGACTCAGTGTGTGTGTGTGTGTGTGTGTACACACTTACCTTCTGAAGTAGGAAAGGTGAAGGACTTGGAGCGTACGAGAGGACACGATACCCTCCGCTTCAGACTCATATCCTCATAGGAGGAGAAACACCTAAAACACACGACAGGATAGCACCGTTCTAAATCTATGGAAGTGACCCAGTCGTTCCTTTGAAATGTTGCGTTGCCAGTTCTTATCCCTTGCTTGCTAGCTAGCTAACTACGGCTAACTTACAGCAGAATAACAGCAAAGTAGCTGCATTTGCGTTTGTTTTAGTTGTTTTCTAGTGACATTTATTTGGATGCATCCATAACAATGAGGTAATGATGCGAGATTTCGCCTGGCATAGAAAAATTTGCTTTTTCGTCAAGACACTGTTCAGAGGAGCTAGCCAACAACACAGCAAACACAATCACGTTCATTTCGTTTTGACCTGTTTTTCTATCAACATTTATTTGGATATATCCATAAAAACTATGCAGAGTCCTGATTTCCACTGACTAAGAAAAGATCTCCTCGTCCTGACACACTCCTCAATAAGACAGTGGAGATAGAATTTCAAAATGGAAACAAGACAGCAAGTTTTACACGTATTCCGGATGTTGAAAACCAACTGCTAGTCTAAAAGAAAGGGGAGATCATGTCTAGCCACTTTTTAATGGTGGACATCACGTTTCTAAATTGCCTGGTTGTGCTGATGAAATAGTGGATTGCGCATCGAGATGGAACAGTAAATAGGCATTTCAACATCATAACTGGTGGCAACTTGTGGAATAGACACCAGCTGGAACACAGTTTTAACCAAATCAGCATTAAGGATTAAACCCACCCGTTGTATGAAATAAAACATTAACTGGGCTAAGGGAAAACATTATATTAGACCCAGAAAGCACCAACAATACTCTAATAAATAATATGGGGAGATCATAATAATATGCGGTGTGTGTGTTGGTGTGTATTTACCTCTTGGGGCTGGGGTAGTGGTTGACTGCGGTGTGTGTGTGTGTTGACCTCTTGGGGCTGGGGTAGTGGTTGACTGCGGTGTGTGTGTGTGTTGACCTCTTGGGGCTGAGGTAGTGGTTGACTGCGGTGTGTGTGTGTGTTTACCTCTTGAGGCTGGGGTAGTGGTTG
>NC_036853.1:20547637-20567530 GCF_002910315.2 Salvelinus sp. IW2-2015
GCTGCGGTGTGTGTGTTGGTGTGTGTTTACCTCTTGGGGCTGGGGTAGTGGTTGGCTGCGTGTGTGTGTGTGTGTGACCTCTTGGGGCTGGGTAGTGGTTGACTGCGGTGTGGTGTGGTGTTTACCTCTTGGGCTGGGTAGTGGTTGACTGCTGTCGTGTGTGTGTTACCTCTTGGGTCTGGGGTATGTGGTTGGCTGCGGGTGTTGTTGTGTGATTTCCTCTTGGGGCTGGGGTAGTGGTGACTGCGTGTGTTGTGTGTTGACCTCTTGGGCTGGGGTAGTGGTTGACTGCGTGTGTGTGTTGTGTTCCTCTTGTGGCTGGGTAGTGGTTGACTGCGTGTGTGTGTGTGTGTTGACCTCTTGGGGCTGGGGTAGTGGTTGACTGCGGTGTGTGTGTGTGTTTACCTCTTGTGCTGGGGTAGTGGTTGACTGCGGTGTGTGTGTGTGTTGACCTCTTCTGGGTCTGGGGTAGTGGTTGGCTGCGGTGTGTTGTGGGGTGTGTATTTACCTCTGGCTGGGGGTAGTGGTGGCTGCGTGTGTGTTGGTGTGTGTTACCTCTTGGGGCTGGGGAGGGGGTGTGCTCGTGTGTGTGGTTGACCTCTTGGGCTGGGGTAGTGGTTGACTGCGGTGTGTGGTGTGTTGACCTCTTGGGGCTAGGGTAGTGGTTGACTGCGGTCGTGTGGTGTGTGTGTGTGTTTACCTCTTGGGCTGGGGTAGGGGTTGACTGCGGTGTGTGTGTGTGGTTGTGTGTTTACCTCTTGGGGCTGGGTAGTGGTTGACTGCGGTGTGTGTGTTGTGGGTGTTTTACCTCTTGGGGGCTGGGGTAGTGGTGGACTGCGGTGTGTGTGTGTGTGGTGTGTATTTACCTCTTGGGGCTGGGGTAGTGGTTGACTGCGTGTGTGTGTGTGTTTGGTGTGTAGCTGATGTACGAAGGGCTATATAAAATAAACTTGATTTGATTTTGATTTGTCCGGGGCTACAACAAAAATGTGTGCTGTTGGGGGTACTGGAGGACCGGAGTTGGGATACACTGACCTACGATAAACCACATCTTAACCATCACTGAACTACACAAATCACAACCATCCCACAATAACCGTCCTGCAACCCAAACCAAGAAGCAACCGTTTGTAATGGACCTGTTCTCCAGCGATGCGGGAGGTGTTCTGTAGCTTGATGATGGTCTTGTTGAAGGCCCTCTGCATCTCCTCCATCTGCTTACGATACCTAGAACACACCGCACACACAACAAGCTAATCAGAGCCTGAACAGGACAAGTCATATGGAGGAAGCTACGACATAGCTATAAGATTTAAAAAGACACAAACACTCTCACACGCACACACATACACAACTCACCTCTGGCTGAGTTCCTCCAGATATCTGCTACTGAGGGACATGTTCATCTCCAGGGCTTTGATCCTGTTGTTCAACCTCATGAACACACTCTCCTTTTGACTGGAGCCGTGCACGTTCACTCCTCCGTTCATGCCTCCATTCCCTCCAATATACTCCCCTGTGCTCTGCAGCTCAGCGTAGAAGTCCGTAGCTGTCCGGTGTAAATGTCCATTAGCAGTAACCGGGACGCTAAGTAGCAGGTCCTCCATGGACTCTTCCCTAAGTGGGTGCTCTGGTGGCTGGGGAGGGGGGGAGTCGCCCTGCTCCCCTTGGCCCTTGAGGTCTCCACTTTCTACCCCAGCCCTGGGTGTGTGTGGCTCTGCGTGTGTGTCGGGCTGGAGGGGCACAGGGAGTTCAGTGGGAGGGGGGATGTCTGCAGGTCTGGAGGCAGTGGGGAGGGGCTGGACTGGCTGCTCCTTCAGGGAGAGTGGAGGGAGGTCCAGAGAAGCTGTCTCAGAAGTTGGGGGGTGGAGGGGGTAATGGGAGGGGAAGGGTTGGGTGCTGGCCTGCTGGGCCCTCTGGGAGAGGGGCTCCCTGCAGGGCTGGAGGGGGGACAGGGTCTTCTTGGCTGGGGTGCTGGGGAGCTTCGTCCTGGGTAGGGGTGGGTTTGGAGAGGGAGGTGTGAGAGAAACTGTGGGGGGGCAGGGTAGAGGTCCGGCTAGGCTCCAGAACAATGATGTGGTCCACGGGGTGTGTGTCTGTGTGATTGTGTGAGTCTGTAGGAGATAAAACCTCGTTTTGGGCCCGGGGGGCCGTCTCAGGATCAGGGACCGGCTCTGTGTGTGTTGGGGCTTCCTGGGTGTGTGTGGCGGCGGGGACAGGGTCCTGAATGGCGGTGTGTGTGGGTAAGGGAGTGTCTATGGGGGTGCGTGTGTACGTGTCTTGCTGCCTCTTGCGGAGACCGCGCTGTCTCTCTCTGGCGAGGCAAGCGTCACACCAGCGCCGTAGCAGCTCCGGCAGCGTGGCCACACAGGAGATAGAAGAGAGGGAAGACACGGAGGAGAGAGGACAGTACAGCTGGCTCTCCCTCATCCACTGTTCCTCTCTCTCCTCATCATCATCATCCCCCTCTTCCTCCATCAGAGTCACAGTGGACTGTGGGGGCTCCTCTTCCTCCACCACCAGAGTCACGATCTGTCCATCCTCCGGGGAGGGGGAAGAAAGGGGGGAGTCTGGGGAGGAGAGGGCGAGATCAGGGTCCTCCTGAGGAGCGCTGTGGTCTGGCTCCACTCTGAGAGAGAGAGAGAGAGAGAGGAGGAAGTTAGAGACTCGTTCTGCAAGGTGAGTGTGAGTGAGTGAGTGAGTGACTCACGCTGGAGGAGGTGTGGTGATGGTAGGGGTTGGTGTGAGTAGCACCTCCTTATTCCCCTCGGTTTGGTTCTGGGCTTCTGATGATGCGTTGGCTGGAAGAGATACACAGAAACACAGCAGTCTTTAGATACTACCACAATTACATAGAACATGTATCTCTATGTCAACTACTACATTAACTTCCTTTCATAGGATAACTATCACTAGTCATGACAAGGTTCAGTTCTCTAACCCCAGACCAGCTATAGTCTGATGCCAGTCTGGTGCTGCTCTAGCCAACTCTATGTTGTTGCCCAGTTCAGTGGGTTAAAATGGGGAACAGAGACAAACCACCAAACATCTATGTTTGGAGTAACGACCACAAGAGAGTTGGCAAAAACAGAAACAAACAGCCAGGCTGGTCCAGTTAGGCTCTCAAACCTCAGCGACCCTGTGGGTTGAAAAAGGGTTTAACAAACAGCCCATAGTTGGTCACTTCAGCTGCCCTCAATGCAGCCCATAGTAAAGGCTGTGTAACGGTTTGTGAGGATGTGTGAGTGTGTGTGTGCCATTGGGACCAGGGGGTAAATCCGTGTTTGAATAGTGTTTAGACTCCAGCAGTATCTGAGGGTAAGATGGGGACCAGAGGTATTTGGTTCTACGTCATAGACCCCCCCAGTCCTAATAGAAACAGCTCCCCAGCTGCTGCTTTATAAAACACTGCTCCATTGTTCTTCTGAAAACATCCTGGCAGCAGTCAAATCAACATCTGGAGCCTCAGGCAGGCAGGCAGGCACAAACGCAAAGACGCACACCCCAAACCAGAACCATATGAGTTTCAGAACCACCTAATCTAAACAAGATGGGTGAAGTTGGGCTTAGACTGAAATGTCCAGCAGGAAGGGAAGGAGAGATGGAAGGGGGAAGGAGAGATAGAAGGGGGAAGGAGAGATAGAAGGGGGAAGGAGAGGGCACAGACTTATATAATAGGAAAAAGGGGGTTGGGCAAGAGAAAGAAGGACGAGACGAGCAAGACTTGCTGGGAAGGAAGCGGAACCAAAACTGGATCTACTGTTTGTGTCTGCTCCGAGGTCTGATGTCATTTGGAACATTCTGTTAATCGTCGACTGTGTATGTGTGTGTGTGTGTATGATCTGAACTCAAGCAACCCATATGGAAGTGTGTGTGTGTGTGTGTGTGGTAGGGGTGTGATGTTTAAACTAAATTGGGATCTATAACATTTAGAAGAAATCCTTAAAATAACAGTGCAGTTATCACAAAACTACCACTAACAGGTCCCGATCATCATCATCATAAAACGGAAAAGTTAAAATTAAACAAATACCTAAACGCAGCAATGCTGTAAAGGAGGAGATATGCATATTTTAAATGATTTGACACGGATATAAAATGCTCCGCACGTCATTGTCATTACCAGTGTGGACAAGCCAGTTGGTTCTGTTTGAACGTTGCCATTGGCTGTGTGGTTACTAAACGAGAACAAAGCTGGGTAGGATAACAGGGCTTGTTGTGTGTGAGAGTGTGTGTGTGTGTGTGTGTGTGTGTGTGTGTGTGTGTGTGTGTGTGTGAGAGAGTGAGTGAGGCTAGATCGGTTCTTCTTAAACATAGTTGAATTCCAGAGCTTCTATTCTGTGAGGGAAAGAGGGGCAGGCTAGTAAGTGCTGAGCCTCAACAAATCATGCTGGTTTAATTAAGACCTTTATTGTGTACAGAATACCTCTAATGTACACACTGGGACATTCCCCTGGACAGCTCAGTGCTTTAGTTAGCACAAGATAAACCTTCCTCCATACATATGCAAACCTCATGCCTCTCGCTGCAAGAGGCCGTTAACACAGTAAGTTCATTACATTAACACATAGCATTTCCTCAAAGTAGAGGTCGACCGATTATGATTTTTCAAAGCCAATACCGATTAATCGGACGATTGTTAAAAATGTATTTATTTATTTGTAATAATGACAATTACAACAATACTGAATTAACACTTTAATTTTAACTTAATACATCAATAAAATCAATTTAGCCTCAAATAAATAATGAAACATGTTCAATTTGGTTTAAATAATGCAAAAACAAAGTGTTGGAGAAGAAAGTATAAGTGCAATATGTGCCATGTAAGAAAGCTAACGTTTAAGTTCCTTGCTCAGAACATGAGAACATATGAAAGCTGGTGGTTCCTTTTAACATGAGTATTCAATATTCCCAGGTAAGAAGTTTTAGGTTGTAGTTATTATAGGACTATTTCTCTCTATACCATTTATATTTCATATAGCTTTGACTATTGGATGTTCTTATAGGCACTTTAGTATTGCCAGTGTAACAGTATAGCTTCCGTCCCTCTCCTCGCCCCTACCTGGGCTTGAACCAGGAACACATCGACAACAGCCACCCTCGAAGCATCGTTACCCATCGCTCCACACAAGCCGCGGCCCTTTCAGAGCAAGGGGAACAACTACTTCAAGGTCTCAGAGCGAGTTACGTCACCGATTGAAACGCTATTGGCGCACACCCCGCTAACCAGCTAGCCATTTCACATCGGTTACACCAGCCTAATCTTGGGAGTTGATAGACTTGAAGTCATAAACAGCTCAATGCTTGAAGCACAGCGAAGAGCTGCTGGCAAACGCACAAAAGTGCTGTTTGAATGAATGCTTACAAGCCTGCTGCTGCCTACCACCGCTAAGTCAGACTGCTCTATCAAATCATAGACTTAATTATAACATAATAACACAGAAATACGAGCCGTAGGTCATTAATATGGTCAAATCCGGAAAGTAGCATTTCGAAAACAAAACSRTTATTCTTTCAGTGAAATACGGAACTGTTCCGTATTTTATCTAACGGGTGGCATCCCTAAATCTAAATATTGCTGTTACATTGCACAACCTTCAATGTTATGTCATATTTATGTACAATTCTGGCAAATTATTTACYGTCTTTGTTAGGAATAAATGGTCTTCACACAGTTCGCAACGAGCCAGGCGGCCCAAACTGCTGCATATACCCTGACTGCTTGCACGGAACTCAAAAGAAGTGAAAAAATGTCCCTAATTAAAAGAAATTCATGTTAGCAGGCAATATTAATTAAATATGCAGGTTTAAAAATATATACTTGTGTATTGATTTTAAAGAAAGGCATTGATGTTTAACGGTTAGGTACACATTAGTGCAACGACAGTGCTTGTTTCGCGAATGCGCTTGTTAAATCAACACCCGTTTGTGAAATAGGCTGTGATTCGATGAGAAATTAACAGGCACCGCATCGATTATATGCAACGCAGGACAAGCTAGATAAACTAGTAATARCATCAACCATGTGTAGTTAACTAGTGATTATGTTAAGATTGATTGTTTTTTATAAGATACGTTTAATGCTAGCTAGCACCTTACCTTGGCTCCTTGCTGCACTCACATAACAGGTAGTCAGCCTGCCACGCAGTCTCCTCGTGGAGTGCAATGTAATCGGCCACAATCTGTGTCCAAAAATGCCGATTACCGATTGTTATGAAAACTTGAAAATCGGCCCTAATTAAATCAGCCATTCCGATTAATCGGTCGACCTCTACCTCAAACACAACACACATTCTAAACAATGAATAGAAGGGGGTGAAGGAAATGAGAGAAGAGAGAGAAGGGGAGGAGCGAACAGAGGAGAGGAGCGAGGAGGATCCATACGTTCCAGCTGTGCTCCTCCATCCTCAGGCTTGCCTCCCAGAACGTTGGCTGCTATGTTGTTGACCATGTTGAGAATGGCATCTGTACGTAGAACACACACACACGGAATCATGAATAACCTTCTTCACTGGTAGTAAAGTAGTTGAAGGCCCCACAGGAATCTGTAAAACAACAGTTCTTGGTATTCACCTACCACAGCTTGCAATCCCCTAACCGACTCTACATACCCTTACCCAACCAACCCCTCCTTTCCAGAACATCTCTGCCTGGCTGGCTACAGAGGACCTTGTCAGCCTCTGCTTGTTTTCAATCACTGGTGTGGGGGGGGGGGGGGGTTTGGGAAAAAATGGGTCGGTTTTTTTGCTTACCCCGGAACCCGTTGGGGGGAGAGGGGTGTTGGACTGGGGGGGGGGGGGGGGGGTCTCTTAGCCAATCAGATTGCAGCCTCAGTGCCCTGCCAGGGAGACACAGGGGCTCCAGTGTGTGTAACGGAGTTATGTACACATCAGTAGTCCTAAGCCGTATCCCAGCCACAGCTCTCTCTTTGTCAATATGCCGTCGTGTGGGAATACAGAAACTGAAGAAACATTCAGGACATGATGTTTTCCAGGAAAGCAGCTTCTTGTCTCTCCATTCTCCAAGAAATACAGAGCCCGTRTTAGAACCAGTTCTGGAGATCAATTCTCTGATGTGATTAGATACAGTAGAGAACTGATGCTGAGCCAGTTAGATATCAAGTTAGCCATGTTTACGCTGTCCTGTGCCGTGTGAAACTACGCTCAGAATGACATGATGCGGTGTGTGTGTGTGTACATACTTGTGGCAGAGCCCAGCAGATTTTTAGAACCCTTATCCTCAGAGTGGAGGTAGCCAGGTGGGTAGTCTGTTAATAAAATAACCAGATTATTTCAAGGTGGAGAAAACATGATCTTTCATAATAACAACCTGACCAAGTATCACACGCACGGTGTACCTTCTTACCATAATCCTCATCAAGGTATTCCAGCCTCTCTGAGGGGTACTGGGAATCTGCGATCTCTTCGTATTCCTCCACCATACTGGTACCAAACACCCTATAAAACACACACATGGTTATATCACGCACACACACGCACACCTGGTTAAATGTATCATATACAGCTGAAAAGACAGGAATTATGATTAGACTAACATGGACATGTGAGTTGACATGTTGAGATGACATGCTGTTCCCTATAGTGTTGTTTTTGTACATTAATCTATACATCTCACCCCACTAACCTTATCGACTGAGATAATGTAAACCTTAACATTTAGTTATTTRGTTTATCTACAGAGACTAGCAGCATTTATGTGGATGTGAACGTTGGCCTAGTTAAAAAAAAATACAAAAAATAAACGTGTTTTCCTTTAACAGCTCCTGTCCTGGTCTCCACTCCTTGAGGGCACGAGGCAGGGCGAACGTAGAGGGAAGGTAGTGAGTGGGAGGAGGAGGTGGTAAATCTGTAGTAATAGTGTTTTTTACAGCCCTCTGACAGTCAACCCCCTGTTAAACTCACCTAGATTTGTTGTTAATGATTACTCCTTACCTGTCCACTATCCTGTCCTCAACCCCTGTAGGGAATGGCAGGGAGTGTGGGTGATAGGAGGGTAAGGAGGAACTTAGTACATCCAACTCAGCAGTGGACAACAGGGCTACAGTACTGAGTTGAAATGGTTGTATCTCCTGGTCTCCTTCCCTCCCTCTCTCTATATACAGTTGAAGTCGGAGGTTTACATACACTTAGGTCGGAGTCATGAAAACTTGTTTTCAACCACTCCACAAATTTCTCAAACTATAGTTTTGGCAAGTCGGTTAAGACATCTACTTTGTGCATGACAAGTAATTTTTCCAACAATTGTTTACAGACAGATTATTTCACTTATAATTCACTGTATCACAATTCCAGTGGATCAGAAGTTTACATACACTAAGTTGACTGTGCCTTTAAAACAGCTTGGAAAATTCCAGAAAATGATGTCATGGCTTTAGAAGCTTCTGATAGGCTAATTGACATCATTTGAGTCAATTGGAGGTCTACCTGTGGATGTATTTCAAGGCCTACCTTCAACTCAGTGCCTCTTTGCTTGACATCATGAGAAAATCAAAAAGAAATCAGCCAAGACCTCAGAAAAACAATTGTAGACCTCCACAAGTCTGGTTCATCCTTGGGAGCATTTCCAAAAGTACAAGTTCATCTGTACAAACAATAGTACACAGTATAAACACCATGGGACCACGCAGCCGTCATACCGCTCAGGAGGAGACACTTTGTCTCCTAGAGATGAACGTACTTTGGTGCGGAAAGTGCAAATCAATCCCAGAACAACAGCAAAGGACCTTGTGAAGATGCTGGAGGAAACAGGTACAATAGTATCTATATCCACTGTAAAATGAGTCCTATATCGACATAACCTGAAAGGCCGCTCAGAAAGGAAGAAGCCACTGCTCCAAAACCGACATAAAAAGCCAGACTACGGTTGGCAACTGCACATGGGGACAAAGATCGTACTTTTTGGAGAAATGTCCTCTGGTCTGATGAAACAAAATAGAACTGCTTGGCCATAATGACCATCGTTATGTTTGGAGGAAAAAGGGGGAGCTTGCAAGCTGAAGAACACCATCCCAACCGTGAAGCACGGGGGTAACAGCATCATGTTGTGGGGGTGCTATGCTGCAGAAGGGACTGGTACACGTACAAAAATAGATAACATCATGAGGTGGATAGAAATTATGTGGATATATTGAAGCAACATCTCAAGACATCAGTCAGGAATTTAAAGCTTGGTCGCAAATGGGTCTTCCAAATGGACAATGACACCAAGCAAACTTCCAAAGTTGTGGCAAAATGGCTTAAGGACAACAAAGTCAAGGTATTGGAGTGGCCATCCCAAAGCCCTGACCTCAATCCTATAGAAAATTTGTGGGCAGAGGACTGAAAAAAGCGTGTGCGAGCAAGGAGGCCTACAAACCTGACCCAGTTACACCAGCTCTGTCAGGAGGAATGGGCCAAAATTCACCCATCTTATTGTGGGAAGCTTGTGGAAACGTTTGAACCAAGTTAAACAATTTAAAGGCAATACTACCAAATACTAATTGAGTGTATGTAAACTTCTGACCCACTGGGAATGTGATGAAAGAAATAAAAGCTGAAATAAATAATTCTCTACTATTATTCTGACATTTCACATTCTTAAAATAAAGTGGTGATCCTAACTGACCTAAGACAGGGAATCTTTACTTGGATTAAATGTCCGGAATTGTGAAAAACTGAGTTTAATTGTATTTGGCTAAGGTGTATGTGAACTTCCGACTTTAACGGTATCTCTTACCTGATGAGGCTGAGGGGGCAGAAGTGTTCTGATCCGAAGTGGGAGATGAGCTCCACCTGCAGTTGAGGGGTGACGAAAGGGTTAAACCACATCGAACACACTTACACCTGGGTAATTAAACCACCCAAACCAGCCCCACTTACATTCTAGTCATCCAGTACATCTAATCTAAATCATTCTAGTCATCCAGTATGTCTGAGCTATAGTAAACCAAAATATAGACGCAACATGCAACAATTTCAAAGATTACAGTTCATATGAGGAAATCAGTCAATTTAAATAAATTCAATTGACTGAATTTATTTCAATTGGATTTGACATGACTGTGAATATTGATACGCATCTGTTGATCAAAGATACCTTACAAAAAAAATGGGCCTCAGGATCTGGTCACGGTATTTCTATGCATTCAAATTACCATAGTTAAAACACAATTGTGTTCATTGTCTGTAGCTTACAGTATGTCATAACCCCACCGCCACCATGGGGCACTGTGTTCACAATGTTCACATCAGCAAACCGCTCGCCCACATGACGACATACACGTGGTCTGCGGTTTTGTGACTGGTTGGACGTACTGCCAAATTCTCTAAAACTGCGTTGGAGGCTTATGGTAGAGAAATTAACATTCAATTCTCTGGCAACAGCTCTGGTGGACATTCCTGCAGTCAGCATGCCGATTGCACACTCCCTCAACTTGAGACATCTGTGGCATTGTGTTGTGTAAAAAAACTGCACATTTTAGAGTGGCTTTTTATTGTCCCCAGCACAAGGTGTACCTGTGTAATGATCATGCTGTTTAATCCGTTTCTTGACATGCCACACCTGTCAGGTGGATGGATTATCTTTGCAAAGGAGAAATGCTTACCAACAGGGATGTAAACAAATATGTGCACAGAATTTGAGAGAAATAAGCTTTTTATGCATCTGGAACATTTCTGGGACCTTTTATTTCAGCTCATGATACCAACACTTTACATGTTGCGTTTATATTTTTGTTTAGTGGAAATCTAGTCATCCATTACGTCTAAGCTAAATCCTTCCAGTCACCCATTACGTCTAAGCTAAATCCTTCTAGTCACCCAATACGTCTAAGCTAAATCCTTCTAGTCACCCAATACGTCTAAGCTAAATCCTTCCAGTCACCCATTACGTCTAAGCTTAATCAAATCTAAAAGGTGATGTGGAATTTGCCAAGCTCTATTGTTAGTTTTAAAATGTGTCTTGGTCATGCATTACACTATCTGTACACTGCCACCAAAGCTCCCCATGCATCATAGTGCATTACAACCTCTAAAAGAGAAGAATGCCAACCTTTATGTACTTGATGAACATCTGATGCAAGAGGAAGAGGAGAGAAAAAAAAGGGAGAGAAATCTGTAAAAAGGCTGATTCATGCCACTAGCAAGTCAAGCATCTGGTCATTTTTCTTCAGCATTTTATTTTTTGGACAACACAACACACAGTATTCACAGACTAAACGCTTGCTCTTCAAGAGACTACAAGGCAAGGGCAAGGTAAGGTATACAAAGCAATACAAGGTGCGCATAGCATTACAAGGGAATAAGGTATTATAAGTATCCATAGCAGTAACTTTAGAGGAGTAGGGAAGAGGTAGACAGACAACCTAGACAGACCGCAGGTTGATAACAGCTTCAGTTCCTATTGAAATTAAGACATCGATAACCCTAAGACCTTGTCACACAGTACTTTGTAAAATCACAAAACAGTGGCATATTTAAAAAAAACTCATACAATTAACCAAACATCACAAAGAATGCACCAGCATGACAAATATTGTTATTTTAAACTTTACAGAAGAACTATGAAAATGCATTAACACTTAAAGCGTTAGATAAGAGAAGATCGTGAGGGGGGGGGGAGTAGAGTTGAACGACTAGAATACAGTAAATACTTCCCCATACTATTTCTACTGTATTTATTACACATAGAAGTAGAAAAGGAAGCTGAAACACATCCTCAGAATATACATCCTCACACACAGTCACACACGCACAGAAGCATATTGTGTGAGGTATGAGTAGGGAGCCATTCAGGCTCATGTTGATGACACGAGGAATCCCCCTGGGCATAGAACACAGAATACAAATGGTGTGTGTGTGTCTGCAGTGTGTGCGTTGGTTGGTTCTTCTATCCTTGTGGGGAACTAAAATCCCCCAAAGTCCCCACAAGGATAATAAAACAAGAAATTCTCAAAGGCTGTTTTAAGCTTAGGGGTTTGGTTTAAAGGTAGGGTTAAAATTTGGGTTAGAATTACAGTTAGGGTAAGGGGTTAGTGGTTAGGTTTAGGGTTACATGTTAAGGTTATGGTAAGGATTAGGTTTAGGGGTTAGGGTTATGGTAGGGATTAGGTTTAGGGGTTAGGGTTACAGGTTAGGTTTATGGTAAGGATTAGGTTCAGGGGTTAGGGTTATGGTAAGGATTAGGTTCAGGGGTTAGGGTTATGGTAAGGATTAGGTTCAAGGGTTAGGGTTACAGGTTAGGGTTATGTGTTAAGGATTAGGTTCAGGGGTTAGGGTTATGGTAAGGATTAGGTTTAGGMGTTAGGGTTACAGGTTAGGTTTATGGTAAGGATTAGGTTTAGGGGTTAGAGTTACAGGTTAGGTTTATGGTAAGGATTAGGTTTAGGGTTATGGTAAGGATTAGGTTTAGGGATTAGGCTAATGTGTTAAGGTTAGGGTTATGGTAAGGATCCGGGAAAATAGGATTTTGAATGGAAATAAATGTTAGAAGAACATAACGTGTGTGTGTGTGTGTGTGTAAATGTCGGTGTGTACCTTGACATATTTGGCATAGAGCTGTTCGTCCAATGGGAAGCTCTGGACTGTACGCTCATCACGGGCGTGGAACGTTCCCAACTTCACCCACTTGTTGGTGGGATACCTGAGAGAGAGGGAGAAAGGGGTGGTCAAAGGGGGGCGTGTCCTGAGGAAAACCGGAAAGGGAACCGAAATGGGTCTGTCACATTTTTCAGGGTGTGCGCATACCTGTCACTGATGGAGACCAGGAAGTCTTTCGGCGTGGAGGAGAAGAGTTCAAAGTTAGCGATGTCCAACTGTTTCACCTGGATGGGCTCACACAGCTCTATTACAAACCTAGAGAGAGGCAGAGAGAGAGATGGTGGGGGAGAGAGAGTTAGAAGAGGCAAATTAATGTGAGAGAACTTTCAGCTCTGTCAAATATCCTCATCTCCCCTTGACATCTGCCTGGGCAGATGGTTGGCAGTTGGGGTCACACGTGCTGAGCTGACAAGGGGACTAGTGTATGTGTATGCTTTTGGGGAAAACAGCAGCGCACTGAGTCACGTTGTCACCCTGCAGCTTCAGAGAGCAGACAGGACCGGGGGGGGGGGGTCAAAAAGAAAGGAGAGAGGGCAGACAACTGTTCAGAAAATTAGAATGTAGGTGTGTGTGTGTGTCTCACCAAATCTTGTTGCTGCAGGGGTTCAGCATGTACAGGTCCATATTCTCCATGAGGATAGCTGAGGTACTCTGGCAACGAGGGACGAGAGAGAGCATGACATGGCAAATATGAGTCTGTTCCTGTCCTCCAAACGCAAGAGTTCATGGTTGTGTGTGTGTGAGTGTGTTACCTTAGCCTCTGTATTAGCTGACAGCAWCTTAGCTCCACACTCCACAGAAGCATAGTTGTTTTTGAAGTTCTTCTGCACCTTCTTCACAGGGGGGATGCCACTGGAGGAGGTATGGAGGGACAGAGCTGGAAGTGAGAGAAAGGGGGGTTAGGTGGTGGATGTTTGTGTGCGCACGCTTAAGGGAACTCATTCATTTGATTTATTTAGCTAGGATAGTCCACTCAGTAGCAATTGCCACTGTTTTCCAGAGAGTCCCGGGAAAACTGGGTCATCTTAATGTACAGAACACAATCATTCATGTAGAGAAGATACAGTACCTGTCAGAGATACTGTATCAGTAGCCTAGTCTGATTCCTATAATCTATAGTCGCTATATCAGTAGCCTAGTCTGATTCCTATAATCTATAGTCGCTATATCAGTAGCCTAGTCTGATTCCTATACTCTATTGGTTATCAGTGTGCAGGCCAGGCTGAGACAGTGTGTTGTACACCGTACGTGGTGTACCTTAAAACCTCTTGACACTACAGGGGGTGCTGTTTCAACTTGGACATTTATCGTTCCCAAATTAAACTGCCTCGTACTCAATTCTTGCTCGTACAATATGCATATTATTATTACTATTGGATAGAAAACAATCTCTASTTTCTAAAACCGTTTGAATTATGTCTGTGGGTGAACCAGAACTCTTTCTGCAGCGAAATCCATGACAGGAACTGCGAAGGTCTGAAAACGAGGCTCTGTTCTCAGATCAGTTTAAAGCTCTGTATGTGTCCTATGGGTCGACACTGAACTGCACCCGCCTTCCCCTGGATGTCAGTAACCAATGAGAAGTGGAATGGAGTGTTCTACGTAGTTCTCAGAGCTTATAAAAGGCCAAGGAACGAAGTGCGCTCTCTTTCGTCGTTGCCGCAAAGCAAGACCTCAAGATGCATTTGAAACGCTCAGTTATCGGCCTTAGCTTATCCGTCTGTAATTAATTCGATATAGGTGTTAGAAACATCATAAACGAAGTTATTTTAAACCGAGTTATATCAGTTTATGCGAGTATATTGCTATTTTCGGAATTTCCTTAGTATTGGCGTTTTGGGATTTGGGAATTTGTGGCCACATAGCTATTGTTAGCTGCTAATTCCGAAGTTGAAGACGACCCTTTACAACCAAGCAACGATTCTTTTGGACAAAGGACACCTTGCCCAAGATTCTGATGGAAGCTCGTCCAAAAGTAAGAACTATTTATGATGTTATTCCGTATTTATGTGGAAAAATGTAAACGCATTTGTCCGCCGTTATTGCGCACTAGTTCTGGCTGTAACGCACACTGTATGTCTAGTAACTTAATTTTAAAAAAATCTTAACTCAGCGGTTGCATAATAAACTAATGCATCTTTCATTTGCTCCCTGTATTTTTAGTCAATCTAATCGATAAATAATCGTAAACTTAGGTGCCTTTCCAAGATGGCGCCGGCCAGAATGCATGACCTGTTGCCACTCATCACATTGTATAACCACGATTTTGTGCTGCTAAATATGCACATTTTCGAACAAAACTTAATGCATTGTGTAATATGATGTTACAGGACTGTCATCTGACGAAGTTATACAAGTTAGTCAAAAATTATATATCTTTTGCTGTATTGTACGATCGCTAACCTGTGGTGCTGGTAAATTGCTTGTGTTTCTGGCTATTGTGCTAAGCTAATATAATGCTATTTTGTTTTCGCTGTAAAACACTTAAAAAATCACATATTGGCTGGATTCACAAGATGTTGGGCTTTCATTTGCTGTACGCGTGTATTTTCAGAAATGTTTTAAGATGAGATATATAGGTATTTGACGTTGGTCTCTAATTATTCTGGCAGCTTCGGCACTATTCAGATGCAGCTGACATGTAGAACTGTGATTTATACTGAAATATGCATTTTTTTCTAAAAAACATATGCCTATACAATAAATATGTTATCAGACTGTCATCTTATGAAGTTGTTTCTTGGTTATGGCTATTTATATCTTTATTTGTCGATTAGTGATGGCTACTGATGAGTAAAAAACTGGTGGAGTAAAAAAGTGGTGTCTTTTGCTACGTTAGTTAGCTAATAGATTTACATTATTGTGTCTTCCTGTAAACATTTAAAAATCAGAAATGATGGCTGGATTCACAAGATGTGTATCTTTTCATTGGTGTCTTGGACTTGTGATTTAATGATATTTAGATGCTAGTATTTACTTTTGACGCTATGCTAGGCTATTGCTAGTCAGCTTTTTTACTGTGGGGGGGTGCTCCCGGATCCGGGTTTGGGAGGAATTAGAGGTTAAAATGCATAGGTTGTTTTCAGAAAATAAAAAAACAAGGATGCAGGCATGTTACATGCACAGGTATGCATACACTCCACGAGTCTCGGCACACAGTTAGCATTAACACAAGTTAGCATTACGCAGGACAGAGCAGGGTGGGTACACTCCACGAGTCTCGCACACACAAGTTAGCATTAACGCGGGACAGAGCAGGTTGGGTACTCCACGACTGTCGCACACACAAACGTTAGCATTAACACAATTAGCATTAACGCAGGACAGAGCAGGTTGGGTACACTCCACGACTCTCGCACACACAAGTTAGCATTAACGCAGACAGAGCAGGTATGCATACACTCACGACTCTCCGCACACGACGAGTTAGCAATTAAGCGGGACAGAGCAGGTTGGGTACACTCCACGACTCTCGCACACACAAGTTAGCATTACGCGGGACGAGCAGGTTGGGTACACTCCACGACTCTCGCTCACACAAGTTAGCATTAACGCAGGACAGAGCAGGTTGGGTACACTCCACGACTCTCGCACACACAAGTTAGCATTAACGCAAGACAGAGCAGGTTGGGTACACTCCACGACTCTCGCACACACAAGTTAGCATTAACGCGGGACAGAGCAGGTTGGGTACACAGGGGTCATGTGAGACTGATGTCTAGAACGGAGGCATTCATTAATATTTGACCAAATACAAAACTTTTCAAATATCAATAACTTAAACATTACAGTTCAGTCAGTGTTTTCCTGTGTTTATGAGAAAACTCCAGATGAAACCACTAATTGTACTATTCAGAACTCTTCTTGGATCATGTGCCATCGTCACCCTCTCTGTCCAAAAATGTGAAGGTTGTTTGGATGGGTTTCTGGGCTAGGGAAATGTTCCCCCATCTGTCTGTCTGATGGTGAAGCTGAGGACAGGAGATCTACATAAGGTCCAGTTTCTAGCTCTGTGGCTAATAAAACAATGGGTTAACTCACTCTACCACACTGTCTATGACCTAACAGTGTGTGGGTGCCCATGCGTGTAATCTGGGAGCATGTGTGTGTGAGTGCACGTGGCGTGCTAAGGCGTGTGTTGAGTTTGAGAGCGTAAGTGTGAGAGTGTAACTCATGGATGTCTGTGTGTGTCTGTGTGTCCTTCTGCTCCTGTAGACTGGGCCATTAGTGATGGTGGAAAAAGAGTGCTGCCTAAGAGGACGGAGAGAGTGAGAGATTACGCAACACACACACACACACACTGCAATACCCATAATTCCCTCAGTCAGAGAGAGGAGGGAGAGAGGGAAGAGGTGCAAMAATGAAAGGCAAGGGAGAGAAACAGAGAGAGGGAAGGAGTAAGATGGAGGGAAGGGAGATAGGTAAGGGGAGGAGGGACTTGAAAGGAGGACAGAGATTTCCATGCAAGGCCTCTGCACACATTTGTCTGAAAAATTACTGTATCGAAACAGCATKATTCACGGTCACTGAGCTTCTCCTGAACACGATGTTAATGAGGGGAACGTGTCCCTGTGTGTGTTTCTTACTCTTCTCCTTCTCCACCTCCATGACTTGTTTCTTCCACTCGTCGAAGGTTGGGATGTCCTCCTTACTGGGCACTGAGGGGTCCGTCTCCTTACCACTGGCATCCACTGCCTCATCCACTGCCTTGTCAGGTATAGAGACCCACACGTTACACAGACATGTTATACACACACACACACAGTGAGCTGTAATTGATATACATCATTCCTTTATAAAGACCCCAGAACGGTCAACAAAGCCTCTTACACACAGAGKCAATCCAGTTGAGCTGTGTGTCTGCAGCCAATCCGGTTGGAAAACAGACCAGCTCTGCACCAATACTGGCTTGGACAGGGCTTCTCTCATTCTCTCTCACTCACTCCCATCCACACTCTCTCTCTCCCCCTCCCTCCCTCCCTACAGTAGGAGAAAGGCAGAGGGTTCAATAATTGAATTAAACATTAATGAAACAACTCAGAGGACTGGCAGCCAACCCATGTGTAGCCCCAGTCCTCAATGTTCACACGCAAACCTCTACACGCCTCATTACACTTACAGTCAGTGGCAGAAATAACAGTCAATTCTCTATAACATTACCAGCGTGGGGACTAGGTTGTGGGACTCCCTCTCACCTGCTGGTCTTGGTGTGTGTCTTGGTGCCTGTGGGATGTGTTTCCCCCCTGGTTCAGCTCTGGTAGGCCCTGGTCTGGGTCTTCTGGGCTGAGAGACGTCTGGACATCAGCATCAGAACCTGGAGCAACCTGACTTTGACCCTGTTCTGACTGGCTCTCTACAGAGTCATCATCACCACTATGGAAAGAGGAGAGGGAGAGAGAAAGACYGAGAGGGAGGAGAGACAAGAGGGAGGGGATGAAGGGAGAAAAACAACATTTAATGCACAGTCTGGATGCACGCAAACAAAATATTTTCTTTCAATAACATTCCTTCCATTCATGTTCCATGCCATCAACAGTGTTTGTCCGTAATGAACAACAGCAGAAAAGAAGCAAAAAAWCTAAGAAAACAAAATAAGAGACGAATAAAGGAGAACAAGGCCACCGGTCGTTGTTTGAGTTTAGCGGAGAGGAGTGTCTGGCATCCGATTGGTTACCTGCATGGTTGTTTACCTGTTTCTGCTTTCTGATTGGTTCAATTCAAACTCTGTACTCACCTCGTGGGCGGGCTGCCAAAAGGAGGGGTTTGGGTTGCCAGGTTGTGGGGAATCATCCCACACTGAGAGCCAGAGAAATCAGCAAAAACATTGCCCTCTAGAGAGGAATTAGATCCAGCACTGGCAACCTCTAAAGAGGGATCGGCTTCAGCACGGGCAACTTCTACAGGGGAATCCTCTACCGCGGGATCAGATCTGGCAACTATTGAACTGAGGGAAAGAAAGGACATGCCATTTATGGAAGAGCCCCAAGGAGGGAGGGAGAGGGCGATAGAGGACAGATGGGGTGGGGAGAAGGAGAAAGAGAGGGATGGGGGAGAGAGAGAAAAGGGGATGCGGTTGGGGGGGTGTCTTTGGAATGGTAAGCCTCCTCCAGCCCAGGCTGTGGTGAGTCAAATGTTCATTGTAAAAGGCAAGTGTCCACATCTTGGCAGCCATTTTGAGTAGGTCCGACAAAGAGCGCTAAACTAGCCAGTAAACCCCCTGGCAGAACCATCCAAGGATCCAATGACACCTGATCTGATCAGGTCTGGCAATCCCCATCTGTCCAGAGGTCCAGTTTAGCAGACAACCAACATTTCCACTTATTCCCACCAAGTCCAGTCCAACTTTRAGTCCAGGTTCAGATAGGTTAATTGACGAAGGAACCAGTGCACAAAGTTAACTGCAGGTTTACAGCAGTAAACGGTGTATAGCGAGGGGCAGCGGGGGCCCCCAAGATTGAGAAGGGGGAAAAAAGTCAAGTCAATAAGAAAAATATCAATATACGAAAAATGTAAAACAACAAATYCAGCTGAAAGGGAATACCAGTTAGATAAATGGATCTACATCACAGTGGTAGACTGAATGACGCCTCTTACGATAAATACTTTATTGATCCCAAGGACAAAAATGGTCTTGGACACATAATTCTGCTGTATAAACAGACATCACGTCTCATACACATCATGCGTACAATACACAGTTCTCATCTTACCTGGATGGGGCTGGAGCAGGGATGTAAGAGGTAGGTGTGTGTTGGGGGTCTTCTGTAGAGGGGGCTGGGCTGGGGTCTGCCGGTGCATCTCTGGGGGTCTCGACTGGGCCTGTGTGGTCTGTGGAGGCCTGTCCCTGGGTTGGGTCGTCGCTGAGCGGTGGGGTGGAGGGGGATGAGGGTGCAGGTGCCTGGTTCTGGAGGGGAGTGGGTTGTGTATCGGGCTCTGGGTCTGTGTGGATGTGTGTGTTGTGTGAGTGAGGCTCAGCAGCAGCAGCGGGGGGTTCAGGATCAGCGTGTGGTTCTGGGGCTGACCAGATCTCTACCACTACAGGCTCCTCCTGATTCACAGTCTGGAAAACACACACCTATTCAATTCTCATTGCACGCGTGTGTGTGTGTGTGTGTGTGTGTGTGTGTGTGGTGTTTGTGTCTCTGTTACCTGTTCAGTGTTGTGTGTGTTGGGCTCCTCTAGTGTAGCCCTCTTTGTCTCCAGTTCCACGTCGTAGGTGTGTGTGTGTGTCCTCGACGACTCCTCCTCCTAGGGAACAGTCACACACACCGTTAGAACACGTGCGCGCGCGCGC
>NC_036853.1:20568572-20569719 GCF_002910315.2 Salvelinus sp. IW2-2015
ACCAGTTCATGGCCACGAAGGACTACATTTGGGTTAACACAGCAGCCCTCCTCACCCCTCTCCCTCAGACTGCCAGTTCTGAGCTGTGTGGATATGGGCTAAAACACTTTAAGAGCGATTAGTCTTAAAGTGGCTAATGCTGTGAAGAGAAACACTGCGTGAGGAATAGTGGGGCATAGTGGGGTCTGGGGGAAAAGTCTATTGCACAATAACAACTAATGGTAAGTCTTACATAACAACCCCCCCTTTCCTCACCTCTAGCCATAGGTTAAGAAAATATACGGCCCCACACACACTCACCCCTCCCTCTCTACCTGGGCGAACTCCCACACTCAGTACGGCCTCACCTCCTACCCGTCTTTTAGCGCGGGTCATGCATGGGCCATTAACATCCCCCTACCTCTTAACTCATGGATTTGTAGGGTAGGAAAACACATGCTTTAGATGGCTCATGGTGCAAATAAACAATTGTTCAACTCTGGTCTAACAGTATCATAGGTCAAGTCTAGGTCCAAAAGGCTCCGTAACAGCTTCTACCCCCAAGCCATAAGACTGCTGAACAATTAATCAAACAGCCACCCGGACTATTAGATTGACCACCCCCCACATGTACAAATTACCTCAACTAACCTGTAACACCACACAGTGACTCGGTACCGGTACCCCCTGTATGAAGCCTCATTATTGTTATTTTATTGTGTTACTTTTTATTTATTTAGTAAATATTTTAACTCTATTAAGGGCTTGTAAGTAAGCATTTCACAGTAAGGTCTACACCAGTTGTGACCAATCAAATTTGATTCGATCATATGTTTGCTTTGTGTCTGAAAGCCCATAGACAAACAATAAGTCTGTAGTGGTTAATTAGCCTGACGGTCCAGTCTGTCTGTGCTTCAGCCATCTCCTCACCTTGTGGTCAGTCCTGTGGTACTGCTCATGATGATGCTCTGGGAGGCTGCTTTCGCCACTAGACACACCTGGAGCTGACGAGCTGTGCTCTGAACAACACACATTACGACTGGGGTACCTGGAACACACACACAGAGACGCAGTCAGAAACACACATTACGACTGGGGTACCTGGAACACATACACACACAGAGACGCAGTGAGAAACACACATTACGACTGGGGTACCTGGAACACA